>NC_133375.1:43466382-43625943 GCF_049309525.1 Garra rufa
AATTTTAGTTTCCTGATATATATATATATATATATATATATATATATATATATATATATATATATATACAAGTGTTGAATGTTGAATATACTAGTCAATTTTTAGGTTCCAGATTTTTTGTAATATTAATAAATACATAAATTAACTAATAAAGCCCTCAAGCTAGCTTAATAAGAAAACGAAAACAAAACGCATTACCAAAACATTTTTTTTTTATTTGTTGGCTCAATATACCAGTGATTTTTTTATGTTCCAGGCATTTGTTTTCTGTAATTTGTCCTTTATAAAACAAATATGAGAATAATGTAAAAAGACATTTTGAGAATATTTATATTTTGCATTTTGTTACATTGAAGCATGTCTCCCAAAAGCATTGCAATTCTATAAGCAGCCAAAAAATTGTTTAACTGTTTTATTCTTTAATCTCTGAGTAAAAAATGTACTCATAAATAGCAAACAATAAAAAAAAATTAAAACAAGTATGATTGAAATGTGTCCTTTAAAATTTATTACAATTTTAACAAATTAAGGCTCTGAAAGAAACCCAGCAGATGTTTCACGCGTGAGCCTTTTATCTGCCTAAGAATAAAATGATTAAAGGATTTTCATGGTCCACATTTACTTTCCAGAGACAGCTGCTGAAACACAATGAAACAAAAGGCGGTTTGATTACGTAACTTTCGCGCCACAGTCACCGCCCGCCTTTCCCTTTAAATCGATGTAAATGTAAACATTAAGCGCGGGAGACGTTAAACTGCAGGAAAGAATGCGTCCGTACAGTAAACAAGAACTCATCTGATTGGACGACCCCCGCGTCTGTCAGAAAGAGCGCGCTCTGCCTTATTTAAAAAGCGTCGCGGCGTCAAGAAGCTCCGATTGGCTGCGCGAATGTCACGGTGATTGCCATTGGTTCGTTCCCGACAGCATGGCGCCGTCCTCTTCGCTGATTGGCTGGGCCCCGTGCTCGGGCGCGATTTCCAACGCGGGAAACTAGCGAGTGAGTTGGGGTCACTGTAGCAGCTCCTGCCAGTGAGATTGCAGGACAAGAACGGAATCAAAGGCGCCGCGAGCTGGATCAGCGATACATGTAACATTGGGAATGACTGACTTTATAATACAGCGACTAACGGCGGAACGTTAAAGGCGGGATATTCCCCCAACTGCACTTATTCACACTTTTTTTTTTAGATTTATTTTTTAACTAAACGGTTTTAAGCTTGATTTTAACTGAACGTGATCCGCGATGGCTGACAGCAAACATCAAGTGATATTTTGTAACGACTCGCCGAAAAGAGTTCTGGTGTCTGTGATCAAGACGACGCCCATCAAACCGAAAGCGGCGGACTCTCTGATGCCCACCAGCCCCGGATTCAGCGACTTCATGGTTTATCCGTGGCGCTGGGGCGAAAACGCGCATAATGTGACTCTGAGCCCCGGAGCGGGCAGCGGAACCGCCTCACCGACCCGAAACAGCGGCTCTCCCGCCGAATCAGATGTTAACTCTTGCCCGGAGCACCTCAAGGTAAAAATCGCCTTAGATCTAAACTACAACATACTGGATTATATATCACAATAGCAGTTGTATATATTTTTTATTAACACGTATTATTAGTAAACGAAGTGATTTTGAGATTGAGTTCGGTTTAATGTATACACGAATGCGCCATATGTAAAGCGCGCGCTGAATGGGATTTTAAATTCTCCTCCATTGTGCGGCAGCTGGAAGTTAGATGTGACGTCAGACGTGCGCGCCAAAATCTCACTGATTATGGTTCTAGAAAACACCGCTTACTTCAAAATGACTGACACTTTAATATTTACGCGATTTTCAGACTCTAAAACTTATTTTGTTAGAGTGTCTTGTTTTAAATTTATACTAAGTAACGTTTTTAGTTGGAACGTGCGTTGATGGGTATTTTTGAAAAAGTTCTAAAATGTTCAAATGTTTCAATTTTAAATAAGTAACGTTATTAGTTTGAAAGATCGCTTGTAATTGTTTATATTGGTAAATTATTGTATAATAGTTACTGAAGTATTGTTATGAAGACTTTTCTAAAAGTATTATTCTTGAGGTTGTCATGAGTCTAGCTTTTAATGTTAAAATGTCCAAAAAATTATATATAGATATAAATTACTATGTAATTACAATGTAAAAAAAAAAAAAAAAAATCTTGGGAAAATGTGGATTTTTTAAATCAAGTATTAGTTTAAAAAATTGCATATAATTGTTTTTTTTTATGTTTGATAATATTGGTTAATAATACTGTTGAAAGTATTCTTAAGTTTGTAATGAGTCTAGACTTTAATGTTAATATAGCTAACATTATTATATTATATATTATTATTATATATAATATTTACGTAATTATGACATGTCACTATCCATATGACATAGGATTATGTTTGTTAAATTCACATAATTCACAATAAATTGTATTAATATGTATGTATATTACTATGTAATTACAAAGTAAACAATTCTCCATGAGAAAACGTAATCTTTTAAGTATTAGTTTGAAAGATTGTATATAATTGTTATTTGTTTATGTTGGTTATTAATACTATTTTAAAAGTATTCTTGAGTTTGTCACAAGTTTAGCTTTTTTATGTTAATATGGTGTAAAACGATAAATAAATATATAATATGTAAGTAATTATGACATAATGTCACTATCCAAATGACGTTTATATCAATATTAATAAATTATGTTCAATATTATGTGGCGTTATTTTAACTTGCACTTATTAATTACAATTTTAAAAAAAATTGTGGGGAAAAATTTGGATTTTTTTTTTATCAAGTGTTTGAAAAATCAAATTTTTTTTTTTTTTTTGTTAATATTGGTTAATACTTTAAAAGAAAAGAGTCTAGACTTTAATGTTAATATGGCTAAAATGATATATAAATATGTAATATTTACGTAATTATGCCATGTCACATATGACATAGGACTATGTTAATCATAATATGGGGTGTTATGTTAATATGGTATTATTATATAATTACAATGTAATTACAAATTTTGGTGGGGAAATATTTATTTTTGCGAATATTGGTCAATTATTGTATATTAGTCATTTAAGTAGTGTTATTAATACAATTTTAAAAGTATTATTCTTGAGTTTGTCATGAATATAGCCTTTAATGCTGTTAAGGCGTAAAATTATATATAAATATGTAATATTATGTTTATGCCAGTATTAATAAATTACTTTAAATATTGTGGTGTTATTTTAATACGCTATTACTGTTTAATTACAATGTAAACACAGACTTTTGTGGGAAAATGTGGATTTTTTTATCAAGTGTTAGTTCGAAAGATCGCATATAATAGTTATTTTTATTTATTTTTGTTAATATTGGTTATTGGTTAAAATTATTTTAGCCTTTAATGTCAACGTGGCATAAAATTATATATAAATATATAATATTTATGTGGTTATGACATGTCTATGTGACATTGCATTTTATATTTATTATTGCTTTAAAAATATTAAATATAATATATGGTGTTATTAAAATGCTATTACTATGTAATTTCGTAATTATTAAGTTTTTCATACATAATATATGTGTATGTACTGTTTATATATTATGTATATATAAATACACGCACATGCAAATATATATATTTAAGAAAAATGTTGTATATACATTAGATATATTCATATATCATATTAAATATATGCTATATACAGTACATGTAAATATTTTCAACATATATGCTGTATGTGTGTCTTTATATATACAAAACAAATATAAACAAAGTTTTATTTTGGATGCGATTATTCAATACCCAGCACTAGTTATTATGTTTGCTTATTGCATATTTTGCATGAATAAAAATGAACTTTCATGCATGTTTCTGTTTTGATGTATGTTTTAATTTTCTTATATTTTAATGGCAACTAATATTTAAAAATGTTAGCTATCATTATTCTCTTGCAGTTACTAGTCAGGACTAGGCATGTGCCGGTATCAAATTTTCATGCTGCGATTAATTGATTGAGTTTTTATCACGGTATACGGTATTATCACAATATTTTAATTGCTCAGGAGAAATGGATGGAGTGGTGGTGGTGGTGGTGGGGGAGGGAACAACTTGTATTACAATAGGTGTAATTGTGATTGTCAAAACATTTGGTAACTAAACAGAATTTTACACAATTTTCACGATTTCAATTCTTGGGATTTGATTTCAATCTTGATTCAATATGGACTCTTTGGATAAAAATTAGGTAGGCAACAGTAGATAGCCTACATATAAATTTTTCTCAAGAAAAAAAAATATATCTCACATAATGCTGTAAACATACAGAGAGCCCTGTCAGCTGGTATTATTAAAGGTTAAAAATTAACAAATTAAATTAAATACAATTTTGTTTTCATTATAATAACAATTATGACAAGTAAAAATATAATGCAAATGTAATATAGTGCATATATTTAGCAAAATACTCCTCTATAGCTATTTTTTTTTCTAGTCAGCTAAGGTAAATGTAACGTTCTGTGACATAATTGTTCACCTGCAGTTTTATTGACCTCTTTCCGTGGTTGAAAAACACTGATTGATTGATATTATGTAGGCATATCTTTCGGTAAAAAAGATATCGGTTTACTTGAACTGAAGCGCTACAGCGATCGGTCACGTTACATTTACAAGCACCAAAACGGTATTTATTGTCTGAATTTCGTAATAAAATGGACAGAACCTGAGAGCTGAGAATTGTTTTCATATCAAAAGTAACCTGCTCTGTTCTAGTAGTCTGTCGGTCTCCATGTTCTCTTTGCTCCGTGATTTTTCTCTGTGTGAGAAAATGGATGCGTGGCGCGAGAGCGTGTGAGAAGTGTAAATTGCGTGAGTCTCACGCTGAATGCGTAGAGTTGGCAGCCCTGCTTTTAAAAGGGGAATAAATCGTCGGCAGTGTTCCTCCTTCCACCATGCTCCTTCTCCGTGTGAGGATTGTTTACATTAGACTAGAGTGCGCACTGCACCGCATGCGCACAGTGCTTCTACATGTGGGGATTGTTTACATTCAGAGTGCGCACGTGTTTCGCGCAGCATATACACCGTGTTTGTTTAAGCGGTTGATGGAAAATAAGCTAATGCGCGTTCTATAAATATAAATTCTGATCTATTATTTTTCACTGTATTTTGAAGTGCCCACGATAACGATATCGTGCATATTCATTACCGCGATTTATTGCATTACCGAATACCGGCACATGTCTAGTCAGGACATAAACATTTCCATAGCTCTTTATACAATACAGATTGTTTTAAAGCAGCTTCCTAGTAATAACCAGGCAAATAATAACACTTTTTGAAATTATTATGAACACAACCTGCGTTTCAGCTTTGAAGCATCTCTAAAAAAACAATACTGTTAAAAGTTTCTGTGTTTATTTGTCATTAGTCTAACATGCATGATCTTGCTGTCTAATTTCAGGATGGCATTCGGCGAGGACGCCCGCGAGCGGACACCGTCCGAGAGCTGATCAACGAGGGCGAAAACTCCACCAGCCGCATCCGATGCAACATCTGCAACCGCGTCTTTCCCCGCGAGAAATCGCTACAGGCGCACAAACGCACACACACGGGTCAGTGCTGCTACTTTACGCCATCGGGTTCGTGTTCAGATATCAGAACGAGAGCGTTAACATTCCTCTTCATATCTCAGGTGAAAGACCTTACCTGTGTGACTATCCAGACTGCGGGAAAGCGTTCGTCCAGAGCGGACAGCTGAAGACTCATCAGCGCCTCCACACCGGAGAAAAGCCCTTCGTCTGTTCAGAGAAAGGTGAGCCTGAGGATTCCCTGGCTTTCATTCAAACCGCATTACAAACAAGTAGGATCGATTAGATTCTCTACCCCACAAAAAATGCTTTTCTTAGATTTTTTGTCTTGTTTCCAGCCAAAATATCTGAAAATTCTTAAATCGAGAAGGATTTTCTAAATGAGTAAAAATTACTGTCTTGTTTTCAGAAAAAAACAAGTCAAAATTAAAAATTAATCTGCCAATGGGGCAAGAAAAAAAAATCTTATTTCAAACAGAAAACACGATTATTTTTCTTACCCCATTAGCAGATTATTTTGCTAGTTTCAAGCAAAAACTCACTTGATTTTGGCTTGTTTTTTTTCTGAAAACAAGACCATTTTTACCTGTCTAAAAATCCTTGATTTAAGAATTTTTAGATATTTTGGCTGGAAACAAGACAAAAAAATCTAAGAAAAGCATTTTTTGCAGTGTAGTGTTCATTCAAGTGATTTAACAGGCGATCAGCATTTAGTTTAGAAGATTAGTTCACTTCCAGAACAAAAATTGACAGATAATGTTGCCCCCTTGTCGTCTAAGATGTTTGTCTTAAAGTCGTAAAGAAATTATGTTTTCTGAGGAAAACATTTCAGGATTTCTCTCCATATAGTGGACTTCTGTGGTGCCCATAAAGCAGCTTAAATGCAGCTTCAAAACGATTCCAGCCAAGGAAGAACGGTTTTAATCATGAAACAATTGGTTATTTTCTAAAATAATTTACAATTTATACACTTTTTGAACAAATGCTCTGTGCACTCTGGTTTAAGACAGTTAGGGTATGTCTAAAAACTCCCGTCTCGTTTTCTCCTCCAACTTCAACATCGTCCTACATCGCTGCAGAAGTACCAACCCGGTGTTTACAAAGAGAAAATGCGAAGAAGATCAAACACCCTTTACAAAAAAAGGTAAAACAGCGATGTAGGACGATGTTGAAGTTGGAAGAGAAAATGAGATGGGAGTTTTTAGACATACCCTAACTGTCTTAAACCAGAGTGCACAGATCATTTGTTCAAAAAGTGTATAAATTGTAAATTATTTTAGAAAATAACCAATCGTTTTGCTAGATAAGACCCTTCTTCCTCGGCTGGGATCGTTTAGAGCCCTTTAAAGCTGCATTAAAAACGGCATTTTGGAAGTTCAAACTCAGGGCACCATAGAAGTCCACTATATGGAGAGAAATCCTGGATGTTTTCCTGAAAAAACATAAGTTTTTTACGACTGAAGAAAGAAAGACATGAGCAGATGACAAAGAGCCGAGTAAATTATCTGTACATTTTTGTTCTGGAAGTGAACTAATCCTTTAAGGCCTGCTAACTTCTGTAATAATAAATATATTAGCATCCACATTGGGGCTGAGCGATATGGCAAAAAATAAAAATCTCGATTTTTTTTTTTTTTTTTTCCAAGTTTAGTCAGCTTGAAAATGTAACAACAGCACGATTCAAGTAACTTTTTCTTTAATAACCCTCTAGTTAAAGTAAATTCTATTCCAAGTGCACCACACATGAAGTTGTCAACATGATGTAAATGTAAGTTAAGATATAATATGAGGAAAATGCTTTAAAAAAATCTCAAAAGTCAAGGTCATTCAAAATGACTGAAGGTGTAACACCAGTGGACTATTATTAACTATAAATGTTCTGTAAAAACAATGAAGACGATGATGCAATCATGAAATATCAGACATACAGTAGTTTGATTGCGCTACTTTTCCATTGTTTTTCTATGTAAACATGGACGCATTTGACTGTTGCATCTCTTGCAGCATTAAACCAAAAAACCAAAAACCGTGGCACTCAAGTTAAAAGAAGTTCAGTGTTATTCCTATTCCACTGCCCGCATCGAATCTTTGTCAACACTAAAGCGCATTCAGTGTGAATGGCACCCACTGATCTGTAAATGAGAACGGCGCCTGTTGGATTTAATTGATAAAATAAATTCTGAAAATCACCCAGACCCAATCCACGTCAACGCTTTAAATGTTGAAGCTCTTCGATGTCAGATGGATTCTGATTGGCTGTCAGTGTTTTTATTGTTCATCAGCTGGAAAAAAAAACATTCTGAAAGTGGTTTCAACAATATTGTTCATCTTTGTTGTATATAGTTGTGGTGACCCTATAACTTTATGTTAACAGAGATATAAAAAACATAAACTTACACATGTTTTGTTTTGGTTTGTGTGACTCCGCCCACTGCCAATTAACCCAATAGGATTTTGACACCCCGGGTTGCCAGTTGGTGGAAAACTCAGCATATGGGAATATTGAAACATGCATAACCTGGACCCTGGACCACAAAACCAGTCATAAGGGTTTTTTTTTTTTTAACAAGAGATCCATACATTATCTGATGCTGAATAAATACGCTTTCCATTGATGTATGGTTTGTCAGGATGAGACCATATTTGAGATACAGCTATTTCTGATTCTATTTAAATATCTGAAATCTAAGGGGGGGGGGGAAAATAATCTAAATATTGAGAAAAATGCCTTTAAAGTTGTCCAAATTAAGTTCTTAGCAATGCATATTACTAATCAAAAATTAAGTTCTGATATATTTACAGTAGGAAATTGACTGAATCTCTTCATAGAACATGATCTTTATTTAATATCCTAATAATTTTTGGCATTAAAAAAGAAAAATCTTTAATTTTGCCTATTGCTACAAATATACACGTGCTACTTAAGACTGGTTTTGTGCTTCAGGGTCACAAATCAACTTCCTGTGCACACGTGTCTGCAATCTGGCAACCCAGTCGAGTCTGAGGAGGAGAAACAAAGCTCTCCAATATAACAACTTTGAACTGCAGTATTCATTTCAACCACAAGCTGTCAGTATCACATGCTCAGGGTGTCACTGGGTCCTTAAAAAGTCTTAATATGTTAAATATTTAAATATTTTTTGTTTTCTGTTTACAGTCATTGGACAGAACAAATTATCTAATCTGCCTGGTAACAGCCCTATAGAATTTATTGTTGAATTGTTGTAATTTGAAATCAAAGGCCTTTAAAAAAAAAGGCCTTCATAAAGGTAAATAAAAAATATGCTGATTTAAGTATGTAAAAGTTGAACACTGATAAAAATATTGCTTATAAAAATATTTTTGTGTGGATTATTATGGAAATAATAATCTTTAAAATAATGCTATAATCATAAAAAAGAAACCCAGACATTTATTGTTTTTGGAATATTAAAAATAAATGCTCAAAAAACATATAAAGTAAATAAAGTTAGTAGAGGGTTGTTAAGAAACATTTTTGTAACCTTTAAAAATGTTATAATAATGACAAGGAAACTGAACATTTTAAAGTTCTTAGAATTTAAAAAATAAACATTCAAATACATACATTTTAGGTAAAAAATTAAAATTAGTAGAATGATTATGAAATATTTTGTTACCTTTAAATAACAAGAAAACAGCATTTTAAAGTTTTTAGAATGTTAAAAATAAATGTGAAAATGTGAATTATTTTGAGTAAAAACGATTTAAAAAACATTTAAGAAATGATTTTAAAGCCTTTAAATTACGTTATTAGAATATAAAAAAATGTTCAAATTTTGTTATATTTTGGGTAAAAAGTTTAATCAATAGAACATTAAAGAAACGTTTTTGTAACCTTTAAATAACAATCATCACAAGATAACAGCATTTTAAAGTTTTTATAATATTAAAAATAAACGTTCAAATAATGTTATATTTTGGGTAAAACAAATACAATTAACAGAACTTTTCAGAAATGTTTTTAAAACCTTTAAATTACGTTATTAGAATATTTAAATAACATAATTTATCATTTATGGAACATTTAAAAAATGTTTTTGTAACCTTTAAATAACAATAATATAAAAATAAATAAAAAATAAAATTAATAGAACATTTTGGAAATATTTTTGTAACCTTTAAATAACATTGAAATCGCGACAAGAAGACATAATTTTCAAATGATTAGAATATAAAAAATAAACGCTTAAATAATAATTTATTTTGGGTAAAAAATACAATTAATAGAACATTCAAGAAATGTTTTTAAAACATTTAAATTATGTTATTAAAATATTAAAAAAAACATTTAAATTATGTTATTTTGTTATATTGTATAAAAAAAAACTAATTAATAGAAATATTTTTGTGACCTTTAAATAACTTGCAACAAGAAAACAACATTTTAACATTTTTAGAATATTAAAACTAAATGTTCAAATAACATATTTTGGGTAAAAAAAAAAGTAAAATTTATAGAACATTTAAAAAAAGTTTTTGTAACCTTTAAATAACTTTATTGCAACAAGAAAATAACATTTTTAAAGTTTTTAGAATATAAAAATATATTGTATAATATGGAAAGTTCACTGTATATTGTTGTAATATCAATAATGACATTTTAGTTTTGAAATTTAGTTTTCTAACTATTTTATATACTGTATGTATGTAATATAATGTGTTTTCCATTAAAGGTTTAGGTCTTAAATTTCATAAAAGGTTGTATTAATAAAAGGTCTTAAAGTCTCAAATTTCCCTTGTTCATATCTGTAGAAGCCCTGCATCCTGCAGCTTTAACTAAAACTCTAATAGCATATTAGTGACACAGTTGAGGTGTAGAAAGTCATTTCAAAGCTTTCGCTCTCCCTGTGTGTTGTAGGTTGCGGAAGCCGATTCACTCACGCTAACCGTCACTGTCCCAAACACCCGTACGCACGACTGAAACGTGAGGAGCCCACGGGCGGCCCCGGGAAATCACAGGGAGCCGACAACAAGGCTGTGGCCGAATGGCTGGCGAAGTGAGTAAATCATCAACACACACTTATTTGCTTCAGAAAAACTCTAAGGATGCACTGATGGATCAGCCAATAATCAGTACTGACCAATAGCCTGTCATATCAGACACCTGTCAATCAAAGGTCACCCACCCTCATTTACATACATGACCAGTATATTATGTATCACATGGTCTGTTATGATCATATTCTGCTACTTAACCATGTAGTGTTTCTTGAAATACTTAGAATCTGAATCAGAAACATTTGTTCAAAGCAAGAGATTTAAACCTTTTTTTTTTGTTTTTGTTATATCATCCAGCCCAGAGACTCTTCGAGATTATTGAGACACTATTACAGGGTTTATTAGTCATTTGAATTTTTATTTTATTTATTTTTTATTTATTTATTTTTTTAAGCAAAAAAAAAAAAATATTTTTACTTTTTATTTCAGTTTAATATTTTCTTAGCAATTTTCTATTTAATTTTTTTTTACTTAATTTTATGTAATTTGTCATTTATATTTTTTTATATTTCTATATCATTTTATTAAATAGAGACTTACATTTAAAGAATTAAGTTTTATTAAACTAAACTAAAAAAATAGTTAACATGTTTGTTTTATATTTTATTTTTTGTATTAAAGTAATTTTGTTGTGTTTTTTTTCTCTGTAGTATATTGGTGTTTTCACCATTTTTGTAATTTTATATATTTCAGTATAGAGTTTATTTTATTAATTTTAAGTATTTTTTTGTTTCAGATTTAGGTATTTCACATAGTTTAGCTAAAATGCTTTAAAAAAAATTGGTACTAAAGCTGTTTTGTTGTACTTTTTAGCAATTCTTTTGTGTTTTTGCCTTTTTTAAGGGTTTTTATATTTCTATAGTGACCCTGGACCACAAAACGTTTATTTGTCACAGGGTCACATATTGTGAATTTTGTTTTAATAATTACTTATTTATTTATTTTCAGTTTAATTTATTTTGTTACATCAAGTTAAACTAAATAAAAATGCAAAATGTTTCCTTTAACAAGCTAAAATAAGATTTTTTTATTTTATTTTTGTCATTTATTTTTATATATTATTTTATATAAAAATTTTATATATCTCGTAATAATCATTTAATTATATAGAAACTTACATTGTTTTAAAGAATTATTTCAGTTTTAGTTATTTTATAGTTTGATATTTTTAGTTATTGCATTAAAGTACTTTTGTTGTGTTTTTATTTCTTTGTAGTATCTTGATTTTTTTTTTTTTGCCATTTTTGTTAGTTTATATATATATATATTTATATATCATTACTGTGTTTATTTTTTTAATAAAACATTTTCAAATTGTATTTTTGTATTTAAGCAATTTTTTGTGGTTTTTAGCAAAATCAGTCTTAAGGGTAATGTTTTTTAGCGTTAAGATCTGTATACATCATCTGAATGCTGAATAAATAAGCTTTCCATTGGTGTTTGGTTTGCTAGGATAGGACAATATTTGGCTGAGATAAAACTATTTGAAAGTCTGGAATCTGATGGTGTAAAAAAAATCTAAATATTAAGAAAATCGCCTTTAAAGTTGTCCAAATGAAGTTCGAAGCAATGCATTTTATCAATCAAAAATAAAGTTTTGATACATTTATTGTGGGAAATTTAGAAAATATATTCATGGAACATGATCTTTACTTAATATCGTAATGATTTTTGGCATAAAAGAAAAATTGATCATTTTGACCCATGCAGTGTATTTTTGCCTATTGCTACAGATATTTTTGTGGTCCAGGGTCACATATAGTGTGTATTTTGTTTGTTAAAAATTATTCATTTTCAGTTTGGTACATCAAGTTAAACTAAATGAAAATGCTTTTTTTTTTTTTTTTAGTTAACAATAATAACTCAAGACCAACCCAGGGTTCGTACGGTCATGAAAAACCTGGAAAAGTCATGGAATTTTGAAATGGCAATTTCCAGGCCTGGAAAAGTTTTGGAAAATTAAATTAACCCACAAAGTTTTGGAAAAGTCATGGAAATTTGTTTGACCAACTCTGTATATTAGAATATTGCTGATAATTTGGTTTAAATTCCAGTTAACGAGCGCACAATCGGTCACGTGATCGGTCGCGTGGGGTAACGGCGACTCGCAGTTTTGTATCAAATACAAGGCCATAAAAAGTTATAAATATTTAAAATAGTAAAAGAAAAGTCTTGATTATAATTTTAAGAGGTCTTACAGTTGGGGATGGAAAGACGATTGCGATAGGGTTGGATAAATCTTCAAAAAGGCAATGATGTCATTGAATAAATATGTGCACCGCACGTTTCAAACTCAAAACGCGGCACGGATGTCTTTATATGAATGTATCTGAAGGGAACAGACTGTCCTCAGAAACGTGTTGCATGTTCATTTCTTGTCTGACAAAACAGCGTTAATACTGATTTGTATACAGCCGTTACTAGGGAAACTAATATTTCAGCGCTCCTAAAGCGCCCCCTTGTGACAGAATTCATTTTTATTTCCAATAATTTTTTTTCCAGCTTTTTATGGTCAAATTATTGCAATTATCAATCCATGTTTTTATGCAGCAGACACATAGAGGTGTAAATGTGAAAAAAGTTAATGTGCCTTTTAAAAATCTAAACAATTAAGTAATATTAATATTAATAT
The DNA here is from genome assembly GCF_049309525.1 of Garra rufa. NCBI lineage: Eukaryota > Metazoa > Chordata > Actinopteri > Cypriniformes > Cyprinidae > Garra > Garra rufa. The sequence goes on from NC_133375.1 coordinate 43,479,612, forward strand.
ATATATATATATATATGTGTGTGTGTGTGTGTGTGTGTGTGTGTGTGTGTGTGTGTGTGACCCTGGACCACAAAACCAGTCATAAAGTTAAATTTTACAAAACTGAGATGTATACATCATATGAAAGCTCAATAAATAAGCTTTCTATTGATGTATGGTTTGTTAGGATAGGACAATATTTGGCTGAGATACATATTATTATTATTATTATTATTATTATTATTATAAATAAATATACATATAGGCCTATTTGAAAATCTGGAATCTGAGGATGCAAAAAAATCTAAATGCTAAGAAAATCACCTTTAAAGTTGTGCAAATTAAGCTCTTAACAATGCATATTACTAATCAAAAATTACATTTTGATATATTTACAGTAGGAATTTTACAAAAAATCTTCATGGAACATGAACTTTAGTTAATTTCCTAATGATTTTTGGCATAAAAGAAAAATCAATAATTTTGACCCATGCAATGTATTTTTGGCTATTGCTTCAAATATACCCCAGCGACTTAAGACTGGTTTTGTGGTCCAGGGTCATATATATATATATATATATATATATATATATATATATATATATATATATATATATATATATAAATATATAAATATCCAAAAAAAATTTGGATGCTCCTAATTTTTTGAAGTTGGGAGCACCAGTGCTACCAAGTAAAAAAGTTAATTTCGAGCCCTGATACATATACATTTCATGAAACATTAAGTCATGAATATTTACTTAAAGTCATGGAAAAGTCATGGAATTTTACTGGTAAAAATGTGTATGAACCCTGCCAACCCAAAAAGCAGTAAAAAGTAAGAAGGTTCATCAAATTTTTAATTTTATTTTATTTTTTGTCAGATACTGGCAGACGAGGGAGCAGCGGACGCCTGTGCCGTCTAAAGCAAAGACTCTGAGTAAGACCACTATGGAGGACCAGGAGCAGCAGGACCCTCTAGACTTCCTGCCGTCCGACGAAGGCGAAGAAGAAGAGCAGGAAGAGGAGAAGAGCGGCGGAACGGCACGCCGGCGTCTCCAGGAGCAGCGCGAGCGTCTTCACGGCGCACTGGCGCTCATCGAGCTGGCCAACAATCTCTCGGCCTGAACGACGGGTCTGGATGACCAGCAACTGTCCTCGCCTTCCAGACCCGCCCGGGTTGATATAAGCTACAAGCACCTTATTTCGCTTCCTGTTGTACCTTTAGGCTGCTATGATGGTAGTGATATCATTATATGAAGAATGTCGTCGTTTTCTCAGCTGGTTAAGGAGACGAGACGTGTCTCGTGTTTGTTTTCGTTGTGCACTTTGTGGGAACGAGTGTTTGTTTGGTTGGGGTCGGTGTATGTGAGGTCGATTTTGGATTGCGGCGTGCGTGTGTGTGTGTGTGTGTGTGTGTGTTTTGAAACAGGGTGCGGTGACCGACCTGCTAAAGATGAAGACTTAACTGACTGCAGATGGCATAGTGCTTTCCTACATTAGTCCGGTTCGCTTCGTACGCCGTCGTCCATCACATTGGTCATGTTTAATCATGTATTTATTCTGTATTTAAAGCCACCGGCTGAGGCTTCGCAATAACTTCAGTACAACTAACCAGCTTTAAGATGCCGCATTGGTACACGCTTCTAAACTAGTCTATTAGTTGATGGGTAAACCGAAGCACTTGGATATTAATCGACGACACTTCCAAAGACCGAATGAGAATCTGGATCCCAAAAAGCACTTGTTTCAGTGGCTTTGCGATCTGTAACACTACGTCCTGTTCACGCCGTTCATTTAGATTCGACTGGAAGATGTTTATTATTGGAAAATTTGTTTTAATTGTCCGTTTTGTAACTGAAATAATATATTCCCCCCCCCCCAACGAAATCCTTCGGAAAGCCGTGCTCCACGTACCTTGAACTGATCCCGTCACGACAACAGAATGTAATCGAGCGTTTTATTCTGAGATGTTCTGTTCGCTGTGCTGAAAGGACTTTGTAAATGTGTAAACGGGCTTTTCCTCATTAGTGTTAGCACTTCAAGTCTTCATTAAATGATATAAACTGTTACTGGTTGTTGTTTGTTTTTATTCAAATGAAACCAGGGAAACTAAAACGAAATTCCAGGACTTTTCAACCACTACTTATTGGTTTTTCAAGGTTTTCGATCAGAGATCCCACTTATCCAACAATATCTTCAATATCAAATTCTAGTCAAGAGAAATAGATCAATAAAATAATAGGAAATGGCAAAAATAAAGTGAAGCACATGCAAAGTATTACAACCAGTGATGGGGAAAGTTACTTATGCATTACTTACTTAAGTAATGCATTACAACATTGTGTTACTTCCTAAAAAAAGTAAATAATTACGTTACTTGGTTACTTTTTATGGAAAGTAATGCGTTACAATATTGAGTTACTCCCTAGAAAAAGTTACTAATTATGTTACTTGGTTACTTTTCATGGAAAGTAATGTTACAATGTTGAGTTACTCCATATAAGTAACTAATTACATAGTTACATTTTATGGAAGTAATGTGTTGCAATATTGTGTAACTCCCTAAAAGTTACTAATTACGTTACTTAGTTACTTTTTATGGAAAGTAATGCATTACAATATTGAGTTACTCCCTAAAAAAGTTACTAATTACATAACTTAGTTACTTTTCATGGAAAGTAATGTTACAATGTTGAGTTACTCCATATAAGTAACTAATTACGTTACTTAGTTACATTCTATGGAAGTAATTTGTTGCAATATTGTGTAACTCCCTAAAAGTTACTAATTACATTACTTTCCATGAAAAGTAACTAAGTTATGTTACAATGTTGAGTTACTCCATATAAAAGTAATTAATTACAGTTACTTTTTATGAAAGTAATGCGTTACAATATTGCGTTACTCCCTAAAAGTTACTAATTACGTTACTTGGTTACTTTTCATTTAAACTAATTATGTTACTCCCTAAAAAAGTTACTAATTATGTTACTTGGTTACTTTTCATGGAAAGTAATGTGTTACAATGTTGAGTTACTCCCTAAAAAAGTAACTAATTATGTTACTTTGTTACTTTTTATAAAAAGTAATGAATTACAGTATTGCATTACTTCCTAAAAAAGTAACTGATTACATTACTTAGTTACTTTTCATGGAAAGTAATGCATTACAATATTGAGTTACTCCCTAAAAAAGTTACTAATTACATAACTTAGTTACTTTTCATGGAAAGTAATGTTACAATGTTGAGTTACTCTATATAAAAGTAATTAATTACAGTTACTTTTTATGAAAGTAATGCGTTACAATATTGTGTTACTCCCTAAAAGTTACTAATTACGTTACTTGGTTACTTTTCATTTAAACTAATTATGTTACTCCCTAAAAAAGTTACTAATTACGTAACTTGGTTACTTTTCATGGAAAGTAATGTGTTACAATGTTGAGTTACTTCCTAAAAAGTAACTGATTACATTACTTAGTTACTTTTTATGAAAAGTAATGCATTACAATATTGAATGACTCCATAAAAAATTAACTAATTATGTAACTTAGCTACTTTTTGTGAAAAAGTAACATGTTACCCTCTAAAAAATTAATCTTATTACGTAACTTAGTTTTTATAGAAAGAAATGTTACAATATTTTGTTACTCCCTAAAAAAATAACTAATTAAGTTAAGTTATGCGTTACAATACTTTTGTGTTACTTTTTAAATCTGGACAGGGCTTGCTTGTTTGTTTTTAATACAAAGCAAATGTAAAAGCCCTTTCACACCAAAAAGTGAAATGAAAAAGCCTGAAGGAAAAGTAAATTCTCTTTTGTCATTGGAAATTCCTTTTATTTGTCTGTTTTGTAACTGAAATAATATATTCCTCCCCAAGAAATCCTTTGGAAAGTAATTTTTTTTGTAAGTGGGCTGTTCCTCATTAATGTTAGCACTTCAAGTCTTCATTAAATAATATAAACTGTTCCTGGTTGTTTTTTTATTTAAGTAAAACCAGGAGAACTGACCAAGATTCGTACTGATACTGTAAAATGAAATTCCAGGACTTTTCGAACACTACTTATCGAACAATATCTAATTTTTCAAATTCTAATAAAGAGAAATAGATCAATAAAATAATAGAAAATGCAAAAATATTATGACCAGTGTTGGGGAAAGTTACTTTAAAAAGTAATGCATTACAATACTGCATAAAAGGTATGGTTTTTTTTGGAATTACATGAATTTTGCATGAAAATATGCACTTATTGACAAAATTCTAATAATTCAAGCAGGAAAATTGCTATTTTCAAGTGTTTTCCAGGCCTTAAATTTCAAAAAGTCAAATGTGAAATGTTTCTATAAATAAATGAAGCCTTTTTTAATATTGCATTTAACAAAAGCAACACTAAACACTGATTTGGTGCATCACGTTTTCTCCGGATGACTCTCTGTGATATGAATGACCAGTTTGTCTTCTGCCTGTTTGTCGCTTGATTCTGACGAGCCGCTGCTGTGAAATGTGATGTAGGAGTATATCAGACCAGCTGAGATGCTGACAACATGAGAAACACAGCGTTAGGAAACGTTAGAGATGCACCGTAATTTCAGACTATGAAGATAGTAAAAATCAAGTTTCCTACCATATATTCAAACCTATAAAGTTTGTCCATGAGAAGATGTAGTCTCCACCAACAAACATGCCAATATACATCACAGCAACATTCTGAGAGAAACACAAACAGCAGCTCTAGAATAACTTACACACAGAATGCAAAACATTTATGTCATGAAGTATGGTAAGTTAATTTTATCATTTTATTTTATAGTACATTCCGAGTTTCTGCAAGTTTTGTGAAGGCCAATTTAAGGCTTGTTTCTTAAAAAATGTCTTGTATTTGCTTAAACGTTTTAAAATACAACTCCTAACCAATCTCTATTAGTTTTTCATTCACATTACAACAACAAAAGCTTAGATCACACCACAAATACAATGTTCCAACTCAGTATTTTGTTTTGTTTTCCAGTGCAAATGTCTGAAGATTGTTAGAAAAACTAAATGATCTAAGATAGGAAGTCTTGAAGTGAGTTTATGAGTAAAAGTAGAACAAAATCAAATGGAAACAAGTGTTGATTCTCCACTCATTTTTTTAAGATTTAATTTCACCTTTTGCATTTGAAACAAATATGTGACCCTGGACCACAAAACCAGTAATAAGGTAAAATTTTACAAAATTTAGATTTTTACATCATATGAAAGCTCAATAAATAAGCTTTCTATTGATGTATGGTTTGTTAGGATAGGACAATATTTGGCCGAGATACATTTATTTGAAAATCAGGAATCTGAGGGTGCAAAAAAATCAAAATACTGAGAAAATCACCTTTAAAGTTGTCCAGATTAGGTTCTTAACAATGCATTTTACAAATCAAAAATTACATTTTGATATGTTTACAGTAGGTATTTTACAAAAAATCTTCATGGAACATGATCTTTACTTAATTTCCTAATGATTTTTGGCATAAAAGAAAAATCTAAAATTTTGACCCATGCAATGTATTTTTGGCTATTGCTACAAATATACCCCAGCGACTTAAGACTGGTTTTGTGCTCCAGGGTCACATATGTGACCTTGCACGGGTATATTTGCAGCAATAGCCAAAAATACATTGTATGGGTCAAAATGATCAATTTTATGCCAAAAATCATTAGGATATTCAGTAAAGATCATATATATTTTCTCAATATTTTTATTTTTTTGCACCCTCATATTTCAGATTTTAAAATAATTATATTTCGGCAAAATATTGTCCTATCCTAACAAACCATACATCAATGGAAAGCTTATTTATTCAGCTTTCTAATAAATAATTGACCATTATGACTGGTTTTGTGGTCCAATGTCACATATATCTTGATTTAAGAACGTTTAGATATTTGTACTGGAAAACAAGACAAAAATACTGAGAAAAAAAATATTTTTTGCAATGCAAGAATTTCTGCTGTGATCTAAAACCTTTTTAATGCCTGTAAAATAACTTTTAGACCCACTTTAAATAATGCTATTAATTATTAATATGTTACACTAAGTAATAATGAGGAAATGTAATTAGTGAAGGTACTTTAATTGCCCCAACGACTGTGGTGGTCAGTGCCGTGTTATAATAACTGCAGAGGATGATAGAATACATCAAAATAAACCTGAAATGAGAAAATACTGGGGTTAATACAATACAATACGTTTTTAATGTTTTTTAAAGAAGTCTCTTCTGCTAAGCCTGCAATTATTTGATCTAAAATACAGCAAAAGCTGTAAAATTGTGAAATAACTACTTTCTATTTACAGGGTTTCTGCAGATATGAACAAGTGAAATTTAAGACTTTTTAAGACCTTTTTAATACCACCTTATATGAAATTTAAGACCTTAACCTGTAATGGAAATAGATATTATATTACATGCATATGTGATATTTAATGTGTTTAATGTAAAAAGTAAACAAAATTTCATGGCTGTCATAAATTAAATTTATTACTACGATATACAGTGAACTTTCCATATCAGCAGATACTATTCCACACAAAATATCCCCATAAAAGTACCACTAGAAATATCTGATTTAAAAAAAAAAATTCTGAAGCGATTTTTTTTTTTTTACTTTTGAAATGTATGCGTACCTTTGAAATTTATTTTATGAATTTATCAATAAATTCTAAATGGCTGTTAGCAGTGAGATTACATAATTTACACTGCAAAATTAAAAGTGAGATTAATGTTTTAAATACATTTATTGATTTATAAATATATATATTATAAATGTTATATAAATACTGCGATTCTGTCTGAAGACGCAGAAACTTCCACAGAGGGAGAAAAAAATCTACAGTTGTTAGCAACTGGCCTTAGCCAAGCCCTATATTCAGTTTTTCCAAGCCCAGTTTCGCTAAACTTGCACTTCCTCATAGCTAAAAAATTAAATCCATTTGACTTCTGCGGTACAATCCGAGAGAGACTCGCGCCAATAACAGAAAGCTGATTGGCTATTGCATGCTGGTCTCATTTGTAGTTTAAATTCAGCAAATTATATTTGGAATAGTGAAATAAAGAACTACAACACCACGGAAACAACAGAAAGAGAATTTAAATGAGCATTAGAGGTAGTGTTACATGGACATCGGAAAAATAAGACCTGTGTAAAATTATTTAAGACCTAGAACAGCGAATTTAAGACTTTTTAAGGCCTAAAATTTTGATTTTTAAATTTTAGACTTTTTAAGACTTTTTAAGACCCCGCGGAAACCCTGTATTTAAATATTTTTTATTTCTGTGATCAAAGCTGAATTTTCAGCATCATTACTCCAGTCTTCAGTGTCACGCGATCCTTCAGAAATCATGAAATCAAGAAAAAATTCTGATGATTATTATCAATATTTAAAATAGTTGAGTATTTTTTCCCCCCAGGAAAAAAGATCTGAAATACCTGAAATAAAAAGCTTTTGTAACATTACCATATATACCATTCAAAAAGTTGGAGTCAGTATAATTTAATTTATTTTATTTTTGGGGAAAGAAATTGTAGATATGTCACAGTTCTGTCTGTCTTGTCATTGGTTTTTCCCATTTGTCTTCCCCCCGTTGATCTGTCATTTGGTTTAGCCCTTCGTCATTGTGATTCCCTGCACCTGTCCTTGTAATTATTAGTCATCTGTGTCACCTGTGTTTATTGATTAGTCTGTCTTTAAAAGTCTGTCTTTGATTTCAGTTCCCTGTCGGTCCTTTTGTGAAAAAGATGTGTGTGAATGTTCCTGCCTTGTTCCATTTGGAGATTTATATTAAATATATTGCATTTTGTATATATCGTCTCGTCTAATCCTGCACGCACCCCTGACAAGATATGAATACTTATATTCTGCAAGGATGCTTTAAATTGATCAAAAAAGTAATGATAAAAACATTTATGTTACAACTGATTTTTATTTCAGATAAATGCTGTTCTACTGAACTTTCTATTCATCAAAGAAACCTGAAAAATTCTACTCAGCTGTTTTCAACCTAGTAATAAAAATATTTTTTTTAAGCAGCCAATCAAAAAATTAATATGTTGCTAAAAATTCAGGAATAAATTACATTTTAAAATATATTCAAATAGAAATAATTATTTAAAAATGATTTATTATAATTATTATTAATTATTTTAAATAGTCAAAATATTTCAAAATTTTACAAAATTTTTAAAAGTCAAATAAATGCAGGCTTGGTGAACTGCAGAACTTCTTTAAAAAGCATTAAAATCTCACTGGCACTGTGTGTATATTACATACAAATAAAATGCATATAAAAGTATACGAGGCTTAGCCATTCTAAATAATTATAAAAACATCACGAGTTTCATGAGTCACACTCACCCCATGACACAAGACAATAAAAAATGAAATATGAACATAACAGACGTCCATCCTTCAAAGGTAAGAGCCTTAAAACAAGAAAAAAACATTATGGCAAATGAGGAAATTCTTTCATTCTCTTTATCTTTATGTTTTCACTGACCTTCTGTAAATCTCCAGTGTAAGCGCTCGCCAGGACAGTTGGTATAATGATGATAAAAGCATTATAGAACAAAACCCCATATTTACCAAGGCCCTGAAAGCACAGACAGCAAATAAATCAATAAACACACGAGTTCACGTGTGTTTGCATACGGGGTTTGTCTGTAGCTTCGTGTTTAATCAAAAGGGTGTGAAGTTTAAAGTTGTAAAGCTCACACCGAATGACTTTCAAGTGTATTTTTAAGCAAAAACCAATGTTAATCAGTGTTAACTAGTCACATTGTCATCGGATGACCTTTTGCAGGAGATATGTCTAAAGTTATCATCAGAGCTTTCAGAAATGTCCATCTATCACTGATAACTCGTGCGCTCATAAAGCTGTCATGTACCTCCATTCCGAGTTTCTTCTTAGTGTAAACTCCACTGGCCGCCGTGAAGACGTCATTCAAGAGAACAAAGGTGTATCCTTCTGCATTGTAGGACAGGTCTGAGCTGAAGCAGTTGGTTTAGAGTTCATAAACATAAACATATGTGTTCATTTACACACGAAAATATGATCATGATTTATGTTCATGTACCTGGCTGCCACCAGAGCGCCCACAACTATAGCCAGAACACTGCACACCAGCGACGGAGCGAAGGTTTTCCTGAAGATACATGAATACAGAAACACACACAGAGTCTTATAATGCAGTCAGTTTAATGCTCTAGCGGTTAAAATAGAAAACGATGAAACTACAAGTTGTTTGAGAAGAAATACACAAGTTTTCATCAAAACTCTCCAATAACCAAAAAACGGCTTTTTGAGCAAGTAAGAGCTAATATGTGAGCCTGGACCACAAAACCAGTCATAAGGTTAAATTTGACAAAACTGAGCTTTCTATTGATGTATGGTTTGTTAGGATAGCACAATATTTGGCCGAGATACATCTATTTGAAATCTGGAATCTGAGGGTGCAAAAAAATCAAAAAGACTGAGAAAATCATCTTTAAAGTTGTCCAAATTAAGTTCTTAACAATGCATATTACAAATCAAAAATTACATTTTGATATGTTTATAGTAGGAATTTTACAAAAAATCTTCATGGAACATGATCTTTACTTAATTTCTTAATGATTTTTGGCATAAAATAAAAATCAATAATTTTGACCCATGCAATGTATTTTTGGCTATTGCTACAAATATACCCCAGCGACTTAAGACTGGTTTTGTGGTCCAGGATCACAGATGTCGCTGTTATTTGGACTTTTTGAAAGCAGCTTTAAAAGCAGGGTTCGTAAATGAAGTTCCAGGACTTTCCAAGCACTACTTTTTTATTTTTAAAGGACTTCAATCAGAGATCTCACTTATCAAACAGTCTTCTATTGTAGATTCTAAAAAAAGAGAAATAGATGAATAAAAATGTATGTTATTACTAAGAAGACTACACTTTTACTATAGTTAAACCACAGGTCATTTTTCTTACGGCATTTGTAAGAAAAATAGATTTGTGATCCGCACTCCAAAGTTCAGATCTAAATCAAATGATTCGCAATTCACGCTCCAAATTTTCTAAATCAAATGATTCACGCTCCAAAGTTCCAAACTAAAGCAAATGAGCAAAATATGTATTTTTTTTAATATTATTTTATGTTTTTTTTTTTCCTTTTAAAAATATATACATAAAAATATGGCCTTTTTTGTACATTTTTGAAAATACTTCTTATATTGTGAAATATATAAACCCCCACTGTAACACATGTGACAGATGAATTATTAATAAATTTATACAAGAAAATAAACAAAAATTATATATATATGTTTGAAAAAATGTTTACATAAATATGCCTTTTTTTTAAATATTATTTATATTTCGAAATATATCAACCACACCATAACACGTGACAGATGAATTATGAATAAATATATATTAAAAATATATTAAAAATAATATACACACACATATATATATATATATATATATATATATATATATATATATATAAAAATAATATACACATATATATGTATATATATATATATATGTAAATATATTTTCAAATATATATATTAGAATATATATTTACATAAAGATATGCTTTTTTATATATATTATTTATATTTTGAAATATATCAACACCTGATGGTGAATTATGAATAAATTTACATAAAAAATATAGAAAAAAAATTAAAAATTTAATATATGTAAAATATATATATATATATATATATATATACATTTTTACATTTTTTTTCTATATTTTTTTATGTAAATTTATTCAAAATATAAAAATATTTTCAAAAACATACAAAAATGGCATATATATATATATGCCATTTTTGTATATTTTTGAAAGTATTTTTACATTTTGAAACATATTAACCCCCACTATAACATATGTAAACATATAACACAATTGAATAAAAATAAATTAAATTAAATTAAATTAAATAAAGCCTAAATGTAGGCTTCTATAAGACAGTAAGTGTATTTTCTTGCCTCTAAATTACATTTTCAATATATTTGAACCTGGAAGAAAACTGCTATATGGACAACAGCATTAAAATACAAATAATTATTACATGATAATTAATTATTACAAATAATTATTGCTTCATGATTTAAGACAAAAAATTATGGTTTTATCATATACTTGCATATTTAAATTTTCAAACACAAAAGTGACAGTAGCTTTAAGCATAATTAAATAAAATGTAATACATTTCCACTAAAAGAAATGATATACCTCAGTATCCTGGATTCCATAATCATAGTCAGTAAAATGGTGAATTTTCTGAGCACGGTGAACATGGGTAAGCTGAAAAACACAAAGCTTCATATGAGCATGTCTTAATGCAAAACATTTGTGTTTTTTTGTTGTTGTTTTTTTACCTTAGCTTCTTTGTTCCTCCGAGTCCGGTCACATGATTCCCCATATACAGCAACGGTAAAGGAAAAATCTACAGTACAGACACATAAACAATAATCAATAATCACAGTGTGATTAAAATCAATGCTGCACATATTAAATGACTTATAAATTACCTTTCCAGGAATACTTTTGTCAAAGTCCTGAAAATGGATGGCTTTATTCATTTTGGCAACATACAGAATAGTGATTGTAGCTGTCATCTGTAACAATAAACAAAATACAATCAGACTTCTGAGTTTTTATAAAAAGTTAAAAACACAACATTTTAACTCGAGAATGTTTCTCACCTGCCCAATTCCGAGAAACATAAACGAGGGAAACCTATGAAAATAAAACACATTATAATTACATTAACCTGAGAAAATGTTTCAAGTCAAACGATTTTTAATGTTTTTTTTTCTCTTCTGCTCAAAAGAATACAGCAAAATCAATAATACTGTGAAATATTTTTACTATTTAAAATACCTGCTTTTTATGTGAATATCTCTTAAATTGTAATTTATTTCTGTGATTTCAAAGCTGAATTTTCAGCATCATTACTGCAGTCTTCAGTGTCATGATTATTATTTTTAGCTTTGAGTCAGTATACTTATTTTTGGAGGGGAAAGAAATTAGAAAGTAATACTTTTATTTAGCAAGGATGCTTTAGATTGATCAAAAGTGATGATTAATATATTATTATTAGTAGTAGTAATGTTACAGACAAATGCTGTTCTTCTGATCTTTCTATTCATCAAAGAACCCTAAAAATCAACATAATAATAAAAAAATATTTTTAAAACAGCAAATCAGAATATATAAATGATTTCTGAAGGATCACGTGACACTGAAGACTGGAGTAATGATGCTATAAATTCAGCTTTGAAATCACAGAAATAAATTACATTTGAAAACATATTCAAAAAGAAAGCAGTTTTTTAAAATAGTAAAAATATATCAGAATTTATCAAATAAATGCAGACTTGCTGAGCAGAACAGAATTCTTTAAAAAACATAAAAAATCTTTTGACTGGTAACGCTAGCGTGTTATTCTAAGTGGTAAAGCCGGAAGCGGAGTAGGGGACACTCACTTGTATTCAGTTAAAATACTTTTATTCACCACGATGATGAAAAACGAGCAAAAGGCGTAAAACAAAGCGGAAACAAACTTCATGAGCTTGGTGTGTTTGACCTCATCGCGTGACGGCATCTTTGTGGCGGTTTCCTCAGTCATGAAGTCCCTCAGTCTTTACCGTTTTCTCTTCTTGGAGACTAACATGATGTTCGAGTCTCCGAAACTAGTCCAGAGAACCGCTAAATGAGTTACATAATCACACACGACACGAGAGTATTAGTGTAAGTCAGTTAATAATTATACGACACGAACTGAACAAGTCCAGAATGACAGCTAAACTGACAAAGGGGCGGGGTGTCGCGATGGGCGGGTCTTGGTGGTGCTGAAACGCTCTCTGATTGGTCGAGTCGTATGTGGCTATTATTAAAAATAATTGTAATAACAATAATTAATAATTATTGTATAGCACCTTTTAAACCCCTACTGAGGCTTTACAAATACAATTTAAAACGAGAAACAAATAACAGATTAACGGAAGATCACAGGACCAGATATTAAGAGATGGAACTGTTGTGTTGCCTATAAAGACAGGTGAAACCTGAAACTGGTTATACTAGTAAAGTTAGTAATAGGGCCTACGTTAGTAATTATGAATCATGCATTCAAGTATTATGAGCATTATCATCATGAATTTCTGTAAAGCTAAATTCATGTTTTATGAAAAGTGTAATAATAGGTTAATTTGACTTTTTGTTCAGGGAAAAACAACAACTTTGCTAGTATGCTAGTAATGAGAATATTAAATATGAAAGCCCATTTCCACCAGGTAAGAAAAAAAAATCGAAATTATGACTTTAGAAAATTATGAACCCCCTCTATAATTATAATACTTAATACTAATACTTAATACTTACGTCATAATTACGAAATTATGATTTACTAAATCAAAATTATGATTTAAATGATAACATGTGACAAGTGAATTATGAATATATATATATATATATATATATATATATATATATATATATATATATATATTTGTTTGAAAATATTTTTACATAAATATAAGCCATTTTTGTATTATTTTATATATATATATATATATATTATATATATATATAAAAATATTTGTTATTTGTTTGAAAATATTTTTACAAAAAAATAAGCCATTTTTGTATTCTTTTTTATATATATATATATATATAAATTTGTTATTTGTTTGAAAATATCTTTACATAAATATAAGCCATTTATGTATTATTTTTTGAAAATATTATTTATATTTTGAAATATATCAACCCCGCTATAACACATGTGACAGGTGAATTATGAATAAATATACATTTAAAAATGACTTTTTTGACTTTTTGTTCAGGTTTGCTCATGTTTTGTTTTTCTGTTGAAAGTCTGAACATTTGAAGCTTCTTTTTACGATCATATTTATATCCTGTAAAAAAAAAAAAAAGACAACTTTTCTAGTAGGCTAATAATGAGACTATTAAGCCCATTTCTGCCAGGTAAGAAAAAACTTAAAAAGTCGAAATTATGAAATAAATAAATCATAATTACGAGATTAAAAATGTAAAATATGACTTACTAAATTGATACTAATATATAATTAGTCATAATTACGACTTTTTATCTCGTAATTAGGACTTTTCAAATCATAATTTTGATAAATTATCACTTTAAAAGTCGTAATTATGAGATAAAAAATCGAAATTATCATTAATGACTGTTCCTTTTTTTTTTTTTAAAGTTTTTAAAAAGTTAAGTTTGATCCATCATTTGCCCATTGTTTAATAAATTGCATTACAGAAAACTTAAAAAAAAAGCTTTGTGTACTTGAAAAATTGTGAAAAATACACCAGTGATTTTTTCCTTTTTTTGACCATGAAACCAACCATTTCTTTACAATAAACATCTGTCAGGGGGTACATTAAGGAATTTGTTGACATATTTATAAACATGACTTTTAAAGGGGAGTGTTTCATGCATGTTATTTACATTGTTAAAGAGTTGCATTCCCATGCTAAACATGTTTTTTTATCGGAAAGTTCTTCGATCATGACGTCCTAAATGGTGGAATTCCTTATATGGGTTTTCTTCCGAAAAGCTCGCCCCGCGCACACATAGACCAGAGCGAGCGCAAGAGCGCGCTTCATTCGGCTAGACTGCTGCGCTTGACAGGACTCACACTCGGGAAGAATATCTCGAAAGAAGTCTGGTTTTGGTTGTAAGGCAAAAATTACCTTGTCCAGCGTTACGTTAACAGTGCATGATGCAGTTTGTTTTCCCGTGGCAGAAACAGAGTTTTGCAAGTGTGTTTGTTGAAGAACGTTTTATAAACAAGGCCCAGTTCGACGCTGGATTTGCACATCGTTTGCTATTGAAAGATGGAGCGGTCCCAGCTATAAAAAAAATCCCTAAATGATTCAGAACGGCAGAAGGAAGTGAAACAGCATCAAATGTATGTGTTTTGTTGGCAATCTGCGCGCACTCGCTCGTCAATCTTTAGCTCCGCCCACTCCTCCAGGAGTTCGGCTGTTTTCGGAGAGAATCGTAAACTGTATCTTTCTTTTGTAAATATGATAAAACCAAAGACTTTTTGGACATATGAAGGATGCAGTACTACTCTATAGGTATTTAAGGTTATCATAAGATTGGGTGAAACTGTGTGTGTTAGGCTATGCCCCCTTTATAATAGTTTATTAGAGTTTTGCAAAAGGAGGACTGAAAAAAATGCATGCACCTTTTACCTTAAAATGGTGTAAAACATTAAATAAAGTCGCCTGAGATGAACCAATAGAGATTTTGAATAGTCAAATATGTGTATTACTAGATTCAGTCTTTAAAAAAGATCGAAAATGATGAGTTTCGGAAGCAAATGGCACCTCTTCAGTGGAATGGCCCTTATATCATAGAAAAGAAACAACTTTGCTAGTAATAGATAATGTTTGCTGTTCGGCCTGTTCATGATTTCGCCACTAGATGTCGGGAAATCATTGCCATTCACTTCTAAACAAGTGTCTATGAACAACCAAGTAAAAGTCAACTATAATTTATTAGCTATTTACCTTAAATATATTCTGCCCATACAATCAACACTATTCTTTTTGGTTCTAAAAACTTATTTAAAAGAATTCCAAAAAATATTTTATATTCAGTAGTAGACTAAAATTAGACCAGTCTACCTTTGACTGTTATAACCTGTCTTGAAGAAAGAAAAGACTACCTTTTAAGACTAGTTTAAGCATTTATGCTACCAGCCCCTGCTTTTTTTTTTGCGAATTCAGATCATTAGATGTAATTTGAATAATCGCAAACAGTCCTGGAGAACAAGTTCATCAGGTTTAGTTTGTGTATATCCAGTGCTTTTGTCATTAAAATTAGACACACGCCAAATACTGAAGTGCTTAAGCTCATGTATGTTTGTTTTTCACTTCATGCGTTCACATAAATTACTCATCTTAAAGGGACAGTGCACACAAAAATGAAAACCCGGTCATTATTTAGGCTACTCACCCACCCTCATATCATCCCAGACCCGTATTAGAGGGAATAAATCATAAAATAATTTTCATTTTTTGGTAAATTATCCCTTTAAAATGATATGTGACCTTGGACCACAAACCAGTCATAAGTGTCAATTTTTTTAATTGAGAGTTATGCATCACATGAAAGCTGAATAAATAAGCTTCACATTGATGTATAGACACAACTATTTAAAAGAGTGCAAAAAATCTAAATATTGAGAAAATCACCTTTAAAGTTGTCCAAATGAAGTTCTTAGCAATGTATATTATGTTTTGATATATTTATGTTTAGGAAATTTACCAAATATCTTTATGGAGCATGATCTTTACTTAAAATCCTATTCCTATGATTTTTGGCATTAAAAAGAGAAATCGATCATTTTGAACCATTTGATGTATTTTTGGCTGTTTTTACAAATTTAATAATAACGTTTTAGAAAACTTGTAATACAGTTTCGTAATTTACTGTGATGAATCAGCCGGGAAACTATGGTAATAAATATTATGTAGCCAACAAATTTTACCCTGTTCATGTAGTGTCTTGCCATAAACTAAAACGTAAGTAGTGCCAAAATCACAATCTGCTGGGAAGTTTCATGTCACTTTTCTCAACCACTTTGAATTTAATTACTAAAGATGAAATTTAAAATTCAACTATTTAACTTAAATTCAATGACATGAAAGACTGTGA
This sequence comes from Garra rufa, assembly GCF_049309525.1. Taxonomy (NCBI): domain Eukaryota; kingdom Metazoa; phylum Chordata; class Actinopteri; order Cypriniformes; family Cyprinidae; genus Garra; species Garra rufa. Next base: position 43,496,322 of record NC_133375.1, read on the forward strand.
CAAGTTAAATGCATGGAAACAAAAATAAAAAGTTTTAATTGATGTTGCTTCATTATGGACACTCTTCTTCCACTTGGACCATAAGTAACAGCACTTTCTATAATGGAGAAAAGATATACAGCATACTTCTGTACTCATGCAACAACTTTCACTCAGAAATTGCTGGTACATTTTTCACAATTACAAAGAAAAAAGTTAACACACTGAATTAAAATTTTTTCCCCATTTATAAGTCTTGTTCAGTTAAAAGTGTGTTCTAAACGCATAAATGTGACCCTAGACCACAAAACCAGTCATAATGGTAATTTTTTTTGAAATTGAGATTTATACACCAACTATAAGCTGTATAAATAACCTTTCCATTGATAATAAAATAATTTGAGGGTGCAAAAAAATCTAAATATTGAGAAAATCACCTTTAAAGTTGTCCAAATGAAATTTTTAGCAATGCATATTACTTATCAAAAATTTGATTTTGATATATTTACAGTAGAAAATTGATCCTAATATCCTAGATTTTGGCATAAAAGAAAAATAGATCATTTTGACTCATACAGTGTATTTTGGGCTATTGCCACAAATAAGTTTTTCCATGAAAAGACTGTATTGTTTATTAATAATTAGAGCATGTGAATCCAGCTGTATCCATTTACTTATGTGAGTGAGTGAGTGAGTGAGTGGGCGGAGCCTAGATCAATCACTCGCTGAGAGATCCAGCATTCTCATTGGTTGAGGGTGAGTGGGCGGAGTCTACAGCAATCAATCACTGAAAGTGTGTTCAGGTGCCTTGCTCTATATCTCTAGTAAAAACAGACTGGTGTGTAAGAATACCTGTTAAATATGTCTAAAAAGTGTTAAGAATATAAGTTAAAACAGAATTTCAAAGAGAAAAAAAGTCATAATTGTGAGATAAAAAGTTAAATTTACATTTTACTTTTAAATCTCGCAAAATTACATAAATTTGCATCTTGCAATTGCGTTTTTTTCTGTCACAAAATTGAAAAAAAGTAAAGAAATTGCGAGAAAAAAGGTCAGAGTTGCAAGATGTTAATGCAGAATAAATAAGCTTTCCATTAATGCATGGTTTGTTAGGATAGGACAATATTTGGTTGGGATACACCTATTTGAAAATCTGTAAGCTGAGAGTGCAAAAAAGTCTAAATATTGAGAAAATCACCTTTAAAGTTGTCCAAATGAAGTTAGCAATGCATATTATTGATCAAAAAATTATTTTTGATATATTTATAGTGGAAAATGTAAAAAAATATCTTCATGGAACATGATCTTTACTTAATATCCTAAAGATTTTTGGCATAAAATCGATTATTTTGACCAATACAATGTATTTTTGTCTATTGCTACAAATATACCTGTGCTACTTAAGACTAGTTTTGTGCTCCAGGGTCACAAATGTGCTTGTAGTTCATGAAAAGAATCATGAAAATTGTTTGCTAATAATTAAAACACGTGTGTCCAGCTGAATCCATTGAGTTATTATGTGAGTGAGTGGGCGGAGCCTACATCAATCACTCACTGAGAGATCCAGCGTTCTCATTGGTGGAGGGTGAGTGGGCGGAGTCTACAGTAATCACTCAATGAGAGATCCAGCGTTCTCATTGGTGGAAGGTGAGTGGGCGGAGCCTACAGTAATCAATCAATGAGAGTGTGTTCAGGTGCCTTGTTCTATATCTCTAGCTAAAACAGACCAGCCTGTTAAATATGTCTCAAAAGTGTTAAGAATATAAGTCTGATGTTGTATTTATTTATTTATTTGATTGTTGTGTTTTACACATACTTTCCTAATTCCTCATCAAATCTCATAAAGTTACTAACTTTTTACATCATATGTTTCATTCGTTTTGGTTCATGTGAAGAAACAGCCAAAACTAGAAAAAATGCATTTTATTGTATTAAAAAGCAGAGCATACAAAGAATATATACAGTGTGTTGATATAGAAATTATAAGAAGGACTTTAAAAACATGAAACCGCCAGCAGATGAATGCATTATGACAGAGATTATGATGTTCATTCAGGCTTTGTTTGAGTTTGTTTGGCTTTGTGAGTCTTCCTGAGTTTCTTCAGGCGTTTTAGGACTTTGAGATCAGCGCAGATCCGCTGTTTTTTGGTGAATAATCTGTCGAACAGGAAACACAGTCATTACAGGAACACAGAACTGATTTGTGTTTGTTTGTGTGTTAAACACTCACATCAAGGCATCAATGTCACAGGAGCCGGATTTGTCCTGGATCTCGTATTTGTGGACAGAGACCAGCATTCGTTTAGGGATGTGTTTTGAAACTCTCAAACAGCACTTGGGAATGGCATCCACTGGAACAAAAGCAACATCTGCTATTGAATGACAGCTAAATCCTTTCTTAACAAAACCACACTCTTCCTGTAGGATGTTTTGAGCCAGGAAAACAAGATTGACAGAGACAGACAAGACTTGAATTGTAGAGGGCATGTCTGATATTGTGATAAAGTAGGGCGATGCGTGCCACTGTCCACACTGACTCACCAGCTACTCGAGGGTTTTATAGGTAAATGTGTTTCTGGGAATCAAATGCATGAATTACTTGACACCATTCTTTTCCTGCTTGTCGATGACACGTAAAAAAAAAAAAAAAAAAAAAAAATCCTGTCCTCTAAGATTTTTTTTTTATCCTCAGAATTGCAAAAAAAAGTTGCACTTGATTAAAAGTTGCAATTACCTTTTTACCTTTCCCTTACGTTTCGCAATTGCAAATCTCACAAGTATGACTTTTTCCTTGAGATTTTGAGTTTATATCATGCAATTGTTTTTTCTTTCACAAAATAAATATGAAATGTAAAATTAATAAATGTATCTGAATTTTCTTGCTTGCAGTTCTGAGCTTTGTCAGAAATGTCAGTTATGACTTTTTATCTCTAAATTCTGAATTTGCATCTTGCAATTTTTTTTTCACAAAATTGAAAAAAAAAGTAACAAACAATTCTGAATTTATATTTTGCAATTCAGAGATAAAAGGTTAGAATTGCAGAATTTCAAGGAAAAGTCAGCAAAAGTTGCAATTATCTTTTTACCTTAACCTTACCTTTTCACTTTTTCTCTAAATTCTGAGTTTACATTTTGCAAAAAAAAAAAAAAAAAAAGTTTTTTTTTGGTTGCAAATAAAACTAAAAAGGTTTTTTTTTTTCTTTTTTTTTCTTTTAAGATTATCTGAATTTAAGGGAAAATATTATTGTGAGATACCTTACCTTTTTGCAATTGAAAATATCACAGTTATGCCTTTTTCTCAAAATTCTGAGTTTGGATCTTGCAATTGTGTTTTTTGTCACAAAAAAGTAAAAAAAATATATATATAAAAATTATAAAAAAATAAAACTTTTGATCTGGTCAAACTTGTATCTTGCAATTTAGTTTTTTTTTTTTTGTTGTCACAAAATAAAAATAAATATATTAAGTTACAATTACTTTTTTACCTTAACCTTTCACAGGTATTACTTTTTATGTCTAAATTCTGAGTTTGCATCTTGCAGTTGTGTTTTTTGTCACAAAATTAAAAAAATAAATAAATAAAAAATCAGAATTTTGCAATTCAGAGGAAAAAAAAAAGGTTAGAATTGCAAGACAATAATGCAGGATTTCAAGGAAAAAAAATCTGAATTGTGAGACAAAACGTTGGAATTACCTTTTTACATTTACCTTTTTGCAATTGCAAATCTTACAGTTATGACTTTTTATCTTTAAATTCTGAGTTTGCATTTTGCAATTTTTTTCATCACAAAATAAATCTGAAACTAAAAACAACAATCAGAATTTTCTGGATTGTAGTTCTGAGTTTTGTCTTGCAATTCTGACAAAAAAAAAAGGATTTGCGAGACATTAACGCAGGGGAAAAAATTCAGAATTGTGAGATAAAAAGTTGCAATTACCTTTTTATCTTTAAATCTCACAGTTATGTCTTTTTCATTACATTTGCAGTTTACATCTTGCAATAGTTTTTTTTTCCTGCCTCAAAATAATAATAATAATTTTTTAAATCTTAATTTTCTTGCTTTCAGTTCTGAGTTTTTAACTTGCAATTCTGAGGAAAAAAAGGTCTGAATTGCAAGACATTAATGCAAAATTTTAAAGAAAAAAAAATCTGAATTGTGAGATAAAAAAGTTGCAATTACCTTTCTACCCTTACATTTTTGCAATTGCAAATCTCATAGGTATGACATTTTTTTCTCTAAATTCTGAGTTTGCATCTTTTAATTGTTTTTTGTCACAAAATAAAATTTAAATAGTAAAAAAAAATGAATAAATGTATCTCTTTTTTTCTTGCTTGCAGTTCTTAGTTCATATCTAGCAAATCTGAGAAAAAGGTCAGAATTGCAAGACATTAATGCAAATTCTTTAAGTAAAAAAATCTGAATAGTTTTTTTCTGTCACAAAATAAAAATTTAAAAATGTTTTATTTGAATTTTCTGAAAAGTTTATATCTTCTAATTCTGAGAAAAAAAGAGAAATGCAAGATATTAATGCAGCATTTCAGGTAAAAAAAAAAATCAGAACTGTGAGATAAAAAGTTGCAATTACCTTTTCACCCTTACCTTTTTGCAATTGCAAAATTCAGAGTTTTCATCTTGCAATTGTTTTTGTTGTTGCAAAGTTTTAAAACATGTAAATACATAAATAAACGTATCTGAATTTTCTGGCTTGCAGTTCTAAGTTTGCAATTCTGAGAAAAAGGGTCAGTCATTAATGCAGAGAAAAAAGGAGGGCGGAGAGGAAACTTTGTATCTGAATTGTCTTGCTTGGAAAAAAAGGGGAAAATTTATTTATTTTTATTTTTTTTGAGTTTGTATTTTGTGATTTTAAAAAGGTCAGAAAAGACATTAACACAAAATTAAAAAAAAAAAAAATCAAAATCGTGAGATAAAAAGTTGCAATTACCTTTTCACCCTTACCTTATCTTTTTGAAATCACAGAATTCAGTTTTTATCTTGCAATTTTTTTTTCCCGCAAAATAAAAATGTCAATAAATAAATATATATATATAAATGCATCTGTTTTTATCTTGCAATTCCAAGAAAAACAGTCATACGTTAATGCAGAACTTTTAAGGGAAAAAAAGGAGGGGGAAGATGAAACTTTTATCTGAATTTTCTTGATTGGGAAAAAAAAGGAAGATTTTTTTATGTAATATTTGTTTGCAGTACTGATTTTATATTTTGCAATTAAAAAAAAGTCAGAAATGCAAGACATTAACACAGAATTTCAAGGAGAAAAAAAAAATCTGAATCCTGAGATAAAAAGTTGCAATTACCTTTTCACCCTTACCTTACCTTTTTGCAATCACAAAATTCAGTTTTTATTTTGCAAATTTTTTGTTTTTTTGTCGCAAAAATAAATAAATAAATGTATCTGATTTTATCTTGCAATTCCAAGAAAAACAGTCAGACATTAATGCAGAACTTTTAAGGGAAAAAACGGAGGGGGAAGAGGAAACCTTCATCTGAATTTTCTTCCTTGGAAAAAAATTTGGTTGCAGTACTGAGTTTATATTTTGCAATTAATAAAAGGTCAGAAATGCAAGACATTAACACAGAATTTCAAGGAAAAAATCAGACTGTGAGATAAAAAAATAACAACTACCTTTTTTTTTTTAATCCGTGGTGGAAAAAAAAGCTTTTACACATGTGAAAACAACTTAAGCGTTAATAAAACACATGTGCACGATATGAACTGAGCTGAATAACAACACTATTGTCTTTTAGTGAGTTGCTTATAACTAAAATTGAGGTTAGTTTATAATTGAAGAACTTGTAGCACTAAACTAAACATTAAATGGAAGTTGATATTAATAAAGTCCTAAATGCAATCTGATCAAGAAGAGCATCATATCAGGTTCCAGTAGTTGATTCTGACCTTCAGTGCTAGTGAGGATGATGATGGTGGTGACGCAGACGAGCAGCAGGACAGACGTGGCTTTGAGCTCCATGGTTGAACAGCAGTGAGTGTGAATGAACACAGAAGAGCTGATTTAAGCCCACGCATGCCAGTCCCGTTACGCCCTCGTCGCCCGACCTGCCCGGACTCATCGGCAATCACACCAAAGAAAACTTTTACAAATCAGTTATGAAATCTCTTTTATAGCAGATGAACTCTTCCCCGCAGCGCCTCATTCAATTGAATGCGAGTGTAATTGCAGTGAGCCATTCGCTGCAGGTTATGCGTGACACGAGCCGTATGATGTCAGAAGGAGCGTTTCTCAGGTGTGTGTTGATTTATGTGGTTCGTTACGGTCAGTTGCGTGTCGAAGGGTGTGTTCAGTAATTGCATTGGATGTTCGTGCTTGTCTGTTTTACTTTCTTTTTTAGGATAATGTTACAATGTTTCACCTTTGGCCTTACAAGAAATTATTTCTTCATTATTAGAATAAGATATTCATATTTAGTGCAGAAAATGGCTTTTGACATAAAAGAGTTTCATTGCACAGAATGCACACCAATAAATCTGAATTTTAATGTTTTTTAAAGGGGTCATTGGATGCAAAACTCTTTTCCATGTTGTTTGAACATTAATGTGTGTTGGCAGTTTGTGTACACAACCACCCTACAATGATAAAAATCCATCTAGTGGTAATTTAATCTTTAAAAGTAATATCCCCTTTTTAAAATCAGGTCATTCTGAGCTTCTCGTCAGTGTGACGACACACAGACAGAGGCCCCTCCCACGATAGTTGATTGACATGAGCGCCTTACCTTAGCCCCGCCCTCACCGAGCTCAAACAGTCCGACTCCGATCGCCTTTGTGTGACTCAGGTGCAGAGGAAGACTCTAATTGAGGTTGGATGTAATAATGAACATAGCAGTCGTCATTTACTCCCGACATCTGAGCCGCTGAAGACGCAGAGGATAACATTACTTTAGTTTTTTAAAAGAAAAGCGCAGATCCCGATCTACATGCAAGTACGATGTCAGACTCTGTAATATGCTCTGGTCCACTCCCTGCTTATCGTGGTGACAAGATACACAGTAGATTGTCATCGTTAAACGGCTGGATGTCAAAGTGGTGCCCGCGAAATAACATAGGTTTCATAGACAATTGGACAAGCTTTTGGGGCAGAACTGACCTGTTGAAAAGAGATGGTCTTCATCTTTTGGTCCTCCGGATGTGGAGTATCTCTCCTATCTAGAAATATGGCACATAGTCTTAGCGTTTGCACTTGTCTAACTGGGGCCCAGGTCAGGAAGCAGACAGACTGGCTAAACTGACCGTCTGCTTGCCGCCTCACGTCACAGAAATCAGTTCATTCTCAGCACATAGAGACCCTTTCATTTAGATATCACACTATAGAGACTGTGTCTGTTCCCTGAGCAAGAAAATACAAAAAACGCCTGAAACAAATAAAAAAAATATATAATGCAGAGAAACAATTGATTAAGCTTGGCTTTTTGAATATCAGGTCCCTCTCTACGAAAGCACTTTTTGCAAATGATATGATCCCTGATCATAAGCTAGATGTGCTCTGTGTGACAGAAACCTGGCTAAAACCAGACGATTACATTATTTTAAACGAGTCCACCCCCCAAGATTACTGTTATAAACATGAACCGCGTCTAAATAGTAAAGGGGGAGGTGTTTCTACTATTTATAGCAATATTCTCAATGTCTCTCAGAGAACAGTCTTCAAATATAACCCGTTTGAAGTAATGGTGCTTCATATAGCATTATCCAGAGAAACAAGTACTAACAGCATTTATCTGAAATAGAGATACTTTGTAACATGTTTATCATCACTTTTGATCACTTTATGTCTAGAATTTCTTTTCTAAAAAAAGAATCCTGAAAACATTTACTAAACTGTTTTAAATATTGATTATAATAATGACTAGATAAAAAAATGTTTGTCAAGACAAACTTTGATGTTGGCTTAAGAAAGCATGTTTCTAACATCATTAGCAAGTTACTAGCAGGTTTGCTAGCATGATTAGCATGTTAGCATCATTAGCATGTAGTTAGCATGTTTCTAACATGATTAGCAAGTTACTAGCAGGTTGCTAGCATGATTAGCATGTTGTTAGCATTATTAACATGTAGTTAGCATGTTTCTAACATGATTAGCAAGTTACTAGCAGGTTGCTAGCATGATTAGCATGTTAGCATCATTAGCATGTAGTTAGCATGTTTCTAACATGATTAGCAAGTTACTAGCAGGTTGCTAGCATGATTAGCATGTTGTTAGCATTATTAACATGTAGTTAACATGTTTCTAACATGATTAGCAAGTTACTAGCAGGTTTGCTAGCATGATTAGCATGTTAGCATTATTGACATGTAGTTAACATGTTTCTAGCATGATTAGCATTTTTCTAACATGATTAACAAGTTACTAGCAGGTTGCTAGCATGATTAGCATGTTAGCATTATTACCATGTAGTTAACATGTTTCTAGAATGTTTAGCATGTTTCTAACATTATTAGCAAGTTACTAGCATGCTACTAACATGATTAGTATGTTGCAGCATGTTTATATAATGATTAGCATGTCGCTAACATAATAAGCATGTTGTTAGTGTGTTTCTACCATTATTAACAAGTTACTAACATGTTTTTAGCATGATTAGCATGTTTCTAGCATGATTACCAAGTAATTATTAGCATTAGTATATTACTAACTTGTTGCTAACTTGTTGCTAACACGATTAGTATGTTACTAATGTGTTGCTAGCATGATTAGCATGTTGCTAGCGTGTTGCAAGCATTATTAGCATGTTGCTAGCATGTTGCTGGCATGATTAGCATGTTGTTGGCATGATTAGCATGTAGTTAACATGTTTCTAGCAGGATTATATATAGCACTCAGATATAACACTCGCTCGGATCAGTCTGAAGATAACTCTAGGAGGAGTAGCAGTCAGAAAATGTAGTCCCAGAAGAAGAATATTTTTAAATTTAAACAGCATTTTAGTAAATAAAAATTTAAAATACTCAATAAAAATGTTTCTTGAGCAGCAAACCAGTATATTAGAATGATTTCTGAAGGATCATGTGACACTGAAGACTGCAGCAATGATGCTGACAATTCAGCTTTGATCACAGAAATAAATTACATTTTAAAACATATTCAAATAGAAAACAGTTATTTTAAATAGTAAAAATATTTACATTTTTTTCTGTTTTTGCTGTACTTTAGATCAAATAAATGCAGGCTTGGTGAGCAGAAGAGACCCTTACTGTTCAAAAAATTTACTATTAGTGAATATATTTATAGAAGTTATTAATTAAAACAATTTGTGAAATTTATTATCAATTTTTGAGGGAAGATTCTACACCAGCTTTTCATTGTATCATTTAGTTTTAAATAGTTTTAATGTTATATAATAATAATAAAGTTAAATCAGAAATTATCTATTTAAAAAAAAAAGTAAAACATTTTTTCCTGTAGTAATAATATTTATCAATATTATCATTATTATTATTATAGTTGTTTGCAATGGACCTATATCCTATCAAAATAAACAGGCGGCACGTGTTTGGCTTCAATTCATTCACGTGCTTCTGTCACTTACTTTCCTTTTCTTTTGTATCCAACTCTTTATTCTCCTTTTCTGACATCTGTGGTCAATCATCTGAATGACTTCGGTTGCCAGATTTTACAATGCGCACTTGATTCACCTTTAACAAAAGCATTTGAAACCTGCTCTGCAGGATCTGTCAGACTCAGAAATACAGTTAAAGGTTCGACAGGAGCTCCCAGAAAATTACATGTTAGAGTAATGATTGCTCTCAGAAATCTCTACACTATCATCAGACAAAAGCAGAAACAGGTCACGCAGCTTCCAAGATAATGAACTCAAACCAAAGCGCTTGGGAATAAGTAACGAGCCAAACGTTTTGACTTTCACGTCCGTTTACTACATACAGTATTTACACAGTGCTGAGGCAAAAACACGTGTGAATCAATCAGATATACAGACATTAATCGCATCAGAAGGGTCTTTGTCTTCGAGTGGCCAGATTGAGCAAACGCAGAAACATTTCTCCAGAAACGCCCTTCAGGCCTACACCGTCTTCACTCTGATGAGATCCAGCGTCTTCAGAACAATCCGGATCCAGAACACAGCTCTCTGAGAGACAGAAAGCATGCATTATTACAGGAGAAGTTCACTTTCAGAACTAGAATAGACATCCAAGATGTTCAGATCTTTCTTTCTTCAGTCGTAAAGAAATTATGTTTTTTGAGGAAAACATTTCTGGATTTCTCTCCATATAGTGGACTTCTATGCAGCTTTAAAGGACTCTAGCTAACACTTTACAATAAGGTTCATTAGTTAAACATTAGTTAATGTATTAACTAACATGAACTGACCATGAGCAGTACATTAGTTACTGTATTTACTAATCTTCATTAACGTTAGTTAACGGAAATAGAGTTGTTCATTGTTTGTTCATGTTAGTTCACACTGCATTAATGTTAACAAGATTTTAATAATGCATTAGTAAATGTTAACAAAGATTAATAAATGCTGTATAAGTGCAGTTCATTATTAGTTCATGTTAACTAATGTGGTTAACCAATGAACCTTATTGTAAAGTGTTACCGGACTCTAAATGATCCCAGCTGAGGATCGTTTAGAAAAAACAATAATTTTTTTTTTTTTATTAGGATCTTATCTAGTGAAACCATTGGTTATTTTCTAAAAACATATAAAACAACCTCAATGTGATTTAAAAAGTATATAAGTTTTAAGTGTAATGTATTATTTTGTATTATTGTCAAATAGGCCAAATTAAACCAAAAAAACAGACAAAATTAGAATTTTGTTCACTTTTTTGTTTGAAACTTGTATCATTTAGATACTAATAGTTTTTCTTATTTTGAATTAGCTGTTATTATTAGTTTTTTATTTGGATCTTATTTACTAAAACATTGGCTATTTTCTAAAAACTTTTACAACTTATATACTTTTTAATCATATTAAGGTTGTTTTATGTGTAATTAATTTTTTTAATTGTATTATTGTTAGTTAATTGTCAAATGGGCGCTAAATTAAACCAAAAAAATGTACAAAATTAGAATGTTGTTCACTTTTTTGTTTGAAACTTGTATCATTTAGATACTAATAGTTTTTCTTATTGTGAATTAGCTGTTATATTTTTTTATTAGGGTCTTATCTACTGAAACCATCGGTTATTTTCTAAAAACATTTACAGCTTATATGCTTTTTAATCTTTTTAATGCCGAGCTTGACAAGACGTGCATTCCAGGTTAAAAAGTATATCAATTCTGAAACATTTGGAGCTGGAGAAAATCAGATGGACCCTCAAAAAGAAAGAAGAAAAATTCTATAAAATTTGGCAAGCGTTTATAGATTATTTTAATGATACAAATGCTATTGGAAATGGATAAATTGACCCCCTGAAACAAATAAACATTTAAACTAAGAAGAAGATTAGATTTGAGGAATCATTATAACTAACCAATAATGACTCATATTTCTGAACCTGCAATAAAAATCCATTCTGTTAGATTTTGAAATATGCAGGCTATAAGATAATTTCAAACCGTTGCAAGCTTTTGAGGAAAAAACAGTGAAACTAATTGAAGGTTAAATGTTTTTTTTTTTTTTTTTTTTTTTTTTTTTTTTTGTATGTGTATGTTATTGTCAACATTGTTTATTGGACAATGGTATGTGAGTGAATATGTGTTTGTGTATGTTTTGTAAGTTTTGAATATAAAGAAAAAATCTAATAAATAAAGTAAAATAAAAAGTATATCAATTCTAAGTTTTTTTTTTTTTTTAGAAAATAACACATCGTTTTGTTAAATAAGACCCTTTTTTCCTCGTCGGTGATCGTTTGGAGCCCTTTGAAGCTGTATTTTGGAAGTTCAAACACAATAGAAGTCCACTATATGGAGAGAAATCCTGAAATGTTTTCCTCAAAAAACATAATTTCTTATGACTGAAGAATGAAAGACATGAATCATGGATGACAAGGGCGTGAGTACATTATCTGTACATTTTTGTTCTGAAAGTGAACTACTCCTTTGAGATGTTAAGAACTTGAGATGAAGTTGTAGGATCGTATGAGACATGATGAGATGTTTTGCTCACCCGAGTCGCAGCAGACGCCTGGAGCGGCGCATTGGCCTCCTTGGGCCCCGCAGGACGTCCCGCCCGTCTCACAGGGGCCCGGCAGCAGATTCTCCTGCATGCAGCTCAGTGTCTCTGGAGATCCCAGCAGACAACCCAGACCGGCCCCACAGCAGATACTGGGGCCGAAACAACGGCCCTGATTTCCTGGACCACACACCGGACACTACACACACACACACACACACACACACACACACACACACACACACACACACACACACACACACACACACACACACACACACACACGTGATCAGTACAGTCTATTCATTAGCCTATAGAGATGATTCATAATCAAAAGTAGAACACAGCTCCAGTTGATAAAGTGAGCGCAACTGTAACAATTTTTAACAAACATCTATAAGATGTTTAATAGAATTAATATTTTAAATTAAAATCAATATATATACATACAAAATATATAAATAATGTGTAGTAATTTATAATTTAAATTTTATTATTGTTTGCTCAAGTAGTCGCTAAATTAAACTGAAAAACTGGCAAAATTAAAATCTTGTTCACTTTTTTCAATTCAGTGCTTTATTAGTGTCATATAGATAGTTGTTAGTTTTTACTAATGTTTGGAATTATCTGTTGTCTTTTTTAGTCTGGTTTTTATTAATTTTTATTTTATTTTTGGTTAATCTAGATATCTGAAATGTGAAATTGCATTATTTATTTTAAATTGTGTTTTAATTGTTTTAGTACATTCAAATGAAATATGTTAAACTAAATGAAAATTAAGTAAGTGTAAGTTGTTTATTTTTCACTTCACAATGTTTATTTTATCTCAAGTAAAGAAAATATTTTTAATTGTTTAAGTTTTTTTATATTTTTAAATATTTCGAATTTTGTTTTAGTGTTTTTATCATTTCTATTCGTTTTTTTGTATATGTATGTATATATAGCTTTTAAATATTTTTTTAGAGAGATGAGTCAAACAATTCATAATAAAAATGCGACAGTTGATAAAATGAGCACAACTGCAACAATTTTTAATAAACATCTACTAGATTTAATAAAATTAATATTTTAAATTAAAATCTATAATATATATATATATATATATATATATATATACACATACACACACATATATATACATAAATAATATCATATTGAGGTGATATTTTAATAGTTGTTTCATGTATAGTAATTTATTAATTTATTTTATTATTAGTTTATAGTCAAATAGTCGCTGAATTATACTGAAAACTCAACCAAATTTAGATACTAATAGTTTTTACTAATATTTGGAATTATCTGTTGTCTTTTTTAGTTTTTTTTTTGTCTAGTTTTATTAATTTTTATTTTATTTTTAGTTAATCTAGATATCTGAAAATGTAATTAAGTGTCAGTTTTTTTTATTTTTCACTTAATGTTTATTTATCTCGAGTAATAAAAATATTTTTAATGGTTTAATTTTTTTTTTCCAGTTTTAGTTTTTTAATTAGTTTTATTTAGTGTTTTTGTCATTTGTATTAGTTTTTTTTAAATATGAGATATCTATCTATCTATCTATCTATCTATCTATCTATCTATATATATATATATATATATATATATATATATATATATAGATAGATACTAATATCTAATAATTTTTACTAATATTTGGAATAATCTGTTGTCTTTTTTATTAATTTTTATTTCAGTTTTAGCTTTTGAATTACTTTTCATCTAAATATATATTACAGACAAATTTCACTATTTTTCAAAATATATTTGTATATTCACATATACAAAAGAACTAATAAAAATGATAAAAACACTAAATAAAAAACAATTAAAAAACTTAAACTGAAAAAATAAAAACAAATAAAAATATATATAAGACAAATTTCTAACTAAATATTAGAAATGTTCCCTGTGCAGCTAGCTGAAATACAAAAAGTTTAAGGCTTTATTATTTATTCTATTTCGGTTTACATTTATTTTATTTCAAAGAAACAAAATGTTATTTTTGTAGTTTCAGTTTTAGTTTAACATACACATGAACACAGTAAAACATGAAACTACAACAAAACACAGTGCAATACTGAATCAACATGAAAACTTGATAAATATTTTCTTTTATGCAGTGATGAATATTATGAAAAGAAATTCTGAATTCTATCAAACTACTTAAAAAGATGCAGTTAATGTCCACAGTATTGATGATGATGATGATGATGACAACGAAGATGATAGTGATGATGAAGATGATAATGATGGTGATGAAGATGAAGATAATGATGGTGATGAAGATGAAGATAATGACGGTGATGAAGATGATAGTGATGATGAAGATGATAATGATGGTGATGATGAAGATGATGGTGATGAAGATGATAATGACGGTGATGAAGATGATAATGATGGTGATGAAGATGATAATGACGGTGATGAAGATGATAATGATGGTGATGAAGATGATAATGACAGTGATGAAGATGATAATGATGGTGATGAAGATGATAGTGATGAAGATGATGATGATAATGATGGTGATGAAGATGATGGTGATGATGAAGATGATAATGACAGTGATGAAGATGATAATGACAGTGATGAAGATGATAATGATGGTGATGAAGATGATAGTGATGATGAAGATGATGATGATAATGATGGTGATGATGATGATGAAGATGATAATGACAGTGATGAAGATGATAATGATGGTGATGAAGATGATAGTGATGATGAAGATGATAGTGATGATGAAGATGAAGATGATAATGATGGTGATGAAGATGATGGTGATGATGAAGATGATAATGACAGTGATGAAGATGATAATGATGGTGATGAAGATGATAATGATGGTGATGAAGATGATAGTGATGATGAAGATGATAGTGATGATGAAGATGATAATGACAGTGATGAAGATGATAATGATGTTGATGAAGATGATAGTGATGATGATGATAATGATGATGAAGATGATAGTGATGATGATGATAATGATGATGAAGATGATAGTGTTGATGAAGATGATAATGATGGTGATGATGATGAAGATGATGATGATGAAGATGATGTTGATGAAGATGATAATGATGGTAAAGGTGTTGAAGCTGATGCTGGTGGTGTCTGTACCTGTCTGAGGGGCTCTGGCTGGGATCTCTTGCCTCCTCTTGGGCAGTTCTGGATGTAGCAGGCGGAGGAGAGCGCTGAGAGCGCCAGCAGACAGAGGACACACGCGGACAGCAGAGAGTCGGACATCTCGACACACACTGATGCTCTCATGCTCTCAGACGCTTATATACGGCCGCAGCATCAGGACCAGCAGAGCTCCTCCTCATCCTCTTCAATCTCATTCAGACGCTCTTATACTTCTCATAATACTTCCAGGTTGTTAAGTTACATTTTTCTTGAATTTAGATAAAAGTTAATATTTAAAATTTTATTATGATGTTTTTAGTTCTTTTTGTTTAAGGGGAAACACTGTTTTTTCATGCACCTGTCAAATCTAAGACTTTTTTTTTTTTTTTTTTTTTCTCAGACTAGTGGAAAGAAAACATCCAAAAGACACTGTTAGGTCTTTCTTTTATAGCACTTCATCTATTTGTGTCCATACAATTACAATACACATATTTAAAGGCCATAGATCTCCACTTCAGTAGCACTTACACCAAACTTTACATTTTTATTCTTGTTTATATTCTGAATGTTTTTACAGAGGGATTTGTTCAGATATCATTTGCTTGATTTTTTTACAACATTTTATTCTCCCCAAAAAACTGCAAAAATATATTGTTTGTTTATATGTGACCCTGGACCACAAAACCAGTCTTAAGTCGCTGGGGTATATTTGTGGCAATAGCCAAAAATACATTGTATGGGTCAAAATTATTGATTTTTCTTTTATGCCAAAAATCATTAGGATATTATGTAAAAATCATGTTCCATGAAGATTTTTTGTAAAATACCTACTGTAAATATATCGAAATGTAATTTTTGATTAGTAATATGCATTGTTAAGAACCTAATTTGGACAACTTTAAAGGTGATTTTCTCAGTATTTTTTGCACCCTTATTTTCCAGATTTTCAAATAGTTGTATCTCGGCCAAATATTGTCCTATCATAACAAACAATATATCAATAGAAAGTTTAATTATTGAACTTTCATATGATGTATACATCTCAGTTTTGTAAAATTTAACCTTATGACTGGTTTTGTGGTCCAGGGTCACATATTGTCTGTTCTAAGTATTTTCTGAATTATGGAGTTATTTTATTTCCTTAAGGCAAGACACTGCAGGTGAATAGGGTAAAAAATGAACTAATAGTTATGACCTTACTTACAGTTTATGCAAACATTTTTTTGCATTAGAAGTTTGCTCAAATTTTAGGTTTAATATGCAAATGAGTCATTATTTAATGAAATATGCGGCAAGTCAGAATCAAAATTCTTGTTGAATTTTTTTTTTGACATATTAGAGTCAAATGTTTTTACAGACGGAACTCATTTTGTCACTCCATAATACATAAAACAATATATTTTCAGCAGTTTTTGGGGAATAAAATATATAAAATCAAGCAAATTCTATATGAACAAATCCCTCTGTAAAAACCTTCAGGATATAGACAGGAATACAAATGTAAAGTGTGGTGTGCAAGTGCTGCTGAAGTGGAGATTATGGCCTTTAAATGTATGTGTTGTAATTGTATTGACACAAATAGATAAAGTGCTATAAAAGAAAGACTTAACAGTGTCTTTTGGATGGTTTCTTTCCACAAAAAAAAAAAAAAAAACACTTTATGAAACACCAAAAAGCCCAAAATCTCAAACTTGACATGTGCATTAAAAAAAGTGTTTTTGCCTGCATTGTCTCCCCTTAATATGTCTATACAGTTTTTATTCATTTTTATTTCAGTTTGAGCTATTTTAGCACATCAAATGAAAATGAAAGCATGGGTGTATTTGTAGCAATAGCCAAAAATACATTGCATGGGATTCCTTTATGCCAAAAATCATTAGGATATTAAGTAAAAATCATGTTCCATGAAGACATTTTGTAAAGATCCTACTGTAAATATATTAAAACTTATTTTTTGATTACTAATATGCATTAACTTCATTTGGACAACTTCAAAGGCAATATTTTCAATATTTAGATTTTTTTTCAACATCAGATATTAAATATTGTCCTATCGTAACAAACCATACTTCAATGGAAAGCTTATTTATTATTTGAGTTCGAGTGGTTTTTTTTAATAATATGTCACGTAACAATTAATTTACTTCATAAAAACTTTTATGAATTAAAAAAAAATTACAAATATTTTGTATTTTCCATTTTCATTTTAGTTAAAGTTGTTTTCACTTTGTTGTGCATTTTTGTTAGTAATAGTTTTTTTTCTTTTTAAATATGTCTATATTTTTCATTTATTTTAATACATTGAGGTAAAATATTTTGATTTTATTTCAGGTACTAAAAAAGTTTTAATGGTTTAATTTAAAAAAAGATTTTGTATTTTTCCTATTTCCATTTTAATTTTGGTTAAAATTGTTGTGTGTTGACATTTTGTAATAATTTTTACTTGACTTTTTTCTATGTCTGTACAGTTTTAGTTATTTTAGCACATCAAGTTAAACAAAATTAAAATAATAAATGACAACTAACTAAAATAAGTATAGTAAGTGTTTTTCATTTGATTTTACTCAACATTTATTTTAAAACATTTTAATGGTTTTGGTTTTTTCATATTATGAATTTTTGTGTTTTCATTTTTACAGTAATTTTGTTGGGTTTTTGTCATTTTTTATTAGCAGTTGTTTTGTAATATGTATGTGTAGTTTTCATTTATTTTAGTACATCAAGGTAAAATATTTATTTCAGGTACTAAAAGGGTTTTAATGGTTTAATTAAAAAAAGGGTTTGTATTTTGCATTTTAATTTTAGTTAAAGTTGTATTCATTTTGTTGTGTGTTTTTCATAGTTTTTACTTTACTTTTTTATGTGTCTGTATAGTTTTAGTAATTTTAGCACATCAAGTTAAACTAAATAATAAATAATAAATGACAACTAGCTAAAATAAAATAAGTATAGTACGTGTTTTTCATTTGATTTCACTCAACATTTTTAAAAAACATTTTTAATGGTTAATGGTTTAATTTTTTATATTTTGAATTTATTTTTACATTTTTCATTTTAATTTGAGTTAAAGATACAGTAATTCTGTTGTGTTTTTGTCATTTTTATTAGTCATTTGTTTTTTATTTCAGTACATCAAGGTAAAATAAATGAAATTGAGAAATATTTTATTCATTTATTTTATTTCTGATACTGAAAATTAAAAAAAAAAAATTTAAAAATCTGAGAAAAAAGTAATTTTAGCATTTAGTAATTAAAGTTTTAGTAATTTTGTTGTGTTTTTTGTAATTTTTATTAGTTGTTTTTTTATTTGTCTGTGTAGTTGTAGTTATATTAAGTATGTTAAGTTTAACTAAATGAAAAAGAGAAATGTAAAATAACTTTTTTTGTTTTTATGTTTATGTATAATATTTTATTTCAAGTGTCATTTTTTATGCTTTTAGTTTTACTTTTAGTTAGTATAATAACCCTGTTTAAAATATGTTTCTGCTTGAGAACTTATAAAGACTGACGTTTAATGAAAATTCATCTGAACACCATCATTTGACGAAAACTGATGCTGACAGAATAAATTCTCCTTCACCTTTAAAAACATGTTTCAGCAAATATACATCAACCTTTTGATGCACGAGTCATTAAATCATTAAGTAAGTCTTGAATCTGTATTATTATCCATTATTACCTCTTCGTAGTTTTGTGCCAAAATGAGTTACACATCCATTCTCTCAACAGAAGACATTTCTTTTCTTACATAATTATAGAAAAACACAATGACATGGGTAAAGGTCAAAGGTCATGGTACCGCTGCTGTGAAAACGTTGTTTAAATATATTGCTGTTTTGAGTTTAAAAGGAAAATATTAAATAAATTTAATTAAAATTATATACACTGCTGCTCAAAAGTTTAGGATCAGTAAGTCTCTTCTGCTCATCAAGGCTGTGTTTATTTGATCAAAAATACAGAAAAAAGCAGTAATATTGCAAAATGTTATTACAATACAAAATAATAGTTTTTATTTTAATATACTTTAAAATGTAATTTATTTCTGTGATGCAAAGCTGATTTTTAGCATCATTACTGCAGTCTTCAGTGTCACACGATCCTTCAGAAATCATTGCAACATGCTGGTTTATTACTTTTATTATCAATGTTGGAACCTGTGATATTTTTTCGGAATTCTTTGAATGAATAACAAGTTAAAAAGAAGAGCATTTATTCAAAATATATATCTTTTCTAACAATTTAAATCTATGCTATCACTTTTTATCAATTTAACACATCCTTGGTGAATGAAAGTATTAATTTCTTTCAAAAAAGAAAGAATAAAAACGCACTGACCCCAAACTATTTCTATTTCAAATAAATGCTTTTCTTTTTAACCTTTTATTGATCATAGAATCCTTAAAAAATATCACAGGTTAAAAAAAAATACTAATAAGAATGATTTCTGAAGGATCATGTGACACTAAAGACTGCAGTAATGATGCTGAAAATTCAGCTTTGCATCACAGAAATAAATTACATTTTGAAACATATTCACATAGAAAACAGCTATTTCCAATTAAAATAATATTTCACAATATTACAGTTTTAAATAAATAAATGCAGCCTTGATGAGTAGAGGAAACGTTTTAAAAAACATTTACAATTTACAGACCGCAAACTTTTGAACAGTATTGACTATTGTTACAAAACCTTTCTATTTTAAATAAACACTGTTCTTTTTAATCTTTTTAATCTTTTTTGATCACAGGATCCAACAAAATATATAAATAAATAAATAAATAAATAAGAATAATTTCTGAAGGATCATGTGACACTGAAGACTGCAGTAATGATGCTGAAAATTCAGCTTTGATCACAGAAATAAATTACATTTTAAAATCTATTCACGTAGAAAACAGTTATTTTAAATTAAAATTATATTTCACAATTTTACAGTTTTTTCTGTATTTATGATCACATTAATGCACTCTTGATAAGCATAATAAAACGTCTTTAAAAGCCATTAAAATGTACTTTTAAACTGTTAGAAAACCTTTGTAATTTAAATAAATGCTGTTCTTTTTAACCTTTTATTGATCAAAGAATCCTGAAAAAAGTATCACAGGATCCCAAAAAAATAACACTAATAATAAGAGTGATTGAATGATTTCTGAAGGATCATGTGACACTGAAGACTGCAGTAATGATGCTGAAAATTCAGCTTTGCATCACAGAAATAAATTACATTTTAAAACATATTCACATAGAAAACAGTTATTTCAAATTAAAATAATATTTCACAATTTTACAGTTTTTTCTGTATTTATGATCACATTAATGCACTCTTGATAAGCATAATAAAATGTCTTTAAAAGCCATTAAAATGTACTTTTAAACAGCAGTATATATTGTTAGAAAACCTCTGTATTTTAAATAAATGCTGTTCTTTTTAACCTTTTATTAATCAAAGAATCCTGAAAAAAGTATCACAGGATCCAAAAAAATAAAAATAAAAACACTAATAATAAATCAGTATATTAGAATGATTTCTGAAGGATCATGTGACACTGAAGATTGCAGTAATGATGCTGAAAATTCAGCTTTGATCACAGAAACAAATTACAATTTAAAACATATTCACATAGAAAACAGTTATTTTGCATTAAAATAATATTTCACAATATTACAGTTTTTTTCTGTATTCTTGCTCTCATAAATGCACTCATGAAGAGCATAAGAAAAAATGTACAGAAAATTTACAGACCCCAAACAGCAGTATTTATTGTTCGAAAACCTTTCTATTTTAAATAAATGATGTTCTTTTGAACCTTTTATTGATCAAAGAATCCTGAAAAAAAGTATCACAGGATCCCAAAAAAATATTAAGCATTATTTTAGAATGATTTCTGAAGGACGTGACACTGAAGACTGCAGCAATGATGCTGAATATTCAGCTTTGCATCACAGAAATAAATTACACTTTAAAACATATTCACATAGAAAACAGTTATTTCAAATTAAAATAATATTTCACAATTTTACATTTTTTTCTGTATTTTTTGATCAAATAAACGCAGTCTTGATAAGCATAATAAAACGTCTTTAAAAGCCATTAAAATGTACTTTTGAACAGTAGTGCATATTGTTAGAACACCTTTCTATTTGAAATAAAAGCCGTCTCGTAAGCGAAGGGGTTAACGTGTTTGAGAGTTAAAGTGAGTGACAGAAGCGAGTAGAAGGTCAAAGCTGTGAAATGACAGATATGAGATTCATCCGAACGCGGGACTAAACAGCGGAAATGCCTGCTCAGTATTCAGAGCTCACAAACATTAATCTAATCCAGCATTTCCATATTGTTTGTGCGCAAGCAGACCAACAAAAGAACAATTTCATCAAATAACACCAGGAGAACTCAGACGTGCTTTGAGGAACATCTCTCGCCTGCCAATCGGAGAATATGAGCGATAATAAACTCATCAGCGTCCCGACGCAAACGAGGCCTAATGAGCGAGTGCTGAGTTCGCTCACCTTATTTGTCAGCGGCACAGGGATAATTGTCATAATGAAATGCTGCACATACAGTAAATGGAAATGTTGTTGATCACTTCAATCAGAGAACATCGTGTGTTTAGATTTCCTTCTATATTTGCTTCCAAATACTTCATGCCTCCTCGGAGTACGTTAAAGGTCGTGGAAGACAGTGGGCTGGATTGAAGTTTAGTATTCAGTCTGTTATGGGCTGGTATCCATGACGACAGCGTCTGTTCACGAGCTGCGCATCTGCAGGCCTGTGTTTAATGACTTAACACGTCAAAACTAGATAAAAAAGTTTGTCAAGATAAACTTCAAGTTGGCTTGAGAAAGCCGGACCAGAACGTTTGAAAGCCTTAAAAGTTTAAAAGTTTTGAGTTTGACGTTTTTTGTCTGAGATAGTTTGAAGTTTAAAGTAGTTATAAAAGCTGATAGGAAAAGTTTATAGATAGATAGATTTGCAAGTTGCTAGCATGTTTCTAACATGATTAGCAAATTGTTAACATGTTCCTAGCATGATTAGAATGTTTCTAACATGATTAACAAATTGTTAACATGTTCCTAGCATGATTAGCATGTTGTTAGCATGATTTGCAAGTTCTAACATGTTTCTAGCATGATTAGAATGTTTCTAACATGATTAGCAAATTGTTAACATGTTCCTAGCATGATTAGCATGTTGTTAGCATGATTTGCAAGTTCTAACATGTTCCTAGCATGATTAGCATGTTGTTAGCATGAGTCGAAAGTTCTAACATGTTTCTAGCATGATTGACAAATTGCTAACATGTTTCTAGCATGATTAACAAATTGCTAGCATTATGTGTGGTTACCGAGTTGCTAGCATGTTTCTAGCATGAATAACATATTGATAACATGTTTCTAGCACGTTTCTAACATGATTAACATGTTCCTAGCATGTTTCTAGCATGATTGTAACATAATTAGCAAGTTCTAACATGTTTCTAGCAAGATTAGCAAGTTGCTAGCATAATTGTAGCAGGATTAGGAAGTTTTAACATGTTTATAGCATGATTTGCAAGTTGCTAGCATGTTTCTAGCATGAACAACATATTGCTAGCATGTTTCTAGCATGATTTGCAAGTTGCTAGCATAATTGTAACATGATTAGCAAGTTCTAACATGTTTCTAGCATGATTAGCAAGTTGCTAACATGATGCGTGGTTACCATGTTGCTTGTATGTTGCTAGCATGATTAGCAAGTCGCTAGCATGTTTCTAAAATGATTAGCAAGTTGCTAGCATGATATGTGGTTACCAAGTTGCTTGTATGTTTCTAGCATGATTAGCAAGTCGCTAGCATGTTTCTAACATGATTAGCAAATAGTTAGCATGTTTCTAGCATGATTAGCAAGTTCTAACATGTTTCTAGCATGATTAGCAAGTCGCTAGCATGTTGCTAGCATGATTAGCAAGTCGCTAGCATGTTCCTATCATGTTTCTAGCATGATTATGAAGTTGCTAGCATAATTGTAACATAATTAGCAAGTTCTAACATGTTTCTAGCATGATTAGCATGTTAAAATGTTTCTAACATGATTTGCAAGTTGCTAGCATGTTTCTAGCATAAACAACATATTGCTAACATGTTTCTAGCAAGATTAGCAAATTGCTAGCATAATTGTAGCAGGATTAGGAAGTTCTAACATGTTTCTAGCATGATTTGCAAGTTGCTAGCATGTTTCTAGCATGAACAACATATTGCTAGCATGTTTCTAGCATAATTGTAACATGATTAGCAAGTTCTAACATGTTTCTAGAATGATTAGCAAGTTGCTAGCATGATATGTGGTTACCAAGTTGCTTGTATGTTTCTAACATGATTAGCAAATTGTTAGCATGTTTCTAGCATGATTAGCAAGTTCTAACATGTTTCTAGCATGATTAGCAAGTGGCTAGCATGTTGCTAGCATGATTAGCAAATTGTTAGCATGTTTCTAGCATGATTAGCAAGTTCTAACATGTTTCTAGCATGATTAGCAAGTCGCTAGCATGTTTCTAACTAGCATGATTAGCCAGTTGTTAGCGTGTCATTAGCATGTTTCTTGCATTATTAGCCAGTTGTTAGCGTATCATTAGCATGTTTCTAGCATGTTTAGCTAGTTGTTAATGTGTCATTAGCATGTTTCTAGCATGATTAGCCAGTTGTTAGCATGTCATTAGCATGTTTCTAGTGTAATAGTTAAGTTGTTATATGCGTTAATGAGTTTAGGTTTTCTTCTATATTTGCTCCCAAATACTTCATGACTGCTCAGAATAGATTAGTGGGCTGGCATTAAAGTGTATTATTTAGTGTATTATGGGCTGGTATCCATGACGACAGCATCAGTTGATGATAGGCCTGTGTTTGAGGAGTTAACACGTCTACAGGAGTCCGATGAGGCTGCTGTGTGTGTCCTTGTGGAGAACTTGTGTTCAGCGGGACAATAGACAGCAGAGGTCAGAGCTGTTCAAACACACACAAAGAGAGTTCAGCCTTGTGCCGCTTCATCAACCTCCTGCCATTCAGCTCCAGCAAACACAACGAGCTCAAGGATCCTTCATTCACTCCTGCAGACAACAGCAGGAACCAACCGCTGGACCAAACAACAGCCGCTTCATATGGAAAATGATTTTTAAAATCATCAAATTGATCAAAAATGAGGTCAAAAATAAATGTAAAATTGTGAAATATTATTAGAATTTAGAATAGATGTTTTCTGTGTGAATATCTGTTTAACTGTAATTTATTTCTGTGATCAAAGCTGTATTTTCAGCATCATTCTTCAGTGTCACATGATCCTTCAGAAATCATTCTAATATGCTGATTATTATCAATGTTGGAAACAGTTCATATTTATGTGGATAAACTGATAAATAACCTTTCAAAAACCAATCAAGGATGCATTAAATGGATCAAAAGTGCCAGATTTATAATGTTACAAAAAATATTACTGAAAAAAGACTGTTTTTAACATTGAAAATAATCTGAAAGCTGTAAATCAGCATATTAGAATGATTTCTGAAGGATCACGTGACACTGAAGACTGCAGTAATGATGCTGAAAATCAGCTTTGCATCAAAGAAATAAATTACATTTATATAAATTCACACAGAAAACAGCTATTTTAAATAGTAATAATATTTCTCAATTTTACAGTATTTTTGATCAAATAAATGCAGCTTTGGTGACTTAAAAACCTTCATTCAAAAATATATTACCCCAGACTTTTAAACAATATACAAAGATGCAAGTAGTTTGATCCTAAATTGCTCAAAAGTGACAGTAAAGACATTTATAATGTAGAAAAAGATTTCTGTTTCAAATAAATGCTGTTCTTTTGAACTTTTTATTCATGAAAGATTCAAGAAAAACAATTGTATCAGTTTTTTTTTTTAGAAAACACCTATTTTAAATTGTAATATTATTTTTTTTTACAATTTTTACTTCATTTTTGAATTAATGTTTTTGAAAGAAATGTCTTCTGCTCACCAAGGTTGCTTTTATTTAATCCAAAATACATAAAAAATTGTGAAATATTATTAGAATTTAGAATAGCTGTTTTCCATGTGAATCCATGTTAAATTGTAATTTATTTCTGTGATCAAAGCTGTATTTTCAGCATCATTACTGCAGTCTTCAGTGTCACATGATCCTTCAGAAATCATTCTAATATACTGATTTGCTGCTCAAGAAACATTTCTGATTATTATCAGTGTTGTAAACAGTTGCGCTGCTTCATTTTTATGTTGAAACTGTAGGGTTGGTACTATTTAAAAAATAAATAAATAATAGTTTTATTCATCAAGGATGCATTAAATTGCAGTAAAGACAGTAAAGACTTTTATAATGTTACAAAAGATTTCGACTTCAAATAAATGCTGTTCTTTTGAACTTTCTATTCACCTGTGAATCCTGAAAAATAAAAAGCAGTATGGTTTCCACAAAAAATGTAGTTTTTAACACTGATAATCAGAAATGTTTCTTGAGCAGCAAATCAGTATATTAGAATGATTTCTGAAGGATCATGTGACACTGAAGACTGCAGTAATGATGCTGAAAATCCAGCTTTGATCACAGAAATAAATTACAGTTTAACAGATATCCACTTAGAAAAGTTATTTTAAATTCTAAAAATATTTCACATTTTTACAGTATTTTTGATCAAATAAATGCAGCGTTGACAAGCAGAAGAGATCTGCTAATTATTCCAGATTCTGACCAATGTATATGCTGCATGTTTATTCGAAAAAGAAATCTTTCGTATTTTTACTCTAGAATGCATATTAGAATGATTTCTGAAGGATCATGTGACACTGAAGACTGCAGTAATAATGCTGATAAAATAAAATTCATCTTTGTACACAGAAATAAATGACAGTTTAACAGATATTCACATATAAAATGGCTGTTTTAAATTCTAAAAATATTTAACAATTTTTACTATATTTTAGATCAAATAAATGCATCTTTGATGAGCAGAAACCATTAAAAAACTTTTGAAGAGTAGTGTATATAAACAAAATCTACAATGTTGTAAAATAAAGATTACTGAAGCATTTTAGTGTCACTTGCCAATTCTTTGTGATTCTTTTTGAAATTTGCAAGCAATTTCTAATCGAAAATAGTTTCTTTCAGTGTAATATAGAATATTAACATTTACCAGACAAGGCTTAAACCTAGTCCCAGACTAAAATGTAAGTGTGAGCTGTTTCATCTGAAAGAAATTTGCACTGACTGATCTTAAAATATATCAGTGCCGTTGTTTAGTCTCAAGATGCACACCAGTAATTACTTAAAAAAATGACTTAAATGTCCTAATATGACCTAATTCTGGCTTAGTCTAAGCCCTGTCTGTGAAACCAGACTAATAATGACAGTCGTTCTCAAGCTTTTTCAAGAAGTTTTAATGAAAATGACACACAAAATCTGCAAACAAGTGTTCAGTGATGCACTCGTGTGACGTCTTTGCTAGACGCAGTCGTGCCGCAGACGGGACATTTAATCTTCAGTTTCTGAGAATCTGACGGCTGTTTCTGTCTCAAACACGCTCCACACATGAGATGAGAGCAAGGCAGAGAGTACGACGGCACGCTTGAGGAGTAAACCGTCAAAGAACAAGAGCAAAACGCACACGTGTGCTGACCTGGAAAAGACACACAGTTCAAACAGATCAACAAAAACAAGGGTTCATGAAAACAAGTCTTCATATCTTCATTTTGCATCTCGATTTGAAAATGTATTTTCAAAAAATCTTTTTTGCATGACTTTTAAGACCTTTTAACTCCTTCATTTGTGGAAATGAGACTTTTTAAGACTGTCAAAAACTGATTTAACTGATTAAACTAGTGTTTCGTAACTCTGACCCTCAAGATCAATTTTTCATTTAAGGGGAGACTGTTTTTTCATGCACCTGACAAGTTTGACATTTTGGGCTTTTTGGTGTTTCATAAAGTGTTTTTTTCAGACTAGTGGAAAAGAAAACATCCAAAAGACACTGTTAAAGGATTAGTTCACTTTCATAACAACAATGCACAGATCATGTACTCACCCCCTTGTCATCCAAGATGTTCATGTCTTTCTTTCCTCAGTCGTAAAGAAATTGTGTTTTTGAGGAAAACATTTCAGGATTTCTCTCTTTATAATGGATATGGATGGAGCCACGAAGTTTGAACTTCCGAAATGCAGTTTAAATGCAGCTTCAAAACGCTCTAAACGATCCCAGCCGATGAGGAAGGGTCTTATCTAGCGAAACGATCGGTTATTTTCGAAACAAATTGACAATTTATATACTTTTTAACCTCAAATGCTCGTCTTGTCTCATCTCTGCGCAGCGTATGCAAACTCAGTGAGGTAAATGCAGTTAGGGTACGTCTAAAAACTCCCATCTCGTTTATGTCTTCAACGTCAAAATTGTCCTATAATGCTGTTTTTACCTTTTTTTTGTAAAGGAAGTTTGAGTTTCTTTGTATGTTCACTTTGTAAACACTATGTCGGTACTTTTGCAGCGATCTAAGGTGATTTTGAAGTTAGGGAAGAAAACGAGATGGGAGTTTTTAGACGTACCCTAACTGTATTTACCCCAATCACACAGACTTCGCACGCGCTGCGTAGAGATGAGACAAGACGAGCATTCGAGGTTAAAAAGTATATAAATTGTCAATTTGTTTCGAAAATAACTGATCGTTTCGCTAGATAAGACCCTTCCTCCTCGACTGGGATCGTTTAGAGTCTTTTGAAGCAGCATTTAAACCGCATTTCGGAAGTTCAGACTTCGGGGCGCCATCCATTTCCATTATAAAGAGAGAAATCCTGAAATGTTTTCCTCAAAAAAAACACAATTTCTTTACAACTGAGGAAAGAAAGACATGAACATCTTGGATGACAAGGAGGTGAGTACATTATCTGTGCATTGTTGTTATGAAAGTGAACTAATCCTTTAAGTCTTTCTTTTATAGGACTTTATCTATTTGTGTCAATGCATTTCAATTATAATATATATTTTTAAAAGCCAAGAGTTTTTTATCCTACACTGAGAAGAAAAAGACAAATACAGCAAATTCATGATTTCATATCTTCTTTATGCATCTTCAGTGAATGCATCTTGATTGGAGAATGTTTAGGTGTTTGTACTAGAAAACCAGACAAAAATACTGAGAAACAAAATCTTTATTTGTATGCCTTTTAAGACTTTTTAAGTCCTTAATTTGTGAAAATGTGACTTTTTAAGACTGTCAAAACCTGATTTAACTGATTAAACTAGTGTTTCGTAACTCTGACCCTCAAGATCCATTTTTCATTTAAGGGGAAACACTGCAGGCAAAAACTGTGTTTTTTCATGCACCTGACAAGTTTGAGATTTTGGGCTTTTTGGTGTTTCATAAAGTGTTTTTTTTTTCAGATTAGTGGAAAGAAAACACCCAAAAGACACTGTTAAGTCTTTCTTTTATAGCACTATCTATTTGTGTCGATAGATTTCAATTACAATACAGATTTTTAAAGGCCATGAGTTGTTTCTCCTACACTGAGCCATAAATCTCCACTTCAGCAGCACTTACACACACCACACTTTACATTTTTATTCCCGTCTATATCCTGAAGGTTTTAACAGAAGGATTCGTTCATATATGATTTGCTTGATTTTTAAATAACATTTTATTCCGCCAAAATAGTAAAAAATACATTGTATTTTGTCTGTTGTAAGTTTCTTCTGAATTATGGAGTGACAAAATGAGTAAAAACATTGGACTCTAATATGTCAAAAATATTAAACAAGAATTTTGAAACTGACTTCATTCAGTGTTTAGATTTTTGTACTAGAAATGTATGCAAATTAGCACATATTTCATTAAATAATGCCTTAATGCGAGACACAGCAGGTAAATAGGGTAAAAAATAAATGAACTAATAGTTATCACCTTACTTACCCAGTTGATTGATTACATTGATAATTGCAAACATTTTTTGTATGACAAGTTTTCTAAAATGTTAGGTTTTAGTATGCAAATGATCATTATTTAATAAAATATGCACTAATTTGCACATTTCTAGTACAAAAATCTAAACACTGGATGAAGTCAGTTTCAAAATTCTTATTTCATTTTTTGACATATGTGACCCTGGACCACAAAACCAGTCATAAGGTTAAATTTGACAAAACTGAGATGTATACATCATATAAAAGCTCAATAAATAAGCTTTCTATTGATGTATGGTTTGTTAGGATAGGACAATATTTGGCCGAGATACATCTATTTGAAAATCTGGAATCTGAGGATGCAAAAAAATCAAAATACTGAGAAAATCACCTTTAAAGTTGTCCAAATTAAGATCTTAACAATGCATATTACTAATCAAAAATTACATTTTGATATATTTATAGTAGGAATTTTACAAAAAATCTTAATGGAACATAATCTTTACTTAATTTCCTAAAGATTTTTGGCATAAAAGAAAAATCAATAATTTTGACCCATACAATGTATTTTTGGCTATTGCTACAAATATACCCCAGCGACTTAAGACTGGTTTTGTGGTCCAGGGTCACATATTAGAATCAAATTCTTTTACAGAGGGGATTCTCATTTTTGTCACTCCATAATTCAGAAAAAAATTAGAACAGGCAGAAAAATGTTATATAATATCAAGCTAATTATATATGAACAAATCCCTCTGGAAAAACCTTCCGAATATAGGAAGGAATAAAAACGTAAAGTGTGGTGAGTGTAAGTACTAAAGTGGAGATTTATGGCGTAGGAAAAAAAAACTCTTGGCCTTTAAAAATCTGTATTGTAATTGAAATCTATTGACACAAATAGATAAAGTGCTATAAAAGAAAGACTTAACAGTGTCTTTTGGATGATATCTTTCCACTAGTCTGAAAAAACACATGCAACTTGACTTTTGCTTGTCTTCCCTTAAATCCAGGTCTAATCAAACACACCTGAACAAGCCAATCAAGGACGACTAGAAAGTTACAGGTGAGTTGCAGGTGATTGAGATCAAGATGCTAGAGCTGATAAACACTAAACTAGACTAAAGGAAAAACATTCAAATGCAACTCCCAGTAACAAACAAAAATGGCCATGCTTTATTTGCATATACGTTGATTTTAGTCTCATACCAGCGGAGGCGTCCACACAGGAAGTGGTTTTGCTCGATGAGGTGAACACTGGTAACCCGTGAAGAGCAGCGTTCAGCGCCTGATCCAAACTGTCTGCTAAACGTCTCTCATGTGAGTCCGACTCTGAAACACAACAGACTTAAACGTGAGCAAGAAATACATCAGAAAACATGTATAGAGGGGATATAATACCATTTTTCTGGAGGGTATTAAAGGAATTATAATGCTCAAAACACATCTCTTCCATCTTTATTTGACCCTCTAACTCTACTTCTAGTCTTAAAAAATAAACTTGCCCTTTTAGACTTATATTGTATTCATTCAATGTTTCTTGAGCAGAAAATCAACATATTGGAAGGATCATGTGACACTGAAGACTGAAGTAATGATGCTGAAAATTCAGCTTTGATCACAGGAATAAATTACATTATAACAGATATTGACAGAGAAAATGGCTATTTTAAAATCGAATAATATTTCACATTTTTTACTGTATTTTTGATCAAATAAATACAAGCCTGGTGAGCATTAGAAACTTAAAAAAAAAAAAAAAGTGGGATCCAAAACTATTTTTCAGGAGGGGATTAAATGAATTATAATGTAAAAACACAAATTATAATGACAAAATAATTATAATGCTAAAAACACACCGCTTTCATTTTTATTTGACCCTCTAACTCTAGCACCCTCTAGCTTTTTTATTCTATCTATTTTCTTTTTATTTGTTATATAATTAAAAAAAAAAACTAGGCTAAATGAGACTTGTCATAGCATTGGATTATTGCTCTTTTGTTGATTTTGATTGCTTCCATAGCCCTCTTTTGTAAGTCGCTTTGGATAAAAGCGTCTACTAAATGTCTAAATGTAATAATGTTGGGAATTATAAATGTTTCTTAAACAGCAAATCAGCATATTAGAATGATTTCTGAAGGATCATGTGACATTGAAGACTGAAGTAATGATGCTGAAAATTCAGATAACAGCCATTTTAAATTCTAATATTTTCACATTTTTACTGTATTTTTGATCAAATAAATGCAGCCTTGATGAGCAGAAGAATTTTTTTTTTTTTTTTTTTTTTTTTTTTTAATTTGGGATCCAAAACTATTTTTCAGGAGGGGATTAAAGGAATTAGAATGTTGGGAATTATAAATGTTTCTTCAGCAGCAAATTAGCATATTGGAATAATTTCTGAAGGATCATGTGACACTGAAGACTGCAGTAATGATGCTGAAAATTCAGCTTTGCATCACAGGAATAAATAAAATTGTAAGAGATATTCACAATGAAAACAGCTATTTTAAATTCTAATAATATTTCACATTTTTACTGTATTTTTGATCAAATAAATGCAGCCTTGGTGAGCAGAAAAAACTTAGTTAAAAAAAAAAACATGTGGGATCCAAAACGGTTTTCCAGGAAGGGATTAAACGAACTAGAATTTATTGTAAAATAATCGACGGCAATAGCAAATACTTTTATAAAAATAAAAAAAAACACACATTCACTCGTAATCATGTGCTTTATATGTCAAAATTGCTTTCTCAACTAAAACACAACACTAGTTATGTAATTTATTGACCTTCTTTGGTAATTTCATGACTTACTAAGATAATTACGATTATTCAGATAATTACGATAATTCGCATGCTTATGATTTCATAACCATCACACAATTTTGTCAGTAAGTACTCCTACATATCCAGCAATGCTCTGGCTACTTAGTATTTATGTAATACTTTGGTAATTTCATGATGTATTGGCAAAGTATCTGCACTGTCATGCTAAAAAAAAAACAAAAAAACAATAGAAACCATTACAGAAATCTTATGGTTTCCATTACATCCATTACAAACTATTAACTATTAGTCATTAAACCATTAAAAATGGTTTCCTGTATAGTGTGTTTTAGGACATATTCCATTAGGATATAGTGGTTTTCACAGGCCACAAATTAAAGGTGACAAAAAAAAAAAAAAAAAAACATTATGTGAGCAAAATTATCTTTCTTTCATGCCAAAAATCATTAGGATATTACGTAAAGGTCATGCTCCAATATATTTTGTAAAATTTCTACAATAAATATATTAAAACTTAGTGTTTGATTAGTATGTGCATTGCTAAAAAGATCATTTGGACAACTTTAAAGGCGATTTTCTCAATATTTAGATTTTTTTGGCACCATCAGATTCCAGATTTTCAAATAGTTGTATGTCAGCCAAATATTGCCCTATTGTAACAAATCATACATCAATGGAAAGCTTATTTAGATTTTAATGTCAATTTTCTCAAAAAATAAATAAATAAATAAATTAAAAAATAAATTCACAAATCAGAAAATACAGATATGTTCTTTGTATGCGCGCCTTCATATTTGAGCGCGCAATTGACGTCTGACAGGACAGGAAAGTTCGTTTTTTTCTGAGGTGAGAGGCTTAATACTTTACAATAACTTTATAATAAATGTATAAAGTCTATGCAAAGAGTACTTTTTCCTTGTGACGCTAAAACTTTTGTATTATAGGCTACTGGTGGAGATTGAGAGCTGCTGTTTGTTTCTTGTCTCGTCATTTTCGGTTATAAACGGCGAAAATGAACTTGAATTTGACTTTTTGTCAAAGCTCTTGAAAATAGCAATATCCCTGAAGAGGCTACTTGAAAAGCTCTTGAATTATTAAAAGACAATGTATCTGTGAAATAAGTGTTTAATTTTTTCGATAAGCACTTATCTTGATAATATAGATCGGAAAGTCAAAAAGCTGCATCTCAGCCAAATCCTAACAAATCATACATCAATGAAAAGCTTATTTATTCAGGTTTTAGATGAATAAATCTCAATTTTTTAAAAAACTGACCTTTATGACTGGTTTTGTGGTCCAGTGTCACGTCACAAATAAAATTATATTAAATTAAAAAATCCCAAATTAGTATATACAGCATGTACCTCCACATTTGATTTAAATCTCCCTTGAGATAAAACGCTTTTCTTTTCACAAATCAGAAAATATATTTGAAAATATTCTTTGCATATAACTTGATATACAGCGCGCGCCTTCATTTTTGAGCGCGCAATTCAAGTTCGCACGCATATTAACGTCTGACCGGAAAGTTCTGCTGCGTCCCAATTCGCCTACTTATACTATGCCCTAAAAGTATGTACTCTTTTTGTGAAGAAAAAGTGAAAACCAGTCATAAAGGTCAATTTGTTAAATAAAATCTCTGAATAAATAAGCTTTCCATCGATGTATGGCTTGTTAGATACAACTATTTGAAAATCTGGAATCTGAGTGTGAAAAAAAAAAATCAAAATACTGAGAAGATCGCCTTTAAAGTTGTCCAAATGAAGTTCTTAGCAATGCATATTACTAATCAAAAATTATGTTTTGATATATTTACGGTAGGAAATTTATCAAATATCTTCAAGGAACATGATCTTTACTTAATATCCTAATGATTTTTGCCATAAAAGAAAAATGTATCATTTTGACCCATACAATGTATTTTTGGCTATTGCTACAAATATTACCCATGCTGCTTAAGACTGGTTTTGTGCTCCAGGGTCACATATTATGTAGATCTATTGTTTAAATCAAATTTAGGCGTTAAAAGTAACGTAATCATAGCAGTTTTCATCCGTGGTATGTCCGTTTAAACATCTGCGTTTTCAGGGAATGCAAGAAAAAAGGTCTGAATTGTTTGATTTTAAACTAGTAATTAAAAAAAAAGGTCAGAACTGATTAGAATCAAAGACTATAGAATACCCAAGACATGTCATTCGTGTAGTTTTGAATGGGGAAAAATGCAACGCTCATTATGGCCGCGAAGCCCCGCCTTCTTAATGAAATAGCCAATTATTGATGAGTAAAGTCGGCGCGTCACCGCAGCTGCCGTTAGAAGTCCTGGTTGCTATAGAAACAATCGGCGCTCTGAGACGTGCGCTCAGTACTGCGCATGCGCACTGGCTCATCTTGCCTGAAAAATAAGCGTTTTTTAACGCTATAGGAGCACAAGGAACCATATTTATGGGGCAGTTCTTGTTGGATTTATTTGGTGATTTTAAAATATGAAATTTAATCGTAAGCTTGGTGAACAGTTTTGGAGAATTTGATGTTTCCCCATTCAAACAGATCGGAGCTGCACTTGAATGGCAAGCGTTTCAAAGATGGCCGCCGAGTGACATGACTTGCCTTAAAAAGGGACTTTGTTAGAATGTTTTAATTCTGTAGCAGTTTCCATACAAACCTAAGGGAGCTTCCTGCGCTTTCCTCAAAGGAGAACGATCAGGATCAGCGCTGGTGGAGGGAAAACTGCATTCGTACTTTCTTTTGGTGGAACGGCTCTGCGTCTGTTCTATTTTCCAGGCATCTGATTCCGTTTTAGTGTCTGAAACTGATGCAAAAGACTGTGTTTGTAAAATATCTCGGTTTCTACTCGAGTCTGTGACGCTTTTGGCCTCTACTGTGAGTCTGGAAGGTTGTGGTTTAGTCAAGAGGTTATTCTTGTTTCTGACTCCTGTGCATCCCGTCTGCAGAGCCAAGCGGTCAATGCGGCTTTTGAGGAGAGGGTTTGGAATTGGCTTTGATTCCTGTGTAAACGGGACGCCTGTAAACGGGTCATTGGGTAAACGACCCCATGTGGCTTCTCTCTTCTGGTACTCCTCTAGCGTGCTGTTATCAATCACCATTCCACTTGGCAAGATCATTGGGAAAACCATGAGCTCTTGTGTTAACGGATCAAGGAACTCCTCCGGAATCGCATCTTCGGGTAACACAGGATCTAGTTTGGGAGGTACGACGATGGCTGGATGGTTGGTTCTTTTCAGATTGTTTAAGTGCGCTTCTCGAATAATTTCTAGTTCAGATGCAGGACAGCGGCGAGAAGGCAAAGCCCAGACGGCGAGGGATTTAATGCCGAGCGCAGATGCGGCGCCGCTGTAGGGAATACTGACTCTAAGCTGAGCGATCGATTCGAGCGACCCACGTTTCCAAAGCTCCTGCGTTTTCACTCCAGACGCCACCTGCGGTGGAGGATTGGCAAACGGCGCTCGAGGTTTGAAACCTTGGTGGAGGAAACACACCTGCAGCTCCTCTTGCAAACCACAACGAGACACGAGTTCGAACTGATCGCCGTCTCGCTCCGAACTGGTTAGGATCTCCAGCTTTCGGAAAGTTCGTCCCTGGTCCATTCCCCAAGGCCAAAGCTCAATATCCAGCCGACACAACTCCATCTTGACCTGGAAGCTCAGCGTGACGTGGACAGGAGGCCGGAGGAAGTATTCCAGCTTGAACCCCTTCCGGCGTGCAGTCGGGTCAGCGGAAAGAAGGTTGGAGACGTCGTAACCGTCGGCACACAGCTGTCAGGACGACAAGAAAAGATGTTGAAGGACCAATGACAACATCAAAACGCATATCGATAGTCACAGACGTGCGTTCACGGTAGAGAACATTGCAAGGTCGGCTCAGACGCACACAAGACACAATGTCAGAGCTGAACCCGCTGTTACTCACCATCTGCTTATTTAAAGGAATTTCAGAGAAGGGCTTTAAAGAAAAGGTTCACCGAAAACTGAGAATATAAAGAAACACGTTCAAAACCTTTATGACTTATTTTCTTTCTTCCATGAAACATTCTGTGCTCTTTTTAATGCAAATAACAAATTAAATGTAGTTCTGAAGGGTTGTTTCAGGAGCAGCCAGACTTCGTAAAGATAAAATCAAATGTTTAGTTAAAAAAAAAAAAGTCATGAGTTGCACAGATAACGTTATAGCAATAGCCAAACGTACATAGTATGGGTCAAAATGATCTTTTATGCCAAAAATCATTGGGATATTAAGATCATGTTCCATAAAGATATTTTATAAATTTCCTACTGTAAATAGCAAAACTTTAATCATTTTTAATTGGTAATATGCATTGCTAAGAACTTCATTTGGACAATTTTAAAGGTGATTTTCTCAATATTTTGGTAATTTTTGCACTCTCAGATTACAGATTCTCAAATAGTTCAGCCAAATATTGTCCTATCCTAACAGGTAATAAGAAAGCAGTTAATTGCCAAAATCCAAACCAACATTTAGTTTAACTTGATGAACTAAAATGCCTAAAACAAAATAAGCTAGAAGTAATAATTAAAAAATAAATAGCTGTATGCACATGTGAACCTGGACCACTAAACCAGTCATAAGGGTACATTTGTTTGTATAAATGTGAATAAAAGAGCTTTCCATTGATGTATGGTTTGTTAAGATACAACTATTTAAGAAATCTTGAATCTGAGTGAAAAAATATCAAAATATTAAGAAAATCGCCTTTAAAGTTGCCCACATGAAGTTCTTAGCAATGCATATTACTATAGTAGGAAATGTATAAAATATCTTTATGGAACATGATCTTAATATCCTAATGATTTTTGGCATAAAAGATCATTTTGACCCATACTATGTATTTTTGGCATTATCTGTGCTACTCATGACTGGTTTTGTGCTCCAGGGTCACAAATCTGTAGAAAAACAATAAACAAAAATAAAACCTTAACTAAAATTAAGGTAAAAACAATATATACAAATAAAATCGAGTTCAAAATATTAACTAAGATTAAAATAGTACATCAGTGCTACTAAAATAACACTGGTAGCAACCTGTGTTGTTTAATTGTCAGTTTTATTTATTTATACAATATATACACTATTATATTTTTATATCGTATAGTACTTTTTTCCTTGCTTTAGCAAGTTTAATCTCATGATTGTGAGGTTTCATGGAATATTTGTCTCCCGAATAAGAGATAGGAAGATATATCTCAATTTTTAAAAAAGGTTTATTGGGATTTTGTTGTGTAGCCGTTTAATATAACAATACATGTTGCAATGCATCTGTGATAGACATATGCAATTAATAATAATCAAGCAATTAAGATTTTTTAATAAACCCTGCCCATTCATCAGCACTTTGTCTCCTGCTTTCTGCTTATCTCTGGCTTTCTCTCTCAGGCTGACAGTTTTAGGTGCCAGATAAAATACTGTTTTTTTGAGATTAGACAAACAGATACAGCATGATCTGGATTGAGTACCATTTAGATTACAAAGTCATCATATACACTACCAGTCAAAAGTTTTTACACAGTAGGATTTTAATGTGCTTCAGAAATTATACTAATATTCTGATTTGCTGCTCAAAAAACAAAAATAAAACCGGTTTCTTAGATGAATAGAAAGTTCAGTAGAACAGTATTTATCTGAAATGGAAATCTTTTGTGACATTTTAAATGTCTTTATCATCACTTTTGATCAATTCAAAGCATCTTTGCTAAATAAAAATATTAATTTATTAATTTCTATAGTTTATTTTCCAATAAAGACTCCATTCTTTTTAGTGGTATAATGTATAATGTTACAAAAGCTTTTTATTTCAGATAAATTCAATCTTTGGATCTTTCCATTCATCAAATAATCCTGAAAAATGTACTCAACTGTGTTAAATAGTGATAATAAATATTTCTTCAACAGCAAATCGGCATATTAGAATGATTTCTGAAGGATCATGTGACACTGAAGACTGGTGTAATGATGGTGAAAATTCAGCTTTGATCACAGAAATAAATTACATTTTCAAATCTATTCAAATAGAAAGCAGATATATAAATAGAGAAAAATATTTCACAATAATACGGCTTTTGCTGTACTTTGGATCAAATAAATGCAGGCTTGTTGAGCAGAAAATAATTCTTTAAAAACCAAAAATCTTACTTTTTAGAGACTCTGAATGAATCACATATCATATGATGCTTTTTGCTCTTTATTATTAATTATCCCAGTGATCTCCTATTGTGTTCAATGGAAGAAAGAAAACAGTAAAGGGTTGGAATGACTAAATTCTAACAGGATTTCTCTTTCCTTTTCTCAAAAATGGCAATGTTGCTAAAAACAAACACCATATTCATTGCAGCCGAATCACAGTATTGATATTCAGAACCGCTCTTGTTGATGTGATATTGTTAAATAAATGTATTTCAACAAAGTTGTATGAGTGTAATTTTAACCTAAGGTCAAACTGCATGAAAAGCATAATGGCTGTTATTTGTATGGTACCTTGTTGCATTGAATGGAGGTCTGAAAGTGTGGCAAGCACAGGTTGAGCACCATGGCCACTGCATCTACAGCTCTGAAAGACAATCTATTAATATCTGTGAGTCAGAGACATTTCAGCACTAGAGACAATCACAAATCATAATAGAACTCTGTGGAGCTTTCAATAGAGATCCTGAAACTAACATTTAAAGTAAAGAGTATATATATATATATATATATATATATATATATAATACGCAATAATACTAATTAACATTGATATACTACATAATTTACGCGATAGCATTGCAAAAATCGCTAGCATTTCCAGATGTGCAAAAAGTGCACATGTATAAAAAGTACAGTAATAACATTGATTTTATAATGTTGTGTTTGTTGCTGATCAAACTGATCTCAAACATGCCGATAGCTCATACAGACGCGTAAATAAAGCATATAACATTTCAACATCTCACACCGATCAAAACAAAACTCACCCACAGCAGAAGAAACGGAGGCGCTGACGTCACCGCTACTTCCGGGATCAAATGCGCGTGCGGCTCACCGCTGCCACCTGCTGGCGGGAAACCTGTATTGTTAAAATAGCTGTTTCCTGTGTGAATATCTGTTAGAATGTAATTGAGTGCTGTGATCAACTCTGAATTGTCAGCATCATTACTGCAGTCTTCAGTGTCACATGGTCCTTCCTAAATCATTCTAATATACTGATTTGCTGAAAACCGTGATGGATTTAATTTTTCATGATTCACTGATGAATAGAAAGTTCAGAAGAACTGCATTTCTTTGAAATAGAAATCATTTGTAATATTATAAATGTAGCCTATTTACTGTCACTTTGGAACAGTTTAATAAATATTTGATTAATACAAGTATAGTCAGCGTTTGAAGTCATTTGGGTCAGTTCACCAATCATTTGATTAGTTTGAGTTCGCGAATCATTTGATTCAATTCGCGAATCATTTGATTCAGTTCGGGACATCAGAGGGAGTTCGCGAATCATTTGATTCAGTTTGGGACATCAGAGGGAGTTCGTGAATCATTTGATTCAGTTCGGGACATCAGAGGGAGATCGCGAATCATTTGATTCAGTTCGCGAATCATTTGATTCAGTTCGGGACATCAGAGGGAGTTCGCAAATCATTTGACTCAGTTTGGGACACAGAGGGAGTTCGCGAATCATTTGATTCAGTTCGCGAATCATTTGATTCAGTTCGCGAATCATTTGATTCAGTTCGCGAATCATTTGATTCAGTTCGGGACATCAGAGGGAGTTCGCGAATCATTTGATTCAGTTTGGGACATCAGAGGGAGTTCGCGAATCATTTGATTCAGTTCGGGACATCAGAGGGAGATCGCGAATCATTTGATTCAGTTCGCGAATCATTTGATTCAGTTCGGGACATCAGAGGGAGTTCGCGAATCATTTGATTCAGTTCGGGACATCAGAGGGAGTTCGCGAATCATTTGATTCAGTTTGGGACATCAGAGGGAGTTCGCGGATCATTTGATTCAGTTAGTGAATCTTTTTTTTTTTTAGTTCAGGACTTAAAGAAGTCAGGTGTGATATTGACCTAAAGTGTATTGAATCATGATACCGAGTGTGAACTTACCTTTCATAGCTCATCTCGGCTTGTCCCCTGCACTCCGAAATATGGCACTAGTTAGCCGATGCTAACAACAGGTTGACGTTGAGGGTGCCTCGGGCATCGGACTAGCCATGTAAATAAATCACTGTTTCAAACCATTTACGAGGCACACAGTAGCTCCACACTTCATTGGTAGACTTCCAAGGGCCCTGACATTTCAAACGAGACATTGAGAACTTTGAAAAAGCACTGGTAGTTTATTTACAAGAAGATTTATACAGACAGTACCTTCAGGACATTTACCGTTTGTCGCCATCTTGAATTTAGTCACGATAAGTCGAGTGACGAGCAGGAAGGAAACTAAACTACTACTTCATAAAACTCAGTAGCTTCATCGTCCGACATCCTTGCAATTGCCAACTGTCTGCACTAACTCCAGTCCAAAAGTAACGCGAGTACTCACGTGACTTATCAGTTTGTAGTTTCCTTCCTGCTGTAAATAAACTACCAGTGCTTTTTCAAAGTTCTCAATGTCTCGTTTGAAATGTCAGGGCCCTTGGAAGTCTACCAATGAAGTGTGGAGCTACTGTGTGCCTCGTAAATGGTGTAAAACAGTGATTTATTTACATGGCTAGTCCGATGCCCGAGGAACCCTCAATGACAACCTGTTGTTAGCATCGGCTAACTAGTGCCATATTTCGGAGTGCAGGGGACAAGCCGAGATGAGCTGTGAAAGGTAAGTTCACACTATCATGATTCATTACACTTTAGGTCAATATCACACCGAACTTCTCCTTTAAGAGGGAGTTCGTGAATCATTTGATTCCGTTTCGTACTTAAGAGGGAGTTTGCGAATCACTTGATTCGGTTCGGGACACTGGGGGAAGTTTGCGAATCATTTGATTCAGTTCGGGACTTAAGAGAGGGTTTGCGAATTATTTGATTCAGTTTGGGACGTCGGAGGGAATTTGCGAATCATTTGATTCCGTTCGGGACTTAAGAGGAAGTTTGTGAATCATTTGATTAAGTTCAGGACTTAAGAGGGAGTTTGTGAATCATTTGATTCCGTTCGGGACTTAAGAGGAAGTTTGTGAATCATTTGATTAAGTTCGGGACTTAAGAGGGAGTTTGTGAATCATTTGATTAAGTTCAGGACTTAAGAGGGAGTTTGTGAATCATTTGATTCCGTTCGGGACTTAAGAGGGAGTTCGCGAATCATTTGATTCAGTTTGGGACGTCGGAGGGAATTTGCGAATCATTTGATTCCGTTCGGGACTTAAGAGGAAGTTTGTGAATCATTTGATTAATTTTGGGACTTAAGAGGGAGTTTGTGAATCATTTGATTCCGTTCAGGACTTAAGAGGGAGTTCGCGAATCATTTGATTCAGTTCGCAATCATTTGATTCAGTTCAGGACTCAAGAGGGAGTTTGCGAATCATTTGAGTCAGTATGCAAATCATTTGATTCAGTTCAGGACTTAAGAGGGAGTTTGCGAATCATTTGATTCAGTTTGGGACGTCGGAGGGAATTTGCGAATCATTTGATTCCGTTCGGGACTTAAGAGGAAGTTTGTGAATCATTTGATTAAGTTCAGGACTTAAGAGGAAGTTTGTGAATCATTTGATTCCGTTCGGGACTTAAGAGGAAGTTTGTGAATCATTTGATTAAGTTCAGGACTTAAGAGGGAGTTTGTGAATCATTTGATTCCGTTCGGGACTTAAGAGGAAGTTTGTGAATCATTTGATTAAGTTCGGGACTTAAGAGGGAGTTTGTGAATCATTTGATTAAGTTCAGGACTTAAGAGGGAGTTTGTGAATCATTTGATTCCGTTCGGGACTTAAGAGGGAGTTCGCGAATCATTTGATTAAGTTCGGGACTTAAGAGGGAGTTTGTGAATCATTTGATTAAGTTCAGGACTTAAGAGGGAGTTTGTGAATCATTTGATTCCGTTCGGGACTTAAGAGGAAGTTTGTGAATCATTTGA
The DNA here is from genome assembly GCF_049309525.1 of Garra rufa. NCBI lineage: Eukaryota > Metazoa > Chordata > Actinopteri > Cypriniformes > Cyprinidae > Garra > Garra rufa. The sequence continues at coordinate 43,538,339 of NC_133375.1, forward strand.
TTCCGTTCGGGACTTAAGAGGAAGTTTGTGAATCATTTGATTAAGTTCAGGACTTAAGAGGGAGTTTGCGAATCATTTGATTCCGTTCGGGACTTAAGAGGAAGTTTGTGAATCATTTGATTAAGTTCAGGACTTAAGAGGGAGTTTGTGAATCATTTGATTCCGTTCGGGACTTAAGAGGAAGTTTGTGAATCATTTGATTAAGTTCGGGACTTAAGAGGGAGTTTGTGAATCATTTGATTAAGTTCAGGACTTAAGAGGGAGTTTGTGAATCATTTGATTCCGTTCGGGACTTAAGAGGGAGTTCGCGAATCATTTGATTCAGTTTGGGACGTCGGAGGGAATTTGCGAATCATTTGATTCCGTTCGGGACTTAAGAGGAAGTTTGTGAATCATTTGATTAATTTTGGGACTTAAGAGGGAGTTTGTGAATCATTTGATTCCGTTCAGGACTTAAGAGGGAGTTCGCGAATCATTTGATTCAGTTCGCAATCATTTGATTCAGTTCAGGACTCAAGAGGGAGTTTGCGAATCATTTGAGTCAGTATGCAAATCATTTGATTCAGTTCAGGACTTAAGAGGGAGTTTGCGAATCATTTGATTCAGTTTGGGACGTCGGAGGGAATTTGCGAATCATTTGATTCCGTTCGGGGCTTAAGAGCGAGTTCGCGAATCATTTGATTCAGTTCAGGACTTCAGAGGGAGTTCGCGAATCATTTGATTCAGTTCGGGACTTCAGAGGGAGTTTGCGAATCATTTGATTAAGTGCACAAATCATTTGATTCAGTTCGGGACATCAGAGGAAGTTTGTGAATCATTTGATTAATTTTGGGACTTAAGAGGGAGTTCACGAATAATTTGATTCACTTAAGGACTTAAGAGGGAGCTCGCGAATCATTTGATTCAGTTCGCGGATCATTTGATTCACTTAGGGACTTAAGAGGGAGTTCGCGAATCATTTGATTCAGTTCGCGAATCATTTGATTCAGTTCAAGACTTAAGAGGGAGTTCGCAAATCATTTGATTCAGTTCAGGACTTAAAAGGGAGTTCGCAAATCATTTGATTCAGTTCGGGACTTCAGAGGGAGTTTGCGAATCATTTGATTAAGTGCACAAATCATTTGATTCAGTTCGGGACATCAGAGGAAGTTTGTGAATCATTTGATTAATTTTGGGACTTAAGAGGGAGTTCACGAATAATTTGATTCACTTAAGGACTTAAGAGGGAGCTCGCGAATCATTTGATTCAGTTCGCGGATCATTTGATTCACTTAGGGACTTAAGAGGGAGTTCGCGAATCATTTGATTCAGTTCGCGAATCATTTGATTCAGTTCAAGACTTAAGAGGGAGTTCGCAAATCATTTGATTCAGTTCAGGACTTAAAAGGGAGTTCGCAAATCATTTGATTCAGTTCGCGAATAATTTGATTCAGTTCGCGAATCACTTGATTGAGTTCGCGAATCATTTGATTCAGTTCGCGAATCACTTGATTCAGTTCGCGAATGATTCAGTTCGGGACGTCAGAGGGAGTTCGCGAATCACTTGATTCAGTTCGCGAATGATTCAGTTCGGGACATCGGAGGGAGTTCGCGAATCATTTGATTCAGTTCGTGAATGATTTGACTCAGTTCGCGAATCATTTGATTCAGTTCGTGAATTATTTGATTCACTTAGGGACTTAAGTGGGAGTTCGTGAATCATTTGATCCAGTTCGCAAATCATTTGATTCAGTTCGCGAGTCATTTGATTCAGTTGGGGACTTAAGAGGGAGTTCGTAAATCATTTGATTCAGTTCGCAAATCATTTGATTCAGTTCGCGAATCATTTGGTTCAGTTCAGCAACACTCTTGATACACAGAATGTTTTTTTTTTCTCAAACATCTCAAAGAGGACTGCGCTGTTTGATTTGTGTCTTTTATCATTTAATGTGTTTTTGATCGGATATGCTTTTACGCAAGTCATTACAGTAACATAAATACAAACAATAGTATAAAAACATAGCATTTGATCTCTAAATCAAGTACTTACATCATCAAATCAAATAATTACACCAGAACTACATCGAAAGGAACATGGTTTTGGAAACTGTTGATGCATGTCATGTTACAGGAAAAACAAAGCTAAAATATCGGCTTTATTCACAATAATCAGAACGATGAAATAACAATAATTTTTCATCTTTTTCAAAATATTCACACGTAATATGTTGGTATACTGGAAATAACGATTTCACATAAATAACCATCATATTCACAGCCTGCCTGTCTACCCACAACACACCGCGACGTCACATCAGAACATAGCAGCAACTCTCAGAGTCTCTCCAATGACCGCTAGAACTTTCCAGAAACATCAATATAGAATAAGGAAAGCAAGTTCGGTTCGGGTTTTAATTTCCGCCAAATTAAAAAACTCAGACAGAAACAGCTTCTCTTTTTTTCAAGTAATTGTACCTGCAGATAGGAGCCCTCTGTTTGTCGTCTAATGACCCCTGGTGTTCACATTTAGTCACTGCAGACCATCCCTGAAACATTAAAACATCACTGAACCAACACCAGATCCCTTCAGATACAAAACACACCCCTCTTTGATTCACTCCGCCGGTCAGAAGTAAGGAATAATTCAAATGTTTTAAAACAAGTCTCTTTTGCTCATCTAGGATGCATTTATTTGATCAAAAATACAGTAAAATGTGAAATATTATTAGAATTTACAGTAGCTGGTTTTCTATGTCAATATCTGTTCAAATGTAATTTATTTCTGCGATCAAAGCTGATTTTTCAATGTCACATGATCCTTCAGAAATCATTCTAATATGCTGATTTGCTGCTTAAGAAAAAAACTGTAATTATTCAAAATTAAAAATAAATTTCTAAATGGTTGTGCTGGCCAATATTTTTGTGGGAACTGTCTTACAATTGATTTTTCATGGTTCACAGATGAATAGAAAGTTCAAAAGAACAGCATTTAATTGAAATAGAAATCTTTTGTTACATTATAAATGCACTTTTGAGCACTTTAATTCATCCTTGATGAATAAAATATATTTAGATCAAATAAAGTTATGTTAAATTGTAATAATATTTCAGAATTTCTACTGTATTTACTGTTTTTATTAAATAAATGCAGCCTAACTGACTAAAAAGTACCATGTTTTTACAGTAAAAACAGACAATATAATATAACTAAAATTACATTTTTTTTCCAAAAGCTAATAAAAAATGATAGACCAAAATAACCTAATATAAATGACAAAAACACTACAAATTTATTTTCAGAATTCTGTGAAAATAATGCAATAGAAATATGTGTTGCCTTTGTAAAAAATAAATAAATAAATATTTTTATTTAGCAAGGGCACATTAAATTGGTCCAAAGTGACAGTAAAGACATTTATATAATGTTACAAAATATTTCTGTGTCACTTAAATGCTGTTCCTTTGAACTTTCTGTTAATCTGTGAATGTTTGTTGAGCAGCAAATCAGTATATTAGAATGATTTCTGAAGCATCATGTGACTGAAGACTGGAGTAAAGATGCTGAAAATTCAGCTTTGGTCACAAAAAATAAATTACATTTAAAAAAATAAATGCATAGAACATGTCTATTTAAAATTCTAAAAATATTTAATCTTTTTTGAAAAGATTGTATTTTTGATCAAAGAAATGCAGCCTTGGTGAGCAGAAGAGACTTCTTTTAAAAACATAAATTAAAAATTGTGAAATATTATTATAATTTAAAATATCTGTTCTATATGTGAATATCTGTTAAAATGTAATGTAATTTATTTCTGTGATCAAAGCTGAATTTTCAGCATCATTACCGCAGTCTTCAGTGTCACATGATGCTTCAAAAATCCTTCTAATATGCTGATTTGCTGCTCAAGAAACATTTCTGATTATTATCAATGTTAAAAACAGTTCATATTTGTGTAAAAACCACAAAGGACATTCAACTGATCAAAAGTGTCAGTAAAGACATTTGCAATGTTACAAAAGATTTCTATTACAAATAAATGCTGTCATTTTGAACTTTCTATTCATCTGTAAATCGTAAAAAATAAAATTGAACTGTTTTTAACATTGATAATTAGTAATGTTTCTTGAGGAGCAAATCAGCATATGTGACCCTGGACCACAAAACCAGCCATAAGGTTAAATTTTACAAAACTGAGATGTATACATCATATGAAAGCTCAATAAATAAGCTTTCTATTGATGTATAGTTTGTTAGGTTAGGACAATATTTGGCTGAGATACATCTATTTGAAAATCTGGAATCTGAGGATGCAAATAAATCAAAATACTGAGAAAATCACCTTTAAAGTTGTCCAAATTAAGTACTTAACAATGCATATTACTAATCAAAAATTACATTTTGATATATTTACAGCAGGAATTTTACAAAAAATCTTAATGGATCATCTTTACTTAATTTACTAATGATTTTTGGCATAAAAGAAAAATCTATCATTTTGACCCATACAATGTGTTTTTGGCTATTGCTACAAATATACCCCAGCGACTTAAGACTGGTTTTGTGGTCCAGGGTCACATATATGAATGATTTCTGAAGCATCATGTGACATTGAAGACTGCAGTAATGATGCTGAAAATTAAGGTTTGATCACAAAAATAAATTACATTTTAACATAGATTCACGTAGAAGACATTTTTTTTTTAATTCTAAAAATATTTCAGATTTTTACAGCATAATAAAACGATTCCAAACTTTTGACCATCACCATACGGCCAACACAGACCATAGAAGGTTTAAAAGCGGCAGAAATGTGCACCGCTTTTGATTCCTAACTGCATTTTCTTTCATCTGTTGCAGTGTCGCAGGCTCAGCCCTCTTCGGTGCATTTGCCTCTTCATCAGAACAGTCTCCTGTCGATTGTCTCACGTCTAAATCTCCGTGGACTCGATCCGCTCTAAGCGAGAAGGTCCCGGCCACGGAGGCGCCAGCTGATGCAGGCCGGGCGGTTTGGGATCGTCCGGGGGGGACAGAGTGACTGTCACAGGGACGGGGATGGAGAGGCTGATGGGCGGCGGCGATCCGGGCGTCGTGACCCGTTTGGCTCCCAGCTGGCCGACCCGCTCCTCCAGCGCCTGGTTCCTCTGCAGCGTCTCCACGTAGCTGAGCTGCAGCTGCGCCTGGTATTTCAGCACACGCTCTTTCTCGTCCTGCCAGGTGTGGCGCTCCTGAGCGAAGGTGAGCGCCTGCCGTTCTCTCTGCTGCCGCTCCAGGTGCAGCTCGCCCTGCAGTCGCTCCAGCTGCCGCCGCAGCTCTCCGGCCTCCTGCCGCTGCGCTTTGGCCTCGTCGCTCTGCAGGCTGAGGAAGCTGTCCACGGTGGCGCTGAGCGGCGTGAGGGCGCTCAGGGGTTCGGGCGTCCGGGGCGAGTGCAGACCGGCCCACGGTAGGCTGCTGCTGCCGCTGATGCCGCTCAGACACACGGTGTGATCGTTCCTGCAGCTCAGCTCGCTCAGAGCCCGCTTGAGACCCAGAACCTCGGCCTCGAACACCACCAGCTTGTCACGCAACATCGACACCTGCAGAAACAAACCAGTGCTGAAATAATTGTTTCTTGAGCGGCAAATCAGCATATTAGAATGATTTCTGAAATATCATGTGATACTTTTCTGATTGTGAGTGTTAAAAACCGTTGTGCTGCCTAATGTTTTTTTTTTTTAAACAATGTTTTACACAAATAAATTCATGCTTTTATTAATCGAGGATGCATTTTATCAATCAAAAGTGACAGTAAAGGCATTTTGAATTCTGAAAAATAAAATGCATCACGGTTTTCACAAAAATATTGTGCAGCACAATTGTTTTCAACATTGTTAATAATCAGACACATGTTTCTTGAGCAAATCAGCATATTAGAATGATTTCTGAAATATCATGTGATACTTTTCTGATTATCAGTGTTAAAAACCGTTGTGCTGCCTAATGTTTTTTTTAAACAATGTTTTACACAAAGAAATTCATGCTTTTATTAATCGAGGATGCATTATATCAATCAAAAGTGACAGTAAAGGCATTTTATGCTGCAAAAATATTGTGCAGCACAACTGTTTTCAACATTGTTAATAATCAGACACACGTTTCTTGAGCAAATCAGCATATTAGAATGATTTCTGAAATATCATGTGATACTTTTCTGATTGTGAGTGTTAAAAACCGTTGTGCTGCCTAATGTTTTTTTTTTTAAACAATGTTTTACACAAAGATATTCATGCTTTTATTAATCGAGGATGCATTTTATCAATCAAAAGAGACAGTAAAGGCATTTTATAATGTTCTAAAAGATTTCTGTTTCAAACAAATGCTCTTCTTTTGAACTTTCTATTCACCTATGAATCCTGAAAAATAAAACGCATCACGGTTTTCACAAAAAAAAACTGTTCCCCTTCAGTCGAATCACTTCGACGTTACATGGGAATTCGCTTAGAATCCAATCATCTCTGAGCCTTATACAAAAGGCCAATGAAAATTGGCGAGTGGCATTTGCATGACGCGCCACGCCCCGTACATACGGGTATAAATAGCGACGTCATGCGCCAGTCAGACAGCTTCTTCGCTTCAGATCCGGTCTGATGTTGAGCTTGTTGTCTCTCTACAAGAGCCGATTTTCTTCAAGAAATTCTTCCAGAATCTTCAAAGAGTTCCTGCTCTCTCTCCTGACGTGCTGCTTTACTAAAAGAGATTCTTTGGCAGCCGTCAGCGATCTCCTGCGGGCTGCCGTTTTCACGGCCATACAGCCGCTCTGCTTTCCAGCGATAAAAGTCCCGTTGAGTGCACAGCCGCCCCGCGGCTTTTTCCCTGGGCAGACCGGGAGCTAAAAGAGCAATTTCTCGCGGCCGTAAGACGTTCTTTTCAGAATGGCTTTTCGGCCGTGCGCTTCAGGATGCGGTAGTTTCCTCCCTCCTGCGGACGGACATGATCACTGCCTCACGTGTTTGGGGAGTGAGCACGCTGAGGCAGCGTTCATGGATGGTGAATGCATTCATTGCGAATGCATGACCATGACCATGCTGAAGTCCCGCCGCTCGTTCGCGAGGCGGCTCCCCCCGTCTTCCTCCCGTGGTCCGTCGTTAAGCCGCCAATGCTTTTCGGCCACCGCGGCGAGACGCGGGGGGGACTTAACAGTCACCGTGCAGAACGCACCGCCGGCCCAGAAAGCCCTGCGGTCTTCTGTCACACAGCATGGTCCCGTCGAGTTCCCGGAGCAGTACGCTTCCCCGCCCAGCGGGCTGAGCGTCTCCTTCGGTGCTCCTGCGGAGGATGAGATGTCGACCGCAGCATCAGAGGGAGAGTCGGTCGGTGAGGCGGACGCTTCGGCGGCGCGACCCCCTGCAGAGGTGGCCGCTCCGTCTGAGGTGGACGTCGAGCTGTCGACTATGCTTCTCCGGGCCGCCAGGGGGATCGGTTTGGAGGTGCCCCAGGCGCCCCCGGCCGATCCTTCTAGGCTGGATGATTGGTTCCTAGGGAGGGCCCCCGCGGCTCCACCTCGCCCTCCCTCGGTCCCATTCTTCCCGGAGGTGCACGAGGAGCTGACAAGATCTTGGCGGGCCCCTTTTTCATCACGGCCCCGCCCCAGCTCCTCTCCCCTCACCACCCTCGATGGCGGGGCGGCCAGGGGGTATGCAGCGATTCCCCGGGTCGAGCGCGCTGTAGCGGTGCACTTGTGCCCGCGCGGCGCTGCCACCTGGCGGGATCGTCCGCATCTCCCGTCCAGGGCGTGTGAGCGTTCGTCCGCTCTTGCGGGCCGCGTTTATCACGCCGCTGGACAGGCCGCCACCGCCCTGCACGCTATGGCGATCTTACAAGTGTATCAGGCCCAGGCCCTGAAACAGCTGCACGAGGGTGGTCCCGACCAGGGAGTTATGGAAGAACTCCGCGCCGCCACCGACTTCGCCCTACGGGCAACGAAGGTCACGGCGCGTTCCCTTGGTCAGGTGATGTCCACAGCCGTGGTCCAGGAGCGACACCTATGGCTCACTCTGGCCCAGATGGCAGACGTCGACAAGGCTCGCTTTCTTGACGCTCCTGTCTCCCAGAGTGGCCTGTTCGGCGACACTGTCGAGGACTTTGCCCAGCAGTTCTCGGCAGTCCAGAAGCAGAGGGAGGCCATCCAACACATCCTGCCCCGCCGCGAGTCCAAACCCATCCCGCCGCCGGTGGCTCAGCCTTCCTCCGCTCGTCGCCGAGGGCGCCCCCCCGCGGCCCCCACCAAACCTGCTCCGTCGCCTGCTGAACCCAAGAAGGAGACGGCCCGACGTCGAGCCGGCCGCGGGGGTGGGGCGCCGCCCGCCTCTCAGGGACCTGCAAAGAACACCCGCAAAAGAGCCGCGAAACGTCCCTGACGCGGGCAACCCGGAGGTGGAGAAGTTTGTTCTTCAGGGGACGAGAACATCTACGTCCCCGCTCCCGGTGGAGGGCCGGGGGTTGTTGTGCACTTTAACGCTGCCGCCGGCCCACGGGTCGGCGGTACCCACAACTTCAATAAAAGAGCAATTTCCTTCACCTCCGGGGCCTCGGCCCCGTGTTCCCGTTCCGGGCGGCACCAGGATGCCCTCTCGGAGCCGGACACGGAGCTGTCTGTCGCCAGCGCGGGAACCTGGGAAGAAGGTAGGCCCTGCTCAGAGCAGCTTGTCTCCCCTCCCCGTTCCCCCCCCAGGCTGCCCCACCACGGTCACGTCGGTCAACGTTCCCTTGACACCCCTGTCGAGGCGCTTGGGAGCTTGGCTTCAGCTTCCCAGCCCCTCGCGGTGGTTGATACGGACGGTACGTCTCGGCTATGCGATTCAGTTCGCCAAAGCTCCGCCCAGGTACAGAGGTGTCCTTCACACCCGTGTCCACTCAGACACCCACGCCGCTGTCCTGCGTGCAGAGGTCGCAGTCCTACTGGCGAAGGATGCGATCGAGCTTGTCCCTCCAGCCGAGATGAGGTCAGGGTTTTACAGTCCCTACTTCATCGTGCCCAAAAAGAGTGGTGGGTTAAGACCCATCCTGGATCTCAGAGTCCTGAATCGGTCCCTTCTCAGGCTGCCGTTCAAGATGCTTACGACGAAGCGCATGCTCTCATGCATTCGTCCCCAGGATTGGTTTGCAGCCATCGACCTGAAGGACGCGTACTTTCATGTCTCGATTCTTCCTCGCCACAGGCCCTTTCTTCGGTTTGCGTTCGAGGGTCGAGCATACCAGTACAAAGTTCTCCCATTCGGCCTGTCCCTCTCTCCTCGCGTTTTCACCAAAGTTGCAGAAGCGGCCCTGGCCCCTCTTTGGCTGTCAGGCTTCCGCATCCTCAACTATCTCGACGATTGGCTTCTTTTAGCCCACTCTCGAGAGGCGCTATGCGACCAGAGGGACCTGGTGCTTCAGCACCTCAGCCGCCTGGGCCTTCAGGTCAACCGAGAAAAGAGCAAACTCTCCCCAGTGCAGAGGATCTCTTTTCTCGGTGTGGAGCTGGACTCGGTCTCCATGACAGCCCGTCTCACCAACGAGCGCGCTCAATCAGTGCTGAGATGTCTAGATTTATTCAGGCACAAGACAGCGGTTCCTCTAAAAACTTTTCAGAGGCTCCTGGGGCATATGGCAGCTGCGGCCGCGGTCACGCCGCTGGGCTTGCTTCATATGAGACCGCTTCAGCACTGGCTACACGACCGAGTCCCGAGACGGGCATGGCACCGTGGCACACTCCGGATTGGCGTTTCCCCGCAGTGTCGCCGCCTATTCAGCCCGTGGTCAGACCCTGCCTTTCTCCAGGCCGGAGTACCCCTGGGGCAGGTGTCCAGGCACATCGTGGTTTACACGGATGCCTCCACCACGGGTTGGGGTGCTGTGTGCAACGGGCAAGCAGCTTCGGGCTCCTGGACAGGACCTCGACTGCAGTGGCACATCAATTGCCTCGAGTTGCTGGCTGTGCTTCTGGCCCTTCGTCGCTTCCGACCGACGTTGCGTCAGAAGCACGTACTTGTGCGTACCGACAGCACTGCGACTGTGGCTTATATCAACCACCAGGGCGGCCTCCGCTCCCGTCGCATGTCACAACTCGCCCGCCGTCTGCTCCTCTGGAGTCAAACGTGGCTGAAATCGCTACGAGCCATTCACATTCCGGGGGAACTCAACCGTGCAGCCGATCAGCTCTCACGGCAGTCCACCCTCCCTGGAGAATGGCGACTCCACCCCGAGACAGTCCAGCTGATTTGGAGGCATTTCGGGGAGGCCCAGATAGATCTGTTTGCCTCCCCCGAATCCTCCCACTGCCAGCAGTTCTTCTCCCTCAACGAGGTATCCCTCGGCAGGGACGCTCTGGCCCACAGCTGGCCTCCGGGGCCCAAGTACGCCTTTCCCCCAGTGAGCCTCCTTGCACAGACCCTGTGCAAGATCAGGGAGGACGAGGAGCAGGTTCTCCTGGTCGCCCCATACTGGCCTGCCAGGACCTGGTTCCCAGAACTCATTTCCCTCGCGGCAGCCCCTCCCTGGAAAATCCCCTTGAGGAAGGACCTTCTTTCTCAGGGGATGGGCACTATCTGGCACCCACGTCCCGATCTATGGAACTTGCACGTCTGGCTCCTGGACGGGACGCTTCAGACCTCGCCGGCCTTCCACAGGCCGTGGTAGAAACCATCACTCAGTCCCGAGCCCCCTCTACAAGGCAGGCGTACGCACTGAGGTGGGGTCTATTCGTCGACTGGTGTTCCTCACGAGAACAGGACCCACAGAGATGCACGATTGCTGTAGTGCTTTCCTTCCTGCAAGAGAAGTTGGAGCGCAGGCTGTCCCCTTCGACTCTCAAAGTGTATGTTGCCGCTATTGCCGCACATCACGATGCAGTGGATGGATCATCCCTAGGTAAGCACCCTCTGGTCGTGAGATTCCTCAGAGGCGCTAGGAGGATCAATCCTCCCAGACCGCGCCTCGTACCCTCTTGGGACCTCTCCGTCGCCCTCCAGGGCCTGCGGGGACCTCCCTTCGAGCCCCTCGCCTCAGTTGAGCTTAAGTTTCTGTCATTAAAGACAGCGCTCCTGACTGCGTTGGCCTCCATCAAGAGGGTGGGGGATCTGCAAGCTTTCTCTGTCGACGAAGCGTGCCTGGAGTTCGGGCCCGGCGATTCTCACGTCATCCTGAGACCCCGGCCCGGCTATGTGCCCAAGGTTCCCACCACGCCTTTCCGCGATCAGGTGGTGAGCCTGCAAGCTCTGCCCTTGGAGGAGGCAGACCCAGCTATTGCGTCTCTGTGCCCAGTCCGTGCTCTGCGCACTTACGTAGACCGCACTCGGCACTTCAGACGCACCGAGCAGCTCTTTGTCTGCTTCGGAGGTCAGCAGAAAGGGAATGCTGTCTCCAAACAGTGGTTGGCGCATTGGGTGGTAGAAGCCATCTCCCTGTCTTACTTATATCAGGGAGAGCCTTGCCCCTTAGGCTTGCATGCCCACTCCACACGGAGTGTTGCATCTTCCTACGCATTGGCACATGGCGCCTCATTAGCAGACATTTGCAGAGCTGCCGGCTGGGCGACACCGAATACCTTTGCCAGGTTTTACAACCTTCGCTTAGAGGCCGTCTCCTCCCGAGTTCTGACAGGTGACCGGGAGGACGGCTAGTGTCGGCTTGCTGCGCCATTCCCACGTGGATCCGTGCGCTATTTCCAGTTGTTCCCTCCGGCGAACCTGGGTCCTCCATGCCCCACAGTCCGGGCTAGACGCGGAGTAGTTCTTGACTGTGCTCCTGCCGGGTCTCCTTCGCCCCGCAGGTTGTGGCTATTTTTCTTTATATTTTTCCAGGGGTCAACCAGAAGGCCTCTGTTTTCCTCGTATATCCCTAAAACCCCTTATGGATATATTGAATTTCTTATTTTCACATGGACAGAATTCATGTCTCCGCCCCCCCCAACCCCTGCTTCAGTTTCTGGCATCCCTGGGGACCCCCCCTTCTCGGGCCCCAGGGCGTTGGGAAGGTTACGTTAACGTCCGCCTGTTGACACGTCCGCCTGCCGGCACGTGGTCGTTGCGTAACGCGGCGCAGGGACGTGGCTTGTTCCATAGGGTCAGTTCCCATGTAACGTCGAAGTGATTCGACTGAAGGGGAACGTCTAGGTTACGTAGGTAACCCTCGTTCCCTGAAGGAGGGAACGGAGACGTTACATCCCCTGCCACGTCCCTGTCGTCGCGCTGACGCCGGCTCATCCCGGCTCCTCAGCGAAGAACCTGTCTGACTGGCGCATGACGTCGCTATTTATACCCGTATGTACGGGGCGTGGCGCGTCATGCAAATGCCACTCGCCAATTTTCATTGGCCTTTTGTATAAGGCTCAGAGATGATTGGATTCTAAGCGAATTCCCATGTAACGTCTCCGTTCCCTCCTTCAGGGAACGAGGGTTACCTACGTAACCTAGACGTTTTCAACATTGTAAATAATCAGACACACGTTTCTTGAGCAAATCAGCATATTAGAATGATTTCTGAAATATCATGTGATACTTTTCTGATTATCAGTGTTAAAAACCGTTGTGCTGCCTAATGTTTTTTTTTTTTAAACAAAATGTTTTACACAAAGAAATTCATGCTTTTATTAATCGAGGATGCATTATAACGATCAAAAGTGACAGTAAAGACATTTTATAATGTTCTAAAAGATTTCTGTTTCAAACAAATGCTGTTCTTTTGAACTTTCTATTCACCTATGAATCCTGAAAAATAAAACGCATCACGGTTTTCACAAAAATATTGTGCAGCACAACTGTTTTCAACATTGTTAATAATCAGACACATGTTTCTTGAGCAAATCAGCATATTAGAATGATTTCTGAAGATTCTGAAAATTCAGCTTTGAGCACAGAAATAAATTATTTACATAGAACAGCTATTTTAAAATATAACATTTGTTTTCCTTTTTTTTATACCTGAAGAGTTGACAGTTTTCCTTCTGCGGTCTACTGTACAGACGTCAATTTACTTTTCTCTAAGCCTGAGGCTTTTGCTGTGAACAGGCTTTTACATTTGCCAAAAATAGAACTTTTTATATTAAAAACAAACAAGCAAGCCCTGCCCAGATTTAAAAAGTAATGCAAAAGTAACGTAACGCATTGCTTTCCATAAAAAGCATCTAAGCAACGTAATTAGTTACTTTTTTTAGGGAGTAACTCAATATTGTAACGCATTACTTTTAAAAGTAACTGTCCCCAACACAGCTATGGATCATTCAGGTAACAGTATTAAGACTCAAGGGGGTGTAAACTTTTGAACGAGGTCAACTATTATTTTCTCTTGTGGACTATACATCTTCTATGTGAAATATCTTATTCAGATCAGTACTAAACAAACAATAACATGTATTTTGCATGATCCCTCTTATTTTGGTAAAATAATTTACATTTTGCAAATTCTGAAAGTAAAATAGAAGTGATTTTACCTTTAGAACCCAACTGTTGTGCTCTATATCAACCAAAATGCTCCATTAATAGACTTGCATTAAAATTAGACTTTGTGTGTGTTTGTGTTCCAGATGTGCGCACCTCTGTCAGCGTTCTCTTCAGTTCTCCTTCACATCTCTCCAGCTCGCGGCTCTTGTTGGTGTACGAGTCCTTCAGGCCGATTATGGTCTCCTCGCGCTCCTTCAGCTGGGCGTTGAGCTCCTTCAGCTGACCCCTGAGGGCCACCATCTCTCCGGCCCGCTGTGTCACTTCGTTCTGGCTCTCACGCAGCTGCTGCTTCAGCAGAGAGATCTCGCCCGCCTTCTGACACAGCTGATCAACACAAAGCAGAGAAAAGCTGGGTTTAGTCTAAAGCTGTCTGATTTTTAAAAATCCTCGATTTCATTTTGCCCGCGTCGAGTAACCGGCAAAATACCGGAAGTGGACAAAAATTGAGATGTTTTTGTAAAAAAAAAAAAAAAAATGTTTTTGCACAAAATCTTAAATATTTTTTGAATTTAAAAAAGTTATTTTCTATGTGAATATCTGTTAAACTGTAATTTATTTCTGTGATCAAAGCTGCATTTTCAGCATCATTACTGCAGTCTTCAGTGTCACATGATCCTTCAGAAATCATTCTAATATACGGATTTGCTGCTCAAAAAACATTTCTGATTACCGTTGTGCTGCCTAATGTTTTTGTTTATGTTTTAAACAAAGAAATTCATACTTTTATTAATCGAGGACGCACTATATCGATCAAAAGTGACAGTAAAGACATTTTATAATGTTCCAAAAGATTTCTGTTTCAAACAAATGCTGTTCTTTTGAACTTTCTATTCATCTGTGAATCCTGAAAAATAAAATGCATCACGGTTTTCACAAAAATATTGTGCAGCACAACTGTTTTCAACATTGTTAATAATCAAATAATGTTTCTTGAGCAAATCAGCATATTAGAATGATTTCTGAACAATCATGTGGCTCTGAAGACTACTGTAATGATGCTGAAAATTCAGCTTTGATAACAGAAATAAATTACAATTTAACAGATATCCACATAGAAAACAACTTTTTTGATTTCTGAAAATATTTCAAAATATTACTGTTTTTTAATTTATTTAATCAAATAAATTCAGCCTCTGTTATGTTAGTCTAAATCAGTTCATGAACTTAAATTGTTTACTTGAAATGCTCTCAAATTTCAGTCAATATAATGAATAATATACACTGCCACAATGTTGAAAAAATTAAGATGTTTTTGGAAAAAAGCTGCATTTATTTGATCAAAAATTGAGTAAAAATCTGAAATATTTTTAGAATTTAAAATAGCTGTTTTCTATGTGAGTATCTGTTAAAATGTAATTTATTTCTGTGATCAAAGCTGAATTTTCAGCATCATTACCGCAGTCTTCAGTGTCACATGATTGTTCAGAAATCATTCTAATATGCCGATTTGCTGCTCAAGAAACATTTCTGATTATTATCAATGTTGAAGACCATTGTGCTGCCCTATATTTTTTAAAAACAATGTTTTCAACAAAGAAATTCACACTTTTATTAATCGAGGATGCATTTTATCAATCAAAAGTGACAGTAAAGACATTTTATAATGTTCCAAAAGATTTTTGTTTCAAACAAATGCTGTTCTTTTGAACTTTCTATTCATCTAAGAATCCTGAAAAATAAAATGCATCACGGTTTTCACAAAAATATTGTGCAGCACAACTGTTTTCAACATTGTTAATAATCAGATAATGTTTCTTGAGCAAATCAGCATATTAGAATGATTTCTGAACAATCATGTGGCTCTGAAGACTGCAGTAATGATGCTGAAAATTCAGCTTTGATCACAAAAATAAATTACAATTTAACAGATATCCACATAGAAAACAAATTTTTTGATTTCTGAAAATATTTCAAAATATTACAGTTTTTTAATTTATTTAATCAAATAAATTCAGCCTCTGTTTATGTTAGTCTAAATCAGTTCATGAACTTAAATTGTTTACTTGAAATGCTCTCAAATTTCAGTCAATATAGTGAATAATATACACTGCCACAATGTTGAAAAAATTAAGATGTTTTTGGAAAAAAGCTGCATTTATTTGATCAAAAATAGAGTAAAAATAGTAAATATTTTTTTAATTTAAAATAGCTGTTTTCTATGTGAATATCTGTTAAAATGTAATTTATTTCTGTGATCAAAGCTGAATTTTCAGCATCATTACTGCAGTCTTCAGTGTCACATGATCCTTCAGAAATCATTCTAAT
The DNA here is from genome assembly GCF_049309525.1 of Garra rufa. Taxonomy (NCBI): domain Eukaryota; kingdom Metazoa; phylum Chordata; class Actinopteri; order Cypriniformes; family Cyprinidae; genus Garra; species Garra rufa. The sequence goes on from NC_133375.1 coordinate 43,554,038, forward strand.
ATACCGATTTGCTGCTCAACAAACATTTCTGATTATTATCAATGTTGAAGACCATTGTGCTGCCCTATATTTTTTAAAAACAATGTTTTCAACAAAGAAATTCATGCTTTTATTAATTGAGGATGCATTATATCAATCAAAAGTGACAGTAAAGACATTTTATATTGTTCCAAAAGATTTCTGTTTCAAACAAATGCTGTTCTTTTGAACTTTCTATTCATCTAAGAAAACTGTTTTCAACATTGTTAATAATCAGCCACATGTTTCTTGAGCAAATCAGCATATTAGAATGATTTCTGACGGATCATGTGACACTAAAGTCTGCTGTAATGATACTGAAAATTCAGCTTTGATCACAGAAATAAATTACATTTTAACAGATATTCACATAGAAAATAACTTTTTAAAATTCTAAAAATATTTCACAATATTAGTTTTTTTTATCAATTAAATTCAGCTGTAACAACTATTTATTATTCCAAACTTCACCAGAAATGTTTATATAAAATATATTTTTATCTGTAAAGCAGGGATTTAAAAAAAAATTAAATTTAAATCTAAAATATTTTCCTAAAGCCTCGTAAGATTTTAAGTTAATATTTAAATAATTGAATAACACATTTGCATCTTTTTTATTTCATCTTTTGTCTGTTAAGAGTTGGTGTCAGTGTTGCATTATGCTCAAAAATAAAGGTTCTTCATCGCCATCGGTGGTTTCATAAAGAAAATGTTTTCACCAGATTCAACTTAAAAACTTAAGTTTAGCAGCTGGCTTAAGATTTTAAGTTAAATCAACTTAAGCCATTTAAATTTACAAGTTGTATCAACTAATTTTGTATTGTAATATGTTAAAATGATTTAACTTAAAAACTTAAGGCAGCTGCTGAAATTAGGTTTTTAAGTTGAATCTGGTGAAACCTTTTTACAGTGTACATTTTAGAAGATTTGGTTCTTTTATGAACTGATCATTGAAAGGTGTTTTGAGGAACCACAAATGTGACCCTGGACCACAAAAGTTAAGTCCTAAGTCACACAGGTATTTTGTAGCAATAGCCAAAAATCCATTGTATGGGTCAGAATTATCGATCTTATGCCAAAAATCTTTAGGATATTAAGTAAAGATCATGTTCAAGACATTTCCTGCCCTAAATATATCAAAACGTAATTTTTGATTAGTGATATGCATTGCTAAGAAGTTCATTTGGACAACTTTAAAGGCAATTTTCTCAACATTTAGATTTTTTTGCACACTCAGATTGCAGATTTTCAAATATTGTTTTATCCTAACTTAAACCACACATCAATGGAAACCTTATTTATTCAAAAAATTGACCCTGGTTCTTCTTTGGCATCACTTTGCTGATTTATTTGTGCTTGTCTCACCTCCCACTTGGTCTCCTCCAGGCGGGGCAGGATGTCCGCCTGCTCCTTGCGGTAATCCAGGCACTTCCTCTCCAGCTCCTCTCTCTGGGCGAGCAGGGTGCTGATCTCCTCCTGTAGTCGGCCCTTGTCCTGCTGCAGACGGGCGATGTGGGCCTGCAGGGCCTGCTGTGTGCGCTGGGCTCGGTGCGTGACCTGCTGCAGACGCCCGGCGTAGTTCTGCCTCAGCTCCTCCATCTCACGCTCCCAAACACGCTGCTTCTCCTCGAACACCTGCGCGATGGCCGCCTCGCTCTGGTCCAGGTTACGGCGCATGTGGATCACCTGAGGAACAATCACAGGTATTCATAATGCAAAGAATTCGCAAATATTCACACTTGTTTTCAGCCAAAATATCTAAAAATTCTTAAATCAAGAAGGATTTTTTAGACGAGTAAAAATTGTTTTGTTTTCTGAAAAAACAAGTCAAAATGAAGTGAGTTTTTGCTTGAAAAAAGCAAAATAATCTGCCAATGGGGTGAGAAAAATAAGATTGTTTTCTGTTTGAAATAAGATTTTTTTTCTTACCCCATTGGCAGATTATTTATCAAAACAATAATTTTTACTCGTCTAGAAAATCCTTCCTGATTTAAGAATTTTTAGATATTTTGGCTTGAAACAAGACAAAAGTAAGAAAAGCATTTTTTTTTGCAGTGAAAGCATAATATTGTACCTTTTCACTGCAAAAAAATGCTTTTCTTACTTTTTTTTATCTTGTTTCCAACTAAAATATCTAAATTCTTAAATCAAGAAGTATTTTCTAGACAACTAAAAATTGTCTCATTTTCAGAAAAACAAGTCAAAATTAAGAGTGTTTTTGCTTGAAACAAGCAAAATAATCTGCCAATGGGGAAAGAAAAATTTATTGATTATTTTTCTTAGCCCATTGTTTCAAGCAAAAACTTGACATGTTTTTTTCTGAAAACAAGACAATTTTTACTTGTCTTAAAAAATCCTTCTTGATTTAAGAATTTTTAGATATTTTGGCTTGAAACAAGACAAAAGTAAGAAAAGCATTTTTTTTGCAGTGAAAGCATAATATTGTACCTTTTTACTGCAAAAAATGCTTTTCTTACTTTTTTTGTCTTGTTTCCAACTAAAATATCAAAATATTCTTAAATCAAGAAGTATTTTCTAGACAACTAAAAATTATTGTCTTGTTTTCAGAATAAAAATAGTCAAAAAATGCATTTTTGCTTGAAACAAGCAAAATAATCTACCAATGGGGTAAGAAAAATGTATTGTTGATTTTTTTTTCTTAGCCCATTGTTCCAAGCAAAACACACTTAATTTTGACTTGTTTTTTCTGAAATCAAGACAATACTTTTTACTCGTCTAAAAAAAATCCTTCTTCATTTAAGAATTTTTAGATATTTCGGCTGGAAACAAGACAAAAAATCTAAGTAAGTCATTTTATAAGTGCATTTCTATCTTGAAATTTGACCCCGGGATGTACTCCTCACCTCCTGCTCTTTCTCCCAGAGTCGGTCCTCCAGGTCTTGGATGATATCGTCGGTGGAGGGCGACGGCTGGACGGTGGTGCTCGTGTCCGTCAGATGATGACAGAGTCTCTGATACGATAAGCAGCTCTTCCCGGAGGAGGACTGTCCGCTGTCGGACACGCTCAGGCCGTTCTGATAGTTGGGTTTGTCCGCTTTGTCCATGGGCGCCGCTGTGCTGCTCAGTCTGTTGATGTGGCTGGTCGAGGCGCTGAGAGGACCGAGCGCTTGAGCGGGACCGTAGCCCATGCCGGGCCCCGCGTAGGTGGGCAGGCTGGTCAGAGAGTTCCTCCCGGAGTCGGACATGCCGCCCTGGCCGTCGTTTCCCCCCGAAGGGTCCCGATCGGGACTGTCCTGCTCACAGAGGGACTGTGGGGCGTCCGATCCTCCGCCGCTTCCAGCAGATCGTCCTCCGCTTCCAGACTGACCCACCAGGTTCTGCATGGAGTGAAAACTTTTGGGGACGACGGGTTTGAAGGCGGACGGCCGGACCAGAGCAGAATTATTCTGAACGAGGAGAACAAAGCAGTTTTTACTTTTTTTTTTTTTTTTTTTATAGTTTACACCCTTTCAGAATCTGCAAAATGTTAATTATTTGACCAAAAACATAAGAGGGATTATAGAAAATGCATGTTATTGTTTGTTTAGTACTGACCTATATGTTCACATATAGTCCACAAGAGAAAATAATAGTTTACATCCCCTTGATTCTTAATACTGTGTTGTTACCTGAATGATCCACAGCTGTGTTTTTATGTTTAGTGATAGTTAATCATGAGTCCCTTGTTTGTCCTGAACAGTTAAACCGCCTGCTGTTCTTCAGAAAAATCCTTCAGGTTCCATAAATTCTTTGGTTTTCCAATTTTTGTGCATTTTTGTGTATTTGAACCCTTTCCAACATGACTGTATGATTCTGAGATCCATCTTTTCTCACTGAGGACAACTACGGGACTCATATGCAACTATTACAGAAGGTTTAAACGCTCTCTGATGCGCTTTTTTAGGGGGTGCCTTTAGCTCCATTCTGTTTAAAAAGTTTTCACCCCCCAGCTCTTAATGCTTGGTTTTTCCTTCTGGAGCATCAGTGAGCGTTTGAACCTTCTGTAATAGTTGCATGTGAGTCCCTCAGTTGTTCTTAGTGTGAAAAGATGGATCTCAAAATCATACAGTCATTGTTGGAAAAGGGTTCAACTTTACACTATCAACAAAGTCCATTAAAGGATTAGTTCACTTCCAGAACAAAACTTTACAGATAATGTACTAACCCCCTTGTCATCCAAGATGTTCAAGTCTTTCTTTCTTCAGTCGATAAGAAATTATGTTTGCGGAAAACATTCCAGGATTTCTCTCCAGATAATAGACTTTGCGAGTTTGAATTTCTAAAATGCAGCTTCAAAGGACTCTAAAAAATCCCAGCCGAGGAAGAAGGGTCTTATCTAGCGAAACTATTGGTTATTTTCTTAAAATAATGACAATTTATATACTTTTTAACCTCAAATGCTGGTCTTATCTAGCTCTGTGGTTCAAGACAGTTAGGGTATGTCAAAAAATCCCATATCATTTTCCTCCTCCAACTTCAAAATCATCCTACATCACTGCAAAAGTGTTTACAAAGTGAATGTGCAAAGAAGATTAAACGCCCTTTACAAAAAAAGGTAAAACAGCGATGTAGGACGATGTTGAAGTTGGAGGAGAAAATGAGACGGGAGTTTCTCGACATACCCTAACTATCTTGAACCGGAATACACAGAGTACATGCAGAGCTAGACGAGACCAGCATTTGAGGTTAAAAAGTATATAAATCGTAATTTTATTTAGAAAATAACCAATTGTTTCGCTAGATAAGACCCTTATTCCTCGGCTGGGGTCGTTTAAAACCCTTTTAAAGCTGCATTTTGGAAGTTCAAACTCCGAGCACCATAGACGTCCACTATATTGAGAGAAATCCTGAAATGTTTTCCCTCAAAAAACAATTTCGTCCTACATCGCTGTTTTACCTATTTTTGGAAAGGGCATTTGACCTTTGCACGTTCACTTTGTAAACACTGGGTCTGTATTTTTGCAGTGATGTAGAACGATTTAAAAGTTGGAGGAGAAAATGAGATGGGAGTTTTTAGACATACCCTAACTATCGTGAACCAGAATACACAGAGTACATGCAGAGCTAGACGAGACCAGCATCTGAGGTTAAAAACTATAAAAATTGTAATTTTATTGTTTCACTAGATAAGACCCTTATTCCTCGGCTGGGGTCGTTTAAAACCCTTTTAAAGCTGCATTTTGGAAGTTCAAACTCCGAGCACCATAGAAGTCCACTATATTTGGAGAAATCCTGAAATGTTTTCCCTCAAAAAACAATTTCGTCCTACATCGCTGTTTTACTTATTTTTGGAAAGGGCGTTTGACCTTTGCACATTCACTTTGTAAACACTGGGTCTGTATTTTTGCAGTGATGTAAGACGATGTTGAAGTAGGAGGAGAAAATGAGATGGGAGTTTTTAGACATACCCTAACTATCTTGAACCGGAATACACAGAGTACATGCAGAGCTAGACGAGACCAGCATCTGAGGTTAAAAACTATATAAATTGTAATTTTATTGTTTCACTAGATAAGACCCTTATTCCTCGGCTGGAGTCGTTTAAAACCCTTTTAAAGCTGCATTTTGGAAGTTCAGACTCGCGAGCACCATAGAAGTCCACTATATTTGGAGAAATCCTGAAATGTTTTCCCTCAAAAAACAATTTCGTCCTACATCGCTGTTTTACCTATTTTTGGAAAGGGCGTTTGACCTTTGCACATTCACTTTGTAAACACTGGGTCTGTATTTTTGCAGCGATGTAGAACGATTTAAAAGTTGGAGGAGAAAATGAGATGGGAGTTTTTAGACATACCCTAACTATCTTGAACCGGAATACACAGAGTACATGCAGAGCTAGACGAGACCAGCATCTGAGGTTAAAAACTATAAAAATTGTAATTTAATTGCTTCACTAGATAAGACCCTTATTCCTCGGCTGGGGTCGTTTAAAACCCTTTTAAAGCTGCATTTTGGAAGTTCAAACTCGCGAGCACCATAGACGTCCACTATATTTGGAGAAATCCTGAAATGTTTTCCCTCAAAAAACAATTTCGTCCTACATCGCTGTTTTACCTATTTTTGGAAAGGGCGTTTGACCTTTGCACATTCACTTTGTAAACACTGGGTCTGTATTTTTGCAGTGATGTAGAACGATTTAAAAGTTGGAGGAGAAAATGAGATGGGAGTTTTTAGACATACCCTAACTGTCTTGAACCGGAATACACAGAGTACATGCAGAGCTAGACGAGACAAGCATTTGAGGTTAAAAAGTATATAAATCGTAATTTTATTTTGAATATAACCAATCGTTTCGCTAGGTAAGACCCTTATTCCTCGGCTGGGATCATTTAGAGTCCTTTGAAGCTACATATTGGAAGTTCAAACTCACGAGCACCATAGACGTCCACTATATTGAGAGAAATCCTGAAATGTTTTCCCTCAAAAAACAATTTCGTCCTACATCACTGTTTTACCTTTTTTTGGAAAGGGCATTTGACCTTTGCACATTCACTTTGTAAACACTGGGTCTGTATTTTTCCAGCAATGTAGGACGATGTTGAAGTTGGAGGAGAAAATAAGATGGGAGTTTTTAGACATACCCTAACTGTCTTGAGCCAGAATACACAGAGTACATGCAGAGCTAGACGAGACCAGCATCTGAGGTTAAAAACTATATAAATTGTAATTTTATTGTTTCACTAGATAAGACCCTTATTCCTCGGCTGGGGTCGTTTAAAACCCTTTTAAAGCTGCATTTTGGAAGTTCAAACTCCGAGCACCATAGACGTCCACTATATTTGGAGAAATCCTGAATTTTTTTCCCCAAGTAACATGATTTCTGTACGACTGAAGAAAGAAAGACATGAACATCTTGGATGACAAGGGGGTGAGTAGGAAGTATTAGGAAGGAACCACATCAGTCGTACCTGCTCTAGTTTCCCAGATACAGTGAGGATCTTGGGCGGCGTGCGACTGTCTCTTTTGCTGTTGTTCCCGTCTCTCCCCTTCACCGCCGCCGCACCATCGTGGTTCTTCTCAGCGCCGTGACCCACCACGTTACCGCAAGCGTCCAGAGTTCTGTGTGCGTCCCGACGGCCTGAGGGGTTCCCCTCCGGCCCGGCCCCGTTGATGGGGCGAGATGCAGCGATGTTGATCTGGCCTCGGTCCGTGGTGGTGCTGCTCCCGCCCCGTTCGTCGCTGGAGCCCTCCGAGGTGGAGGGAGGCGCGTGGAGGCGCTCGGCGCTGCAGCTGCGGTCGGAGGGGCCGCGGCGGGACAGGGGAGGGCCACGAGGGAGGGTGGTGCGCGTGCCCACGCTCTTCATGGCAAACTCCTGCTCACCGGCCACCCCGCTGCCTACACTGCCCATGCTGGGGAACCAGAGCGTCACTCAACGCCGCAACCCTCCGCATGGGCCATCGCAGCGGCCGGACCTCCAGACAGACACTGCGGTCAGAACAGAGGTTAGAGATTTAGTCATATTATTCAGAAACATAGATTTAGAACCTTGTTTCAAATATATGATGTTATTTTGAACTTATTCATTGATGTATGGTTTGTTAGGATAGGACAACATTTATCTAAAAAGTACATATGTGACCCTGGACCACAAAACTTAAGTCTTAAGTAGCACAGGTATATTTGTAGCAATAGCCAAAAATGCATTGGAGATTTTATGCCAAAAATCATTAGGATATTAAGTAAAGATCATGTTCCATGAAGATATTTTGTAAATTTTCTACCATAAATATATAAAAACTTGATTTTTGATTAGTAATATGCATTGCTAAGAACTTCATTTGGATAACTTTTAAGGCGATTTTCTCAATATTTAGATTTTTTTGCACCCTCAGATTCCAGGTTTTCAAATAGTTGCATCTCAGCCAAACATTGTCCTATTTTAACAAACAATATATCAATGGAAAGCTTATTTACACTTATGACTGGTTTTGTGGTCCAGGGTCACATATTTCAAAAACACAGTAACAAAAAGTTTTTACATTTCTTTTTAATAATTATTTATGTTATTTAATTTTTTGTTTAATTCAACACACAATAAAAGTGAATCTGGTTGAATATAATTTTACATTTTAAGAAAATTAATAAATAAAACCTTATTGTAAAGTGTTACCATATTTTTCTTATTTGATCTCCACTGATTTCTTCTACAAAAAAACAAAACAGAACAGAATTTTTGCTGTTTATTTGCCTTTATGTTTAACCCCAGAAGCCCAGACCAGTTACAAAATGTTGTAACATTTGTTGTTTTATGTTTTCATTGCAATCAGTCAATTTAATTAAAACAATTCTAAAAAGTACTTATTTTTAAAAAACACAATATCAAAAAGTTACTTTTTTAATAATTATTTGGTTATTATTAATGTAATTACCTTTTTTGTTTAATTCAAGAAATCAAGTGAATCTGGTTAAAAATAAGGTAAAGTATACATTTTAATAATAAAAATAGTATAATTGGATAAAATGCAAAATTCTATTTTGGTCCGTGGTCAAAGTTTTTGAATCACTTTTGGCCCTTCGCATTAAAAACTAATATTTTTACTCAAAAATAAAGAATCTGGTGTTTTTACTTTCTACCAAAAGCCAGTCATAAGGGTCTATTTATTACATCATCTGAATAAATAATCTATCCATAGATGTATGGTTTGTTAGGATAGGACAATATTTATCCAAGATACAACTATTTGAAAATCTGGAATCTGAGGGTGCAAAAAAATCGAAATATTGGGAAAATTGCCTTTAAAGTTGTTCAAGTTCTTGGTAATGCATATTACAAATCAAAAATGACATTTTAATATATTTACGGTTGGAAATTTACAATATATCTTTATTGAACATGGTCTTCACTTAATATCCTAATGATTTTTGCCATAAAAGAAAAATGTATAATTTTGACCCATACAACATATTTTTGGCTAATGCTTATGAATGTTTTTTTGTGCTCCAGGGTCACAAATCATCAATAAAATACTGATTTTCAATATTATTAAAGTTGTTAATACAGTTGTTGTGCTTTACATTTTTGTGAAAATTGTGATACAGTTGTTTTTGATGAATAGAAAGCTCAAAAGAACAGCATTTATTCAAATAGAAATCTTTTCTAATATTCTAATATTAAAAATTATATTAGCTGTTTTCTATGTGAATATCTGTTCAAATGTAATTTATTTCTGTGATGCGCAGCTGAATTTTAAGCATCATTACTGCAGTCTTCAGTGTCACATGATCCTTCAGAAATCATTTTAATATACTGATTTGCTGCTCAAGAAACATTTCTGATTATTATCAATGTTAAAAACAGTTAAAAACATTTTTGTGGAAACTGTGGGGTTAGTACTGTTTAAAAAGAAAAAAAGAACAACATACAATACTTTTATTCATCAAGGATGCATTAAATTGTTAAAAAGTGACATTAAAGACATTTACAATGTTACAAAATATTTCTATTTCAAATAAATGCTGTTCTTTTGAACTGTCTATTTCTCTGTGAATCCTGAAAAACAAAATGTATGACGATTTCCACAAAAATATTGGTCAGCAAAATGTTTCTTGAGCAGCAAATCAGCATTTTAGTATGATTTCTGAAAGATCATGTGACACTGAAGACTGGAGTAATGATGCTGAAAATTCAGCTTTGATCATAAAAATAAATTATATATCAACATATACTCACATAGAAAACAGCTATATTACATTGTAATAATATTTACCATTTTTACAGTATTTTTGATCAAATAAGTGCATCTTTGGTTTGGTGAGCAGAATCAACCTCAAACTTTTAAGTGGTAGTGTACAAATTTCACATAGTCTAATAGTAGCCTAATAGGAACAATTTGTGACCATGGACCACAATCATAAGGGTACATTTTTTTTTTTAATTGAGTTTTATACATCTTAAATTTGATAAACAAGCTTTCCATTGGTGTATGGTTTGTTTAGAATAGGACAATATTTGGCTCATGGCTGAGATACAACTATTTGAAAATCAAAAAAATCTAAATACTGGGAAAATCACCTTTTAAAGTTGTCCAAATGAACTTCTTAGCAATGCATATTACTAATCAAAAATTAGGTTTTGATATATTTACAGTAGAAAATGTACAAAATATCTTCATGAAACAAGATCTTAACATCCTAAAAGAAAAAATGATAATTTTGACCCATACAATGTGCTTCGGGGTCACATTTGATTATTAAAACGCTTTAACAGTAGCATGAGAAATGCTCCAGTACATGTGTAAAATCCTCAGACAGGTTCAAGAGATATAAGACAACAACAAAACAATGGACACCTTCAGTGCATTACCAGTAGTGAATTTCGCATGATCCCCTACATAAACAAACACACTCACTACACCCAGACCCTAACTGTGTGTTACAGCATCAGCCAGATTGATCCAGGCTCGTGTTTGACACCGGTAACGTGCATGAAAACACACCATGAAAGACAGAAGCTGTTAGATCTCACAATGAGCTGCAGCACCATGACCGGCCAACAGGGGGTTCACACTCCAGTGCTTTGCCATTACCTCATCTGTTCTCGCACTTAAATCTCACACTCACACACACACACACATACATTTGCATTGGCACCTCGGCTTGTTATGGGCCACGAGGTGAGTGTGTGTGGCTTTGTGTGTGAAGAGAGATCCGGTTCAACTTTTACGGGCTCCGTAAGGCCTTGACACAACAAGTTGCACAATCATGTGAAACCTCCGATTAGCAACTCTCAGTGCCCGCACAAAAGATTGCATCGCCTTTCATGTGCTGTTGTTATCTAACAGCTGAATTCTGAGAGCGCGAATCCCTTTGAGCATCAAAACACTGCATCTATTCTCCATTTTCTCCTCTCCACAGAAACAAAGACGCACCATGAAGATGGAAACCAGGAGATGGGTTGCTTTTGCCCTCCTTGCCACTATCAGTGCATTACATAATGCGTGCTCGCTGGCTTTATCTGCGAGGGAGAATGGAGGTCCGTTCAGTGGTTTACTTCCAGTCGAGTGAGTCTCTCTCTTTCTATCTCTCTATCTCTCTCTATTCTTCTATAATCAGTCGCTTTACACATCGACAGCGCTCCGCGTATGAAATCCACATGACTGCGATCGTACTCACTGTTTCAGCACCGCGGACAGCGACGCGCGTCACATCAGCCGCGTTCATTCACCGAGCCGGTCGCGTCGCGTCCATAAAACCGAGCGGTGTGTATCTTGACAGGAGCAGGTCTCTGGCGACGATGAGGAGGATGATGATGATAGTCAGCGGATGCGTGTATCAGCTGAGCCACACACCCACCTCCGCCCCGCCCCTCTGCCGCACGCCAGCAACGCCCCCCGAAACGCCGACGGCACCGCGCATGCGCGTAGTATATGTCACTAGTCAGTCAGGAGGACGCGTTTGTACTACGCGCATGCGTACTTCGTGATCCTCCTGAGGGAGATCCAAACGGATGTGGGATGTTTTATCAGTAAGAGCATTTGTTTTCCCTCAACTTGGGGTGTTTCACTACCCCAAGTTTTCGTAAATAGGTTTTTGCTTACAAAATATTTTCTTAATAATTAATTGACGTAGCTATTGTTCAAAACAGACATGTAACTACCCTAAAAAGTAATCCATTACTGATTCCAAATTACACGTCAAAAATAGTAATCTTTAGGCTAATGTAATCCGTTACATTATACATTTTATGTAATATAATCAGATTACTTTTGACCACATCACATTGATTTAAACAGGAAAACATTGTACTATAATGAGTGAGAAAATATATTCCTTTCATTGTAATTGACCAGCGTTCTTTAGAACTTCCGCATAATGAGAAGCAGCTCGTAAACTTCCGTTGAAGCTCATTTTATATGTGCTATATATAGATGGACAGTCTTGAGACTCATGTACTGCCTTGTTCTCATCAGAAACTGAGAAAAATAATAGTAACATTGTAAATAATGATAGCGGCATGAACATTCAGTTTCATATTGTTTAACAACATATTATTTAAACCTGCATAGTTATGCATTTAAATGCTGACAGCTAAACACTATCATTACGTTAGCGATACTTCTCTTCAACCACATCTTAATCTTATTCTTGATAATCAGTAACTTGCCTTCATAGTCATGAACGCATTTTTAAAATCTTGTAATATTTTAAAGCCTTGATTATTTTTCAACTCCACAGCTGTGCAATAAAATTCACTTTAAAGATTCACTTTCCATTCATAAAAATGTCTTTTCACAGAAAATGTCTTTTTAAGATGAAAATGACATGAAATGACCCATATAGCCAGTAGATGGCAGCAGAGGATCAATCATTGGCTGACATTTTAACGCCATAGTTTTTCAAGATGTCTTGCTCTGCGATTTATAATAAATTGAAGTATATAGTATAGCAAGTGCAGAAAGTCATCAAGCTCAGACAAACAGCCTATAAGGGTGAATTATTTAAATACTTATATATATAGTTCTCTACAAATTAAATAAGTTAAATATTAATGGTATAAGAATTAAATAATACACTCAATATTAATTTGAAATATTTTCTATAATTTAATATCTACATCTTTTATGCTTTATCTTGAATGTAAAAGCTATTAAATAGCCTATATTTAACCAACACAAACGTGTTACTGCTGTAGTTTAGTTACTCTGAATTTATTCTGAATCTGTTTTTGACATCGGCTTGTCAGATGTTTTGTCTGGTTATTACTGTCAATCATAGCAACGACTGGCGCATATTTAGCTGATTTACTCATATATTTTTTTTAAACTCGAGTTTGTCATTCTTCAAACGGTATGGATGTTTGGTCCTCTTAGAAAAACTAAACTTTACTTTGACTGTGAATGGATTATGTAGAGAAAACAAGCAAAATACACTTCTATTACAGCACAGTACAGTTGACTGGAAATTACTGAGCTGGCTTGACTAAAACAAGGAATTAATCCATGCATATGGTCAATGAACATGAAATGCATTAAACATTATATTACATCAAGGTTTCCCAAACAGGTTCTTAAAGGAGCTGCAGGGGGTTTGTGAGTTTAATGAAAGGCTAACAAGTAATTAAATCACCAAAATGTAAAATTAAAATAAATCATTTTAAATTAGCAATCAAAATAATTAACTTACTAAAAAATAAGAAATATGACAATTAACCAGAGAACCGTGAACATGCAAATGTGATGCTTAGTAATTAAAATATTTATTTTAAAATCTCAGGGGTACTTAAAGGGATCATTGATTATGATTTCACTTTAACTTTAGTTAGTGTGTAATGTTAGTGTTACATCTGCAAAGTTACGATGCTCAAAGTTCAATGCAAAGGGCGATATTGTCTTTAACAGAATTGACCAAATGCACAGATTACTTCCTTGTTTTAGACGAGCCAGTTTAGTAATTTCTGGTAAACTGTAGTGAGCCGTAATAGGAGTGTACTTTTCTCGTTTTCTCTACATAATGCATTCACAATCAAAGAAAAGGTTAGTTTGTCTAAGGGGACCAAACATCCATGTATACCGTTTCCAGAATGACAAACTTGAGTTTAAACAAAATATATGAGTAAATCGGCTAAATATGCGCCAGTCATTGCTATGATTGACAGTAATAACCGAACCAATCATCTAACAAACTGATATCAAAAACAGAGCTGTGCATGAAATGATTCAGACTAAATTCAGAGTAACTAAACTACAGCAGTAACAGGTCTGTGTTAAATATAGGCTATTTAATAGCTTTTAAACTTCAAGATAAAGCATAAAAGATGTAGTTATTAAATTATAGAAAATATTTCAAATTCATATTGAGTGCATTATTTGATTCTTATACCATAAATATTTACCATAACTTACTTCATTTGTAGTGAACAATACTGTAAGTATTTAAATAATTCACCCTTATAGGATGTTTGTGTCTGAACTTAATGACTTTCTGCACTTGCTATACTATATACTTCAGTGCGATAAAAGTAATACAATTTATTATACTAGTAATTTTATAATAAATCGAAAAGCAAGACCTCTTGAAAAAAAACCCCAAAAACTATCGAGTTGAAGCTGCAGCCAATGATTGATCCTCTGCTGCCATCTGCTGGTTATATGCGTCATTTCATGTCATTTTCAGCTAAAAAAAAGACGTTTTCTGTGAAAAGACATTTTTCCATGTCGTCTTTATGAATGAAAAGTGAATCTTTGAAGTGAATTTTATTGCACAGCTGTAGAGTTGAAAAATAATAAAGGCTTTAAAATATTACAAGATTTTAAAAAAAGTGTTCATGACTATGACTTGCCTTGAGTTATTGATTAACAAGAATACGATTAAGATGTCCTTGAAGAGAAGCAACCTAGCTAATGTTAGTCTAAACACGTTATGATAGTCTTTAGCTATCAACTTTTAAATGTTCAACTATGCAGGTTCTCTCCTGGGATTTAAATGATATGTTGTTAAATATTATGAAACTGAACGTTCATGCCGCTATCATTTTATTATTTTCTCAGTTTCTGATAAGAACGAGCCAGTAGAGGAGTCTCAAGAGTGTCCATCTATATATAGCACATATAAAATGAGCTTCAGCTGAAGTTTAAGAGCTGTTTATCATCATGCGGAAGTTTTAAAGGATTATGTGCAGTTTCACATGATTAGTGCAAATTGTCACATGACCAGAGCAGTTTATTTCCTGTTTGCACCATAAGACAATGATGGTTGCAGGAAAGCTCAGAAACTTAACGCTAAAAGTATGTTAACATAAAGATATGACAAAGATTTTTGGTACATATTATCTCTAAGGTGTCTAGTATTAATATATAAATTCACAAATGTGACCCGGGACCACAAAACCAGTCTTAAGTCGCTGGGGTTTATTTGTAGCAATAGCCAAAAATACATTGTATGGGTCAAAATTATAGATTTTTCTTTTATGCCAAAATCATTAGGAAATAAAGTAAAGATCATGTTACATTAAGATTTTTTGTAAAGTTCCTACTGTAAATATATGAAAATGTAATTTTTGATTAGTAATATGCATTGTTTAGAACTTAATTTGGACAACTTTAAAGGTGATTTTCTCAGTATTGTGATTTTTTTTTTTGCATCCACAGATTCCAGATTTTCAAATAGATGCATCTCGGCCAAATATTGGCCCATCTTAACAAACCATACATCAATAGGAAGCTTATTTATTATAGCTTTCATATGACGTATACATCTCAGTTTTGTAAAATTTAACCTTATGACTGGTTTTGTGGTCCAGGGTCAGATGTATTCAGTTTTGTTGAGTGTGGTCATAGGATGAGTAAACATGTTGACGGTGGGATAAATCTAATGCAGTTGTTTGTGAAGATTGCACTCAAATGTTGCAATGACAAAATATTGCAATAAATAAAAAGTTCAAATGTTACAAATAAATGACAATATTGATGTTGCAAAACTGGTAGCACTAATATAACAATTTGATGATATATGTTACAATAAAGTAACTATTTTAACCTTTTATCAGTCAAAGAATCAACATTGATTTCTGAACTGATTTCTGAAGGATCATTACTGAAGACTGCAGTAATGATGCTGAAAAATGTAACATTGCATCACACGAATAAATTATATTTTAAAGTATATTAAAATAGAAAAACACTATTTAAAATTGCATTAACATTTCACAATATTACACTTTTTTTTGCATTTTTAATCAAATAAACACAGCCCTGATGAGCAGAAAAGTCTGCATTGAAAATTACTGATCCCAAACTTTTGAGCAGCAGTGTACATCTTTCAATTCTCATAGAATTAGTCTTGATTGAATCACAGAAACAGAAACGAATCTTGTGCATCTCTCATAAAGACATGGCAAAGTTCACTTTGGTTTTTGTCCTCCAGGAGAGCCCTAAGCTCAGCGCAGGTTATTTCAGCTCTTGGTGTCCATTCACAAATTCAGCGATGACATCACCACGCAGCTGTTACCATGGGAACCGCCTCCATCAAAGAGACGCGCGTCATGTGACGGGAAACAGTCTGTAAGTGTTAATGTCAGATCATATTAGTCAGATCAGTATGATCAGGGGATAAAAGCACAGAAAATCTGCTCTTAACATATAGTGTATAACAGAAAAATAATATATATATTTTTTTTGTTTAAAAATCATACATTTATGAGGTGGCAAGGCAATATCGATACAAATACTTCAGCTTGAATAATATGTTTGTGTGATATTTAAATGAATACTTGTTTAAAACAAGCACTTTAGGAATGTTTGTACCATTTTCTGTTTATTTTAATATGTAAAGTAATTCTATGCACTTTAGATATGCTGTAATGTGTTTATTTTAAAATGCCGAAAACACACAATACCAATATATTTTATATATTTTATTAATTACTATCATCGTAATATATAATTATATATTATTTATAATATATTATTAATACCATGTTTTGAAAAAATATTTATATTATAAATATGGTGATTATGTATATTTTATTATACAAAAATAAAACACCCCAAATTAATACATTAAATTAACTCTAACCATTTCCAGTAAATTAAAAAATGAAATACTTTAACATGTTTAACATTTTTATTTTGCATTTGTTTTTCAATTATTTGTTTATTTTACATGTTTATGGTTTAAGTTCAAGTGTTTTTAGTTTTCATGTTTTAATTAAAAAAATTATTTAATTTAATTGATATTGATGGCTTTTTAAGTATTTATTTTTAAATATTTTTTATATTTTTGTAAGTGATTTATTTAATGTTATATTTTAATTGTTCTTTTTCATTGTTTTTATTTTAAAATGATTTATTTTTTTTTGCAAGTGGTTTATTTTAATGTATATTTTTTAATTATTTATTAATTATTTATTTTTATAATTATTTATTATTTACATATATATTAAAATTAGTAAATTATCTTAACTCTAACGATTTCAAGTTAATAAAAACTAAATATTTTAACATGTTTAACATCTTTATTTTGTATTTATCTTTTAAGTGTTTTTTTATGTTTTTTAATTTTAAAAAATTATTTATTTAAAATTTTTATGACATTTTTATGATTTCATATAATTTTATATCAAGTGTTTTATATATATATATATCTCTTTATATCTCTTTTAAATTATTTTTATATTTATATTTAAAATTTTTATATATTTTTGTTGATTTATTTAATATAATATTTTTGATGGGTAAATTTCAAGTGTTTAATTTTAGTTGTCTTTATTTTAAAAATATTTTTATTTTTTAATTATTTAATTTTTAGCAAGTGTTATTTTTAATAGTTTTTTATTTTAAAATGATTTAATTTGACATTTTTATGATTTTTTTATTTTAATAATGTAAATTTTACAATTATTAATTTATTTCATTTTTTCTGTTTATTTCGATATATGAAGTAACTGCATGCACTTTTTTCAATAAATATGCTGTAATGTGTTTAAAACATTTAAAACATTTGGTGATTATGTATATTTTATTATACTAAATGAAACTTCAAAATTAATATAAATACAGTAAACATTTCAGTCAATAAAAAAACTAAATACTTTAACATGTGTTCAACATAAAGCATAATTTTCAGTTACTGAATGAACTGTTGATTTATTTCAATTTAATAATAATTGAAATGCATTTATTCAATAAAGCTGTTTTGTTTTGTTGTGTTTGTCTGTATTTGTCCAGGAGCTCCACTAGATGTCCTCAGCTGCTTTTATCAAACTCCACACAATAAAAGAGAAAATATCCATGAACATTTATGCATCTATTCTCTTTATAAAAACACTATGTATTTCTAAACGCATTTACAGATTTTTAAGAGCTAAAAAGAACATCAATCTATGAACAGCATGGTATAAGGTATGTACAGTGAGCGCGGTTAGAGCATTAGAGCTCATAGAAGTCCAGATGAGCGCCGGACGGATAGTCGTCGTCCAGCAGGAGTTTGATGAGTTTGGCTCCGGACTCGTCGCAGGAGAGCAGCTGGCCCTCGGAGAACATGGAGGAGAAGGAGCGCCGCAGCTGCGGATCTCCAGAGAGACAACGGGCCTGCAGCTGCATGTCTGTGTCCAGAGGACCTGCGGCACACGGTCAGTCATTTCATCATTATACTCTTTATACTTTTTTATTTTTATTTTGATTGTCACCTTTGAGCTACAATTTTAATAGTTTTTAAAATTGAACTATAAATATGTCATATATATATATATGTGACCCTGGACCACAAAACCAGTCATAAGGTTAAATTTTACAAAACTGATATGTATGCATCATATGAATACTCAATAAATAAGCTTTCTATTGATGTATGGTTTGTTAGGATAGGACAATATTTGACCGAGATACATCAATTTGAAAATCTGGAATCTGAGGGTGCAAAAAAATCAAAATACTGAGAAAATCACCTTTAAATTTGACCAAATTAGGTTCTTAACAATGCATATTACTAATCAAAAATTACATTTTGATATATTTATAGTAGGAACTTTACAAAGAATCTTCATGGAACATGATCTTTACTTAATTTCCTAATGATTTTTGGCATAAAAGAAAAATCAATAATTTTGACCCATACAATGTATTTTTGGCTATTGCTACAAATATACCCCAGCGACTTAAGACTGGTTTTGTGGTCCAGGGTCACATATATATGACATGTTTATAGTTTAATTTTAAAAACTATTAAAATAAAAACAACAAAAATAAAACATTTACTTGAAATTACATCAAAAAAGGTAAAATAGCTGAAATAACTTGAAATAACATGTTAAAATAAAATAAATCACTTAAAAATAAACAAAATAAAAAGGTAAAATAAATTAATAATTCAAAAAAGATAATTCAAGTTAATTTTTCCTGTTTTACTTTAATTGCTTTTTTATGCTTGCATTTTTAATAAGTGTTTTATTTTTGTTGTTTTTATTTAATTTTATAATTTTTGTTTTTAGTTAGTTTTTAAATACTTTTTTGAACTTACATTTTTTTATGATTTAATTTTCCTGTTTTATTTTAATTGCTTTTTTAAAATCTTTATTTTAATTTGAACTACTTATGATTTAATTTCAAGTAAATAATTTTTTTGTTGTTTTTATTTTAATATTTTTTAATTATTTAATTTGTATATTTTTTGCGAGTGAATTTTTAGTAAATGTTCATTTTAATTGTTTTCATTTTTAATTATTTTTTTAGCTTACATTTTTATGATTTTTCCTGTTTTAATTCTTTATTTTAATTTAGCATTTTTATGCTTGCATTTTTAATAATTTAAGTGTTTTGTTTTTATTTTAAAATTACATGTTTTATATTAATATTTTTTTAATTATTTATATTTATTTTTTAAGCAATTTTTTGAGCGATTTATTAAATTTTTTACATATTGTAAATTTTAACTTTTTATTTCAAGTGTTTAATTTTAGTTGTTTTTTTATTTTTAGTATGTTTTATATTAATAATCTTTTAATTATTTATTTTTAAAATTTTATTTAATTAAATTTTTTATTTTGTGAGCAATTGATTTATAATTTATTTAACTTTTTAAAATGTTTGACTTTACAAATTTTTTTTTTTTTTTTTTTTTTTTAACGAAACAGTGTTACTCTCCTTAATGACAGTGTATTTTGTGCATGTGTGTTTGTGATAAACAAGAGCGATCTTCAGCACTCACCGGGGGCGTAGCTGAGCACTCGTACGTCCGGCTCCTCCTCGGCTAAAACCCGAAACATCATGTCACGAGCGGCTTTACCGGCGCAGTAAAGGACCCACGACGGGAAGGGCTTGAGCGCACACAGAGAGCTGATGTTCACTACCGTACGCCGCAAGCCCAGACCGCGAGGAAATGCTTGCAGGACGCCGGCCGTCAAACTGAGCGCGCCACTGACGTTCAGCGACAGGTAACGGTTCACCTCCGCCGGATCCGTGAACGTCACAGCAAAGCGAGACACGTCTCCCAGAGAGCCTGAAACCAAACAAGACAAAAAAAATATTAAACTTAAGCAAATCTATTTGAATTGTTTATTTTTAAAAAATAACATTTAAATGAAATAATTAAAAAAAAGTATATTAAATAAAATTAATTAAAATAAATACAAATTAATACAAAAACATTTTTTTTTAAAACGATTAAAATTTTAATTGTTTAAATAAATTTAAATGCCAAATTATATATTTAATATATAATTATATTTAATTAATATTCTTGATTTAAAAATATTTAGATATTTGGACTGGAAAACAAGACAAAAATACATATATAAAAAAATCTTTTTATATATATTTTTACAATTTTTAACTTTGTTTATTTAAAGTGTATTATTTTAGCTGTTTTTATTTTAAAAATGTAAATATTTTAATTTATTTAACATTTATTTTTTTATTTTGTAAGTGATTTATTTAATTTTTTAACTTTAAAAAATATATATAAATAATCTTTTAATTTATTTTACACTGTTATTTTATTATTTTATTTTGTAAGCGATTTATTTAATTTTTTACCTTTTTTATTTGTTACTTTTCATTTCAAGTGTTTTATTTTAGTTGTTTTTATTTAAAAATTATCTATTTTAATTTTACTTAAGATTTAATTTCAAATATTTTATTTTTATTTATTTCATTTTGAAGTGATTATATTTTTAATTTGATCTTTTTTATGATTTAATTTCAAATATTTTTTATTTTAGTTGTTTTTATTTAAAAAATTGTTATTTTAATTTGACCTTTTTATGATTTTAATTTCAAGTAAATGTTTCGTTTTAGTTGTTTTTATTTAAAAAATTGTAATCTTTTAATTATTTATTTTACTTTTTTATTTTTTATTTTGTAATATTTGTAATTTTGTATATATATATTAATAATCTTTTAATTTATTTAACATTTATTTTTTTATTTTGTAAGTGATTTATTTAATTTTTAACTTTAAAAATATATATATAAATAATCTTTTAATTTATTTTACACTGTTATTTTATTCTTTTATTTTGTAAGCGATTTATTTAAATTTTTACCTTTTTTATTTGTTACTTTTCATTTCAAGTGTTTTATTTTAGTTGTTTTTATTTAAAAATTATCTATTTTAATTTTACTTACGATTTAATTTCAAATATTTTATTTTTATTTATTTATTTTTGAAGTGACTTTATTTTTCATTTTTATTTTTAACTTTTTTATGATTTAATTTCAAATATTTTTTTATTTTAGTTGTTTTTATTTAAAAAATAGTTATTTTAATTTGACCTTTTTATGATTTTAATTTCAAGTAAATGTTTCATTTTAGTTGTTTTTATTTAAAAAATTGTAATCTTTTAATTATTTATTTTACTTTTTTATTTTTAATTTTGTAATATTTGTAATTTTGTATATAAATATGAATAATCGTTTAATTTATTTTACATTGCTATTTTATTATTTTATTTTGTAAGCGATTCATTTCATTTTCTACCTTTTTTATTCGTAACTTCATTTCAAGTGTTTTATTTAAGTTGTTTTTATTAAAAAATTATCTATTTTAATTTGACTTATGATTTAATTAAAAAACAAATGTTTTATTTTTATTTATTTATTTTTGAAGCGATTTTTTTAAATTGGAACTTTATGATTTAATTTCGAATATATATTTTTAGATGTTTTAATAAAAAAATATTAATAATTGTTTATTTAGTTGTTTTTATTTAAATATTTGCTATTTTAATTGAACCTTTTTTTTTTAGGATTTTTTAAGTAAATGCTTAGTTTTAGTTGTCTTTATTTAAAAAATATATATATATTATTACTCTTTTTTTTATTATAATTTTTTTCTTTATTACATAAAATAAATGAATAAATAATTTAATTAAAAAATAAAAAATAAATTATACTTACTGTATTATATTATACTGAATAAGATAATAATTTTTCGCAGCGCACCTGCGTTGTTGATCAGAAGTAAGTGGTCCATTTCAGTGACTGGCGTCTCTTTAACAGCTTGCACCGTTTTTTCCACGCCTTCCTTCTTCTCCAGATCTGCTTGCACGCAGCGGACGTCCAGTTTGTTCTGTCCTCCATAAAGGGTTACGATGTCCTCCTTGACCTGGTTCAGCTGGTCTGCGGTTCGGGCGACTAACATCAGGACGGATCTGGGCTTCAGCAGGCAGCTCATCTGCATCGCCAGTGTCCGACCGTAGCCTTTAGACGCTCCTGTAATGATGCACACAGCTCTTCCCAAATCCCTGGACTCTGGAGAGATCACGTCTTCCATGGTAGGATGCTGCAGAAGGCCTTCAGAAACGCTGGATGTTGAACTATGATGCATCTCAGCAGCATGTGGTGCTTTATATCAAGTGACTTCGAGAGAAACCAATCTATTTCATGCACAGAGTCACCCAAGTTCATTGAAAAAGAAAACCATACGTGAGGCCGGAAAACATAATGAGTTCTGCGTGATAGAAGAAAGTACAGGATGTGATGGAACAACTTGTGATAGAAGTCTCTTCTGCTCACTAAAGCTGCGTTTAATTAATCAGACATGCAGTAAAAATGTGAAATATTATTAGTATTTAAACTAGCTGTTTTCTATGTGCATATCTATTAAAATATAAGTTGTTTCTGTGATCAAAGCTGGATTTTCAGCATCATTACTGCAGTCTTTCAGTGCCACATGATTTACTTGAAGTCCCTTTGAGATGTATTGACATTTAAGTATTTTATTTTAATATTTTTCCAAAATTATTTTATTTTTTATATATATATTTTTAAATTTGTATATTTATTTATTGTTTACGTAATGCATTTCTTTTTTCTTTTTAAATTTAAAAATAAATAAATGCATAAAGAAGTCTCTTCTGCTCACCAAGGCATTATTTAATTGATCAGAAATGCAGTAAAAATGTGAAATATTATTATTATTTAAACTAGCTGCTTTCTATGTGAATATCTGTTAAAATGTAATTTATTTCTGTGATCAAAGCTGGATTTTCAGCATCATTACTGCAGTCTTTCAGTGCCACATGATTTACTGGAAGTCCCTTTGAGATGTATTGAGATTTATTTTTAAGTATTTTATTTTAATATTTTTCCAAAATTATTTTATTTTATTTTTTACATTTTTTATACATATTTTTTAAATTTGTATATTTATTTATTGTTTACGTAATGCATTTCTTTTTTTCTTTTTAAATTAAAAAATAAATAAATGCATAAAGAAGTCTCTTCTGCTCACCAAGGCAGCATTTAATTAATCAGACATGCAGTAAAAATGTGAAATATTATTATTATTTAAACTAGCTGCTTTCTATGTGAATATCTATTAAAATATAATTTATTTCTGTGATCATAGCTGCATTTTCAGCATCATTACTGCAGTCTTCAGTGCCACATGATCCTTCAGAAATCATTAATCATTCAAGTATTTTAATTTAATAGCTTTCCGAAATTATTTTATTTATTATTATTTATGTATTTTCAAATTTGTATGTTTCATTTATTTTTTACGTAATGTATTTATTTCATATGATTATGGATTAATTTCAAGTGTTCTATTTTAGTTGTTTAGCATGTTTTATTTTTGTTGTAAAAATAGCAAAATAAATAACGAACAAAAATAAATAAATACATAAAGAAGTTTAATTGATTATAAATGCAGTAAAAAATGTGAAATATTATTATTATTATTATTATTTAAAATAGCTGTTTTCTATGTGAATATCTCTTAAAATGTAATTTGTTTCTGTGATCAAAGCTGGATTTTCAGCATCATTACTGCAGTCTTCAGTGCCACATGATTTACTTGAAGTTAATTAATTATTTAATTTAATTATTATTATATTTATTTATTTATAGAATATTTTTACATTTTTATATTCCAAGTGTTTTTTTTAGTTTTTATTTTAAAATGAGCTATTTTAATTGTACATTTTTATGATTTAATTTCAAGCAAATAGCTGTAAAAATATCTACAAAAATAAAGATACAAAAATAAATAAAGAAGTCTTTTCTGCTCACCAAGGCAGCATTTAATTATTAATAAATACAGTAAAAATTAATAAAATAGGTGTTTTCTATGTGAATATATTGTAAACAGTAATTTATTTGTTTTATTTATTCTATTAAGGATTCACAGTTTAAAAAAAGTCCACTTTTGTTTTGAATAATTTTTCTGAGTATAGTATTTAATTTTTTCGAAATATTTGATTTTCATTTTACTTATTTTACTTTTTGTATGATTTAATAATTAAGTATTATATTTAATTTTATTATGGTTTAATTTCAAGTGTTCTATTTTAGTTGTTTTTATTTTAATATTAGTTATTTTAATTTTACATTATGATTTTTGTCAAATGTTTTATATTAAAATGTTTAAATTATTTTTTCTTATATTTATTTATTTATAGATTTTCTTACATGTTTTTATTTCAAACGTTTTATGTTGTTTTTATTTGAAAATTAGCTATTTTAATTGTACATTTATTGTTTTATTTTTGTTGTAAAAATAGCACAAATTAATAGAAAGTTCACAAGAACAGCATTCATTTAACATTTTAATGCTTGCTTGATAAATAAAAGTATTAATTTCTTCCTTTTTTTAAATCTCTTTTCCTCGAAACTGTTTTCAACACTGATAATACTCAGAAATGTTTCTTGAGCAGAAAATCAGTATATTAGAATGATTTCTGAAGGATCATGTGACACTGAAGACTGCAGTAATGATGCTGAAAATCCAGCTTTGATCACAGAAATAAATTACATTTTAACAGATATTCACATAGAAAACAGATATTTTAAATGATAATAATATTTCAAATTTTTACAGTTTTTGATCAAATACGTAAATGCAGTCTTGATAAGCAGTATAGAGACTTTTTTCCGAAACTTTTGACCAGCACAGAATGAAAAATGAGATGTAAAAGTTTCACCCGAAACACTTTCAAACGAGAAAGACAAACATTTTATTATACAGGAACCCACAAAAAGAGTGAAGCAGAATAACAGCCAGAGCAGAAGTGTAAAAGCGGAACAGGACAGAAAAGAGATTCTCTTTCATCAGATACACAAGCAGAACTATAGTAATTATGATTTATGAAATCCATCATCTGTCCAAACCAGCATAACATGCACTGAAGACAGCAGTGTGTGCCGTATATTTAATGTCCATCACTAATCAGACGTGCACATCTTCTCATGCGATGGTCAGGAGGACACAGAATATAGCTGTTCATCTTCCTTATGGTTTTTATCCAAGTTTGGGATCAGATTTTTTTATATTTAAAAAGAAATGCTCATTAAAGTTCCTTTTTTAAAATTAAAAATACAGGAAAAAGTAATAACATGAAATATCGTTGCAATTCAAAATATTTTTTTTTTATATATATATACTTTAAAATTTGATTTATTTCTGTGATGCAAAGCTGAATTTTCCTCAGCCATTACTTCAGTCTTCAGTGTCACGTCTTTCAGAAATCATTGATACCTGTGATAGTTTTTTCAGGATTCTTTGATGAATAAAAAGTTAAAAAGAACAGCCGTTATTCAAAGTAGAAATCTTTTCCAACAATATAATGCTTTACTATTACTTTTTTTCAATTTAACTAACCCTTGGTGAATAAAAGTATTCATTTCTTTCAAAGAGAAAGAAAGAAAAATTGTACTGACCCCAAACTTGTGTTTATTGTTAGTTTTCTATTTTAAATGATCAAGAAGAAGAATTTCAAATTATTATCAATGTTGAAAACACCAAACGAAAGTTGTGATGCACAATATTTTTCATGGAAGCTGTCATAAAAATTTAATTTTTCAGGATTCACAGATGATTTATTTGTTTATTTAAAGTTCCCTTGAGATATTTTTACAACAAAAATAAAACATGCTAAACAAATAAAATGGAACGCTTAAAATACTTACTAAAAATTAAATCATAAAATTTAAAAAAAATTATTTTTAAATTGAAAAAAAATAAATAAATAATAATAATAATATATATATATATATATATATATATATATATAAATTTAAAAATTATTTATTTTAATTTTTATGATTTAATTTTTAGTAAGTATTTTAAGCGTTCTATTTTAGTTGTTTAGCATGTTTTATTTTTGTTGTAAAAATGGCAAAAAAATAAATAAAAATAAATAATGAAGTCTGTTCTGCTCACAAAGGCAGCATTTAATTGATCACAAATGCAGTAAAAATGTGAAATATTATAATTAACAATGGCTGTTTTCTGTGAGAATATCTATATCTATATGATCAAAAATACAAAAAAGAGCAATATTATGAAATATTGTAATTCAAAATAACTGTTTTTTTGTTTTAATATACTTTAAAATATAATTCAGTAGTAAAAATTTCTCTTATATTGTATATTTCTATAGTTTGAAATCAGTAAGATTTTAATGCTTTTTAAAGGAGATTTTTCTGCTCATCAAGGCTGTGTAACACTAAAAACAGTAAAAACAGTTATATTGTAAAATGTTAATGCAATTTAAAATAGTTGTTTTCTTTTTTAATATACTTTAAAATGTAATTTATTTCTGTGATCAAAGCTGAATTTTCAGCATCATTACTGCAGTCTTCAGTGTCACACGATCCTTCAGAAATCATTCTAATATACTATTTTTATTTTTTTTTTTGAAACCTGTGATACTTTTTTCAGGATCCCTTTTCAGCATTTATTTAAAACATAAATCTTCTAAAGTTCAAAGTTTGGGGTCAACGCTTTTTTTCCATCCTCTCTTTGAAATAAATAAATACTTTTATTTAGCAAGGATGTGTTTAATTGATCAAAAGTGATAGTAAAGACTTGTATTATTAGAAAAGATTTATATTTTGAATAAATGCTGTTCTTTTTAACTTTTTAATGATCAAAGAATCTTGAAAAAAGCATCACAGGTTCCAAAAAATATTTTTGATCGAATAAACGGAACTTTGATGAGCGTAAAAGACTTTTTTTTTTTTTTAAACCATTACAAATCTTACTGATTCCAAACGTTCAACTACACTCTTAAAAATAAAGGTGCTTCACGATGCCATAGAGGAACTTTTTGGTCTAAATGGTTCCATTAAGAACGTTTAACATCTGATGAGCCTTCATGTTTCGCAAAAGGTTCTTTATGACAAAAGAGAGTTCTTCAGATTAAAAAAAGATGGTTCTTTAAAGAACCTTTGACTGAATGGTTCTTTGTGGAACCAAAAATGGTTCTTCAATCTCATTGCTGTGAAGAACCTCTTGAAGCACCTTTATTTTTAAGATTGTAGTTGTGTTTTTAGACTCATCAGTGTTTGTAAACTGATTGAGTCAACTCCTTAAGTGCTTTTCACATTTTTCTTCTTCTAGATTTGCACTGGAAGGAGCCAGAACGTGTCGAGGGGGAAGGAAAGTGCTGGAACACATGCGGTCCGCCGGCCGTCCAGCTGTCTTTTCTCCTCTCTTGACTGGCGGCTCCAACTGGAGACAAAAATATCCTGCGGGATCCCAAAAGAGGCTTTTACTCCGAGGTAAATAAGCACATTTATATCAAAAGCCTGCAAATGTTTGATACCTGTAAGAGTGTTAAATCTCATCCAGTTGTGAGTGTTACATGCCATACTTCTTGCTCTCTTCACAAAGCTCAGGGCCCATTGATACGCGTCCCGTTTGCAGTCTCGAACCGACACCTCCGCACCCCCCTGCCGAACCCTGACATGGTACAGCTGGAGGACTGGGCTATTTTAGTAAGTGCTGGTGAATCCCAGCTGCCATACAGAAGCTCATTGGCATCGCTGAAGACAGAAGACATGGAGTTTGTGGAAGTGTTCGACTCTCCAGGGAAAGGCCGGGGTCTGCGGGCCATCAAAGAGGTTTGGGCCGGAGATGTTCTGTTCGCTGAACCACCTTTCGCTTCAGTTGTCTTTGACAAGTAAGAGTTCAATGAAACATTTTAAAAGAGAAAAAGCAACAATTTGCTGCTCAAACTTTAAAACTGTTATACTAGTGTTCAATCAGTTTATTTTAAGCTTTGGTCATTTTGTTTTGGGCCTTTGCCAGTAGTTTAGTTTTTAAATGTCTGTATAGTTTTTATTAATTTTTATTTTATTTTAAAAACGCTTAGTCTAAATTAACTTGAGAAATGTTGTCCTAGCAATGAACTGTAGTAAAATAATTTCAGTTTAATTCATTTAATTTTCTTTTAGTAAATGTTTTGTGGCTAGAATATAGAAAGAAAAAAGTTTTCTCTTATATACAGTAGTATATTTCTACACTGCTGCTCAAAAGGTTTGGGATCAGATTTTTAATGCTTTTTAAAGTCTTTTCTGCTCACCAAGGTTGTGTTTATTTGATTAAAAATACAGAAAAATCTGTAATATTGTGAAATGTTAATGCGATTTAAAATAGTGGTTTTCTATTTTAATGTACTTTAAAATATAATTTATTCTTGTGATGCAAAGCTGAATTTTCAGCATCAATTTGTGTTATGATCATAATATCATTAGCTAAAAGTAAAAAAAAAAAAAAAAGATTTTTATTATGTGAAATAACTGGAATTAAAAAATAGAATTACTTAGAATAACTGAAATGTAAATAAACAAACCTAAAACCATATAAATAAAGATTTCTATTGCTCGAAATAACTGAAAAAAGACTAAAGTTAAAACCTAAAAGAAATTAATCAAATTAAATTAAATTAAAAATAAAATAGAACTTTTTTATTTCAGCTAGTTGTAGAGGCAAAATTTCTTATTTTTGGTTAAATTAACTTTAAGTGCTAGAATAATTAGAAGTAAAACTGCATTAAGTATTAAAAAAACAAAACAAAATAAACATAAAAATAAACAAAATTACTACAAATTTCACTGGAATTTAAAAAAATAAAAAATAAAAATAAATAAATAAATACAACTTAAACCATATAAATAAAGATTTATATGACTTAAAATAACTGACATTTAAATATACAAATAAATTAATAAACAAACCTAAAATAAAAATAAATATAAATAAAGATTTATATATAACTTGAAATAACTGAAATAAAATATGAAAAAATAAACTGAAACCTTAAAAAAAATCAAGTAAACGGAACGGAAATAAAATAAAATAAAATAAAATGTACAAGAACTTATTTTTTTTCATTTAGTTGGTTAAACAACTAGAATAACTAGAAGTAAAACTGAACTGAATATTTAAAAAAAAAATACACAAAATTACTACAAATTTAACTAAAACTAAATTAAGAATGGAAAATATTAAAATAAAAATTATCTATTATAACTAATATATCTATGATTTAAGTTGGACACTGCAAAAAATGATTTTCTTCCTATTTTTGTCTTGTCTTCTAATATAAATATCCAAGCAAAATTATCTGTCAATGGGGCAAGAAAGATAATATTATTTAGCCTTTGAAAAAATTTCTTACCCCATTGGCAGATAAGTTTGCTTGTTTAAAACAAAACCTAAAAAAAATTTGGATAATTTTTTCAGAAAACAAGACATGTTATCCTAAGTCATTTTACGTGTCAAGTAAACACATCCTGGTTTAATTTTTAGATATTTATACTAGAAAACAGTCATAAACAAAAATACTAAAGAAGAAAATCATTTTTTTTTACAGTGTACAACTTAATAGATTTTTTACAGTGTAGTTTTATTTTAATATTTTCCATTCTTAATTTAGTTTTAGTTAAATTTGTAGTAATTTTGTGCATTTTTGTTTTTATGTTTTTGTTTGTTGTTTTTATATATTCAATTCAGTTTTACTTCTAGTTATTCTAGCATTTTTTGCAGTGTAAATAAACATTTTTGTAATGCGTACACTGTAAAAAGTTTTCACCAGTTTCAACTTAAAAACTTAAGTTTAGCAGCTGCCTTAAAATTTTAAGTTAAATCAACTTAAGTCATTTAAACTCACAAGTTATATCAACTCATTTTTTCTTGTAGTTTTAAGATGATTTAAATTAAAAACTATAGTTTAGCAGCTGCCTTAAAATTTTAAGTTAAATCAACTTAAGTCATTTAAACACACAAGTTAAATCAACTCATTTGTTTCTTGTAGTTTTAAGATGATTTAAAATTTTAAGTTAGATCAACTTAAGTCATTTAAACTCAAGTTATATCAACTCATTTTTTCTTGTAGTTTTAAGATGATTTAACTTAAAAACTTAAGTTTAGCAGCTGCCTTAAATTTTAAGTTAAATCAACGTAAGTCATTTAAACTCACAAGTTATATCAACTCATTTTTTTCTTGTAGTTTTAAGATGATTTAACTTAAAAACTTAAGTTTAGCAGCTGCCTTAAATTTTAAGTTAAATCAACTTAAGTCATTTAAACTCAAGTTATATCAACTCATTTTTTTCTTGTAGTTTTAAGATGATTTAACTTAAAAACTTAAGGCAGCTGTCGAACTTAGGTTTTAAAGTTGAATTCGGTGAAAACTTTTTACAGTGTACATTTTACAAGAAAGTATTAATTCAGTGTGTTTCTTTGTAATTATTTCTACAATTATGCAAGCAATTTCTAAGTGAAGTGCTTTCTAAAATCCTAATTTTTCTGAGTGTAATTGAAAACATTACTAAAATTCAACAGTAGAGCACTGTTTATAATTGATCTTCAGATGATCTGTGGGGTCACTTCAGTTGAGTCATATGCTCTTAGCTGCTGATAATCTATATATAACTTTAAGATAATAAATGTGGCATTTCCAGACACAAACTTGTCTAAAAACAGCCTGTAAAATCAAGATTAGATTCAAGCAGCTCCCAAGTGAAGAATCTCACTGGCTCACCATGACGAACTGGTTTTCCCATTTGAACTTACTATATGAAAAACAGGATTGCATGATGATTCAGCATCAAAGACTAAGATGAATAGGTCACCAGTTACAAACGAGAGCCTGAAATGCTACTGGAATATTGAGTGAATGAACTTATAAGACTTTACTGTCTCTGTTCTCTCGGCTCCAGTTACGCCGCCAGCATCTGTCACGGTTGTTTCCGGCGGCAGGAGAAGCTGCAGCGCTGCGGTCAGTGCAGGTTTGCGCAGTATTGTGATAAAACATGTCAGCGCGCCGCCTGGGAAGAGCACAAACTGGAGTGCGGTGCTGTCAAGAGCTACGGCAAAGTGCCCAATGAAAACGTCCGGTAGGAGCCTAAACACTCACCAATGCACATTCATTATGTTTATGTCTAAAAGCATGAGTTGCACGACCTACACTCTTAAAAATAAAGGTGCTTTCACGATGCCATAGAAGAACCTTTTTTTTGTCTAAACGGTTGTATAAAGAACCTTTAACATTTGAAGAACCTTTCTGTTTCACAAAATTCTCTTTGTGGCAAAAGAAGGTTCTTCAGATTATAAAAAGATAAGAGAGAGATGGTTCTTTGAAGAACCTTTGACTGAATGGTTTTTCATGAAACCAAAATTGGTTCTTCTAATCTATGGCATCGCTTTCAAAGCACCTTTATTTTTAAGCACTGCAAAAAATGCCTTTCTTGCTTTGATTTTTTTGTCTTGTTTCCAGCCCAAAAAAATCTGAAAATTCTTAAATCAAGACTTTCTAGACGAGTAAAAATTATTTTCGTTTTCAGAAAAAAACAAGCCAAAATTAAATGATTTTTTGCTTAGAACAAGCAAAATAATCTGCTAATGGGGTAAGAAAAATAATCTTGTTTTCTGATTTAAATAAGTATCTAAAAATATTTAAAAAAAATTCTTAAATCAAGAATTACGAGTAAAAATGGTCTTCTTTTCAGAAAAACAATTAACTTAAAGTGTGTTTTGCTTAGAACAAGCAAAATAATCTGCCAATGAGGTAAGCAAAAAAATCTTATTTACTGTAAATCAGAAAACAAGATTATTTTTCTTATCCCATGAACAGATGATTTGCTTGTTCTAAGCAAAAAATCACTTAATTTTGGCTTGTTTTTTTCTGAAAACGAAAATAATTTTTACTCGTCTAGAAAATCCATCTTAATTTAAGAATTTTCCGATATTTTGTCTGGAAACAAGACACAAAAAAAAAAAAGAGTGCCCAATGAAAACTTCCAGTAGGAGCCTAAACACTTGTCAATGCACATTCAGTATATTTATGTCTAAAAGCATGAGTTGCACGACCTATATAAAAATAAAGGCGGTTCATGATGCCATAGAAAAACCTTTTTTATCTAAATAGTTGCATAAAGAACCTTTAACATCTGAAGAACCTTTTTGTTTCACAGAAGGTTATTCAGATTATGAAAAGGTAAGAAAGAGATGGTTCTTTAAAGAACCTTTGACTGAATGGTTCTTTGTGGAAGCAAAAATGGTTCTTCTGTGGCATCGCTGTGAAGAACCTTTCAAAGCACCTTTATTTTAAGGAGTGTAGTGGCTTCTGACCAGTATAAGGCCACATTGCAAAAAATATTTCTTTGCTTAATATATCTGTTGTTTTCCATTAAAATATCCATTAAAATGTTGTTTTGTGAGGATTATGAGTTCATGTTACTTTGCTCACAAACAATTTTCAATTTTTTGTGCCCTTTTCCCCCACCTTCTCTGCAAAAAATGCTTTTCTTAGATCTTTTTGTCTTGTTTCCAGCCAAAATATCTAAAAATTCTTAAATCAAGAAGGATTTTCTAGATGAGTAAAAATTATTGTCTTGTTTTCAGAAAAAAGCAAGTCAAAATTAAATGCATTTTTGCTTGAAACAAGCAAAATAATCTGCCAATGGGGTAAGAAAAATTATCTAGTTTTCTGATTAAAATAAGATTTTTTTTTACCCCATTGGCAGATTATTTAGCTTGTTCTAAGCAAAAAAGCACTTCATTTTGACTTGCTTTTTCTAAAAACAAGACTTTTTTACTAGTCTAGAAAATCCTTATTGATTTAAGAATTTTTAGATTTTTTGGCTGGAAACAAGACCAAAAAAAGTGCCCAATGAAAACGTTCGGTAGGAGCCTTAACACCAATGCACATACGATATTTATGTCTAAATGCATGAGTTGCACGACCTACCCCTTAAAAATAAAGGTGCTTCACGATGCCATAAAGAACCGTTTTTGTCTGAATGGTTCCATAAAGAAACTTTAACATCTGAAGAACCTTTCTGTTTCACAAAAGGTAAGAAAGAGATGGTTCTTTAAAGAACCTTTGACTGAATGGTTCTTTGTGGAACCAAAAAATGTTCTTCTGTGGCATCGCTGTGAATAACCTTTTAAAGCACCTTTATTTTTATGAATGTAGTTGCTTCTGACCAGAATCAGGCCACACTGCAAATGTTTCTCTGCTTTGTTTTCCATTAAAATATTTATTAAAATTTTGTTTTCGGCTCATTTTGACATGCAGAGGATTATGAGTTCATGTTACTTTGCTTTCCCCAAAACATATTCGCTACTTACTACAAAATAGCCAGAAGTCAGGGTCTCAGTCAGAATTGCGAGATGTAGATTCACAACTGTGAGAATTTGTTTTTCTTAATTTTGTAAAACTGTTTAAAACATGATCTCACAAAAGTTGTGTTCTATCTAGAAAGTGTTTGCTCTCAAAAATATTGCCTTTCCCTCAAAAAAGAATTTGCATTTGCATTGAAATTTAGTTTTCTTTCGTTCACCTCTTTATTTCCGTCACAAAAGTTTTTGTGAGCAAACACAGTTTATAAACTCATAATAATTTTATCTCACAATTCTGACTTTTTTCCTCGCAAATGCAACTTTGTATCTCGCAATTCTGACTTCTTTTCAGGAAATTCTGCCTTTTTTTCCAGAATTGCATGATAAAAAAAACAAAATTCTGACTTTTTTTTCCAAATTAGGTGATATAAAGTTGCAATTGCGAGGAATAACGTCAGAATTGCAATATATAAACTCAGAATACTGACCTTTTTTTCTCAGAAATTGATGATATAATCTCGCAACTGTGAGAACTTTCCTCGCAATTGCAATTCTCACTACTATTTTTCTCAGATATGGATGATATAAACACACAATTTTGAGTAATACAGTCAGAATTGCAATAGAAACTCATAATTCAGTTTTTTCTCAAAAATTGATGATATTAACTCGCAATTGCAAAAAAAAAAGTGCTTTTACTTGTACTTTAATTTTCAATGCTTAAGTACTAAAAGTATCTTAAATGTACTTAAGTACAAAATAAGTAAGTAATATTCTAAATAGTGACTTCTAACTTCTACCAAAGTCTTTTTCTGGTAAGATATCTGTACTTTTACTTAAGTATGGCTTTCAGGTACTTTATACACCACTGGTTGTCAATGTTCCCTTCACGGTACAGTCTCATGATTGATCGTCCGCATGCAACATTCATGTTGATAAGTGACAGAAATGATGTGAAATCTGATGTTCCGTGCTTTAGTCTTGCCGCTCGTATCTTGTGGCGTATGGATAAGGAAGGAAGCGTGGTCTCTGACATGCAGCTGACCCCCCTGGAGGAGCTGGAGGACCACATCTATGACATCTCCGAAGAAGACATCAAGGACTTCAAAGTCGACATACACAACTTTCTAGACTACTGGCCTCGTTCCAGCAAACCGCACACAGTGGACAGCGTCTCCCACATCCTTGGAGTGGTACGTGAATGTACAATCACCATTTATAGGTGTTCAACAGGGCTTTATGCTTACTTTTATAGCCATTTCTCCTGACCACTAGGTGGCACTGAGCCGAAACACTGCAGGTAGACTCGAGTCGTGCTTGTTATAACACACACCAAGTTTGGTCTCAATACACCAAAACGTTGCAGAGATATAGGCTCACGTCCATTTAGCGTGCTTTTCGTCAAATTTGTTTGAGCGTTATTCAAGAACAGTTTGACTAATCAACTTGAACTCCATAACTTTTTGCCAGCATGGTCTGAAGATGATCGGAGCCAAATTTGGTGAAAATCAGACAAACTATCTAGGATTGAGTTAAAAAAAGTAGGTTTTATGAACTATAAAAAAATAAAAATTAAACTTAAATTTAGGTGTCCATTTGACTCGGTATGAGCCAAGGATTCAGAGGAAAAAATCATTTCCTTCTGTGCCTTACGGTTCAAAAGTTATAAGCATTAAATTATTAAAACTTTGGACAAGTGGTGGCGCTAGGGAGTTTAAGTTAGAGACTCCAAATTTGCTATGGTTAATGTTGAGACTGTCCTCTATCAGTGTGCCAAATTTCATAACTTTCCCGCAAGCGGTTCTATGGGCTGCCATAGACTCAAGAGCGGAAGAATGCTGTTTTGTTGCAGCATTATGTTAAACACTGCAAAAAATGCTTTTCTTACTTAGATTTTTTGTCTTGTTTCCAGCCAAAATATCTACAAATTCTTAAATCAGGAAGGATTTTCTAGATGAGTAAAAATTATTATCTTGTGTTTAGTACAAACAAGTCAAAATTAAGTGTGTTTTTGCTTAAAACGAGCAAAATAATCTGCCAATGGGGTAAGAAAAAAAATCTTATTTTCAAGCAGACAACTAGATTATTTTTCTTACCCCATTGGCAGATTATTTTGCTTGTTTTAAGCAAAAACTCACCTAATTTTGACTTGTTTTTACTGAAAACAAGACACAAATTTTTACTTGTCTAGAAAATCCTTCCTGATTCAAGAATTTTTAGATATTTTGGCTGGAAACAAGACAAAAAATCTAAGTAAGAAAAGCATTTTTTGCAGTGTATTTCTTTTCAGCTGTGTTCCAATGAACAAAAATGTTTTTAATATATTTAGTTGCCGATGATAAATAAATAAAAATGTTAAAAATAATTAAAAAATAATATTTAAAAAACACTTTTTAACTTTAGAAATTTTAAATTATTAAAAAAATTATTTGCAGACAATCTAAACATAAAATACTAATATAAAAACTGTGTAAAAAAAACAAATAATACTAAAACAATGAACAACGATTTATTACAATGTAAAAAAAAAACCATCTTTTAGTTTTTATATTCAGGTAGTCCAATTATATGGAGATAATTCCTGAAATGTTTTCCTCAAAAAACAATTTCCTATCGACTGAAGAAAGAAAGACATGATCTCCTCTTTCAAGCAGACAACTAGATTATTTTTCTTACCCCATTGGCAGATTATTTTGCTTGTTTTAAGCAAAAACTCACCTAATTTTGACTTGTTTTTACTGAAAAGCATTTTTTGCAGTGAACTGGTTTAAATTAGTTTCCCCCCCACATCAATTTACACTCCATAGAGCATAATAATGTCAAAACAAGAACCAGATTTGCAAATGTTACAAATGTATTAAAAATAAAACACTGAAATAAGTAGATTGCATAAGTATTCATCCCCTTAACTCAGTACATAGTTGAAGCAGCTTTACAGCCTCAAGTGTTTTTGGGTCTGATGTGAGCATCTTTGCACATCTGCATTTGGCAATTATCTGCCATTCTTTGCCTCACCTTTTCACCTCTCCATCTCTGTCAGCTTGGATGGACATTTTCTAGAGTCCTAGTTGTTCCAGTCGTCTTCCATTATGGAGAATGCTTCTGTCAACCTTCAATGCAGCAGATTTGTTTCTGAACTCTTCTCTAGATCATCGCCTTAACGCAAGTCTGTCACTGAGCTCTACAGGCAGTTATCTTGGTTTTTGCTCTGATCTGCATTTTCAGCTGTTAGACCTTTTCTGAGAGGTGTGTGTCTTTCTAAATCAGACTCATTCAAATGAATTTGCCACAGTTTAACTCCACTCCAAGTGTAGGAACATCTAGAAGCAATATGAATGCTCCTGAGATACATTTCGAGTGTCCCAGAAAAGGGTGTGAATACTTATGCATCGGGATCTTTTCAGTTTTTTATTTCTAATAAATTTGCAAAGTTGTTACAAACCTGTTTTGTGCTTTGTCATTATGGTGTATGAGATGTAGATTGATGTGGAAAAAAAACGAAGGGGTATGAATACTTTTGCAAGGCACTGTACATGTGAGTTAAGTCTTGTTTGATGTTTGTCAGATCAACTGTAACGGGTTCATGGTGAGCGATCAGCGAGGTCTGCAGGCCGTCGGCGTGGGTTTGTTCCCGAACCTGTGTCTGGTGAACCACGACTGCTGGCCCAACTGCACCGTCATCCTCAACAACGGCAAGTAAGTCGAGAAGCGCCCGTCTTCACATCCTCTGGAGGAGCGTGAGAGCAGACAGGTGAAAGTAAACGTGGGTGGGCGAGGAATCAGAGAGAAGATGGCAGGAGGAAGTGAGAGTCTGAACTGAAAGAGGAGGGAAGGGAATAACCATGCAGCTCATGTGATTCAGGGTTTCCATGAAAAGCGTGCACTGACCGAAATACTGCGGTTTGTGTGTGGCGTACGGTAATAAGATTGTTAGTGTTTGCTATGTACATGCATTTTTGTCTAATCACGTTTGTGAAATTGAAATTTCACGTTCATCTCATGATTTGAAGAAAAGAGTTTCAAAAAGAGGATTCAACTGAAAGAGCACAGAGAACACTTTTTTTTCAAAATTTCAAAAGATTCTTAAATCAAGAAGGATTTTCTAGACAAGTGAGAATTATTGTCTTGTTTTAGAAACAAAAAGTCAAAATTAAGAGAGTTTTTGCTTAAAACAAGCAAAATGATCTGCCAATAGGGTAATTTCAAGCAGAAAACAAGATTATTTTTCTTACCCCATTGGCAGATTATTTTGCTTGTTTCAGGCAAAAATTCCTTTAATTTTGATTTATTTTTTTCTGAAAACAAGACAATATTTTTACTTGTCTAGAAAATCCTACTTGATTTAGGATTTTTTAGATATTTTGGCTGGAAACAAGACAAACTATTTAAGTAAGAAAAGCATTTTTTTGCAATGAACTTCTGGTGCAAGGAAACCAACTACTTTTAGTGTAGTTTTTAATTTTATCAATAAGTGATTCACATCAGATACACTAGTATTTAAAAGTTTTGGGGTCAGTGATTTTATTTTAAAGAAATTAGTATTTTTGTTTTTTTTAAACAAGGGTGCGTTAAATTAATCAAAAGTAACAGGAAAAACGTTTATAATGTTAAAAAAGGTTATAATGTACAAAATATGTGACTCTGGACTACAAAAACAGTCATAAGGGTCATTTTTTTAAAATTGAGATTTATACATTATCAGAAAGCTGAATAATTAATTAAGAAAAGGACAATATTTGGCTGAGATACAACATCTGGAATCTGAGGGTGCAAAAAAAAAAATCTAAATATTGAGAAAGTTGCTTTTAAAGTTGTCCAAATTAAGTTCTTGGCAATGCATATTACTAATCAAAAATTAAGTTTTGATATATTTATGTTAGGAAATTAACAAAATAATATATGGAGTAATGATGCTGCTTTAATTTACTAGTTTTTAAAAGCTAAAACCCAGGTAGAACCAGCTAACTGAAGCAGAACAAAACAAAACAAAACAACAACAACAAAAAACAGCTAAAACCATCTGATTTAGCAACAAAAGCTAAAAAACAGCTAAAAAAAAGGTAACATCATCTAAACCCAGCCAAGTTGTTTTAACAAAAAGTCAGCTAATAAACAGCTAAAACCAGTTGATTTAAAAAAAAAAAGACTGAAACCAGCTGATTTTGCAAAAACCAACTTAAAACTAGCTGATTCAGTAAAAAAATCCAGCTAAAACCAGGTCATGAAGTGAAAACCAGCTAAAACCAGATCATTTAGCAAAAAAAGAACTAAAAGCAGGTAAAAAACCATCTAATCCAACAAAAAAGCCAGCTAAAAACCAAACTAAAATCATTTGATCAAGTAAACAACAGTGAATTAACGGCAAAAAAGTTAAAAATCAACTAAAACCAGTTAATCCAGTTTAAAACCATCTGATACAGTAAAAAAAACCCTGTTAAACCCAGCTACAACCAGGTGATTTAAAAATCTGGCTAAAAACAGCTTAAAACCGGCTGATTTTGCCAACGAACAAACAAATACTGTTTAAAAGCAGCTAAAACCAGTTGATTTATTAAACCCCACCAGCTAATAACCAGTTAAAAACAGCTAAAACTATCTTATTTAGCAAAAAAAAAAAAAAAAAAGATAAAAAATACACTAAAAATAGTTCATTTAACAAAAAAGTTGATTGAAAGTTAATTAAGCTTAAAACCATCGGATTCAGTTAAAACTTGTTAAACCCAACTAAAAACCACCTGATTTAACAGAAATTCAGCTTAAAACAGCTTAAAACCAGCTAATTTAGCAAAAAAAAGAAAAAAGAAAAAGAAAAAACAGCTTAAAACCATCTTCAGTAAAAAAAAAACCCTGTTAAACCCAGCTAAAAACCAGGTGATTTAACAAAAATCTGGCTAAAAACAGCTTAAAACCGACTGATTTCACCAACAAACAAACAAATACTGTTTAAAAGCAGCTAAAACCAGTTGATTCATTAAACCCCACCAGTTAATAACCAGTTAAAAACAGCTAAAACTATCTTATTTAGCAAAAAAAAAAGATGAAAAAAAAAACTAAAAATAGTTAATTTAACAAAAAAGTTGATTAAAAGTTAATTAAGCTTAAAACCATCGGATTCAGTTAAAACTAGTTAAATCCAACTAAAAAGCACCTGATTTAATAGAAATTCAGCTAAAAACAGCTTAAAACCAGCTAATTTAGCAAAAAAAAAAGAGAGAGAAAAAACAGCTTAAAACCATCTTCAGTAAAAAAAAACCCCTGTTAAACCCAGCTAAAAACCAGTTGATTTAACAAAAATCTGGCTAAAAACAGCTTAAAACCGACTGATTTCACCAACAAACAAACAAACAAACAAATACTGTTTAAAAGCAGCTAAAGCCAGTTGATTCATTAAACCCCACCAGCTAATAACCAGTTAAAACCAGCTAAAACTATCTTATTTAGCAAAAAAAAAAAAGATAAAAAAAAAACTAAAAATAGCTAATTTAACAAAAAAGTTGATTAAAGTTAATTAAGCTTAAAACCATCGGATTCAGTTAAAACTAGTTAACCACCTAAAAACCAACTAAAACCACCTGATTTAACAGAAATTCAGCTTAAAACCAGCTTAAAAAAAAAAAACAAAAAAAAAAAACAGCTGAAACCAGTTAATCCATCTTAAAACCATCTTCAGTTACAAACCAGTTAAACCCAGCTAAAAAGTCTACTTAAAACTGGCTGGTTTAGCTAGAAAAAAAAAACAAAAAAACAGAAAAAATAGCTCATAAACCATAAACTCAGCTAAAACCAGCCAGGGAGACCAGCCAAAGCAGGCAGTTGGATGGATGGATAGATAGATAGATAGATAGATAGATAGATAGATAGATAGACAGACAGACAGACAGACAGACAGACAGACAGACAGACAGACAGACAGACAGACAGACAGACAGACAAGTTTAAGTTTTAATAATATTTTACATTTTTACAACATTTTGAATTTAATAAAAGCAGCTTTGGTGAGCAGAAAGAGACTATTTCTTAAAAACATTAAAAAAAAAAAAGAATCTTCCCAATCTCAAAGTTTTAAATGCTAGTGTATGCTGTATATATAACACAATAAAGCTCCACCTCCAGACGTAGCATGCATCATGAAGTTCAGTGAATTGTCATGCAGTTATTCATACTTTAATGTGAAAACGACAGCAGGATTTGATTGATAAGAGTATCTTGAGATTCGGTGGCTTGCAAACGGCTTCTTGCTTTGTGTTTCAGTCAGTCGGCTGTCGATACTATGTATCACTCTCAGACGAGGTGGGTCCGTTCAGCTCTAGCTCTCTTTATCAGATCTTCATCTCTCCGCTTTCTATCATCACATCCATCACTTCAGATAATCAACTACCCAAACACAGCCAAAAAAAAAAAAAATATATATATATATATATATGACATGAGAGTTCGCTTTTACAAATTATAACCTGGGCTAAACCCACAATCAAATACTGATATTATATAAAAATATACACAGAGGTGGATTATTGTAAAAATGGTGTCATCATTTACTCGTGCTCATGTTTTTATTCTAAGTCCTAGAAGTGTGGAATGACATGAGAGTGAATAAAAG
Source organism: Garra rufa (assembly GCF_049309525.1). NCBI lineage: Eukaryota > Metazoa > Chordata > Actinopteri > Cypriniformes > Cyprinidae > Garra > Garra rufa. Next base: position 43,594,945 of record NC_133375.1, read on the forward strand.
ATGACTGTAGAGTGCTGTAATGGCGAGTGCTGATGGGTGGTTGGTCCTTTTGTGCTCTCTTCTAATCTCTTTCACACCTAATAGCAGATTGTTCCAGCACATTTCTGTCTTGACAGCTGCCACCACTAATTAACCTTTAATATGCAAATATATGTTAGTTTACCACTTCCTGCACTCGTCTCAAACAACATTTGTCAGGTTTGTCTGTGTGTGGCATTGGGTCTCATTCACTATATGCGCATACACAAAAGCCGCAAGAAAAGTTTTTTTTTTTTTTCCAAATACAAATATCTAAACATTCTTAAATCAAATTAAACTCAAATTTAATTTGTTACGTTTTTATCTGATTTGTAATTAATTATTTATGTGAATAATGTATGTATATATGTGTATGTGTATATAAGATTAATATAAATAAATAATGAATTAAAAATCAGATGAAAACAAAATGTATTAGAATTAAATAAATACATCTAACAGTACATGTATTTTGAAAAATGTTCTGAAAAATGGCTAAAAATTAAGCAAATTTATTTTTAAACATAAGAAAAATATCAAGATACATTTACATTACAGTCCTGTAAATGTAGTATATTTAATCTTATTTATATCTATATCTATATCTATATCTATCTATCTATCTATCTATCTATCTATATATATATATATATATATATATATATATATATATATATATATATATATATGTATATATAATTAATCTTTATTTAACTTTTAGCTAATTTAGTACTTCAACTTTTTAATTACATATATTTTAAAAATTTTTATTTAATGAATTGATTTTTATTATACTTTTAGTTCTTTTAACACTTCAACTTAAAGTAATATATATATATATATATATATATATTTGTAATTTTTTTTAGTATTTTTTATATATTTATTATTTTTTATTATACTTAATATATATTTTTTAAATGTTTTTTTTTTTTTACTTTGTTATTTTAGTATTTAAACCTTAACTAACAAAAAGAGAAATATCAATGGCAAGTAGATGAAATATTGTGTTTTTGTCATAATATATTTAAAAAATATATATTTTTTCATGAACAAATTCAAAACTTTTATGAAATTTATTCAAAATTTACAAAAAAAAAAAAGTAGGAACAACTGTAGCTGTTTTACTTTTTCTGTTTTAAATATATTTAAATGTTTAAATGTAAAAAAATACATATATTTGAAAATAGATTTCAAATATCTTTTTAAATTGATTTCTATTTTACTTTTAGTTATTTTAACACTTCAACTTCAACTAAAATAAAAGAGAAATATCAATGGCAAGTAGATGAAATACTTTGTGTTTTTATATTTTTTTATTAGTTTTTCATTTTTTAAAATATATTAATTTTACAATTTTAATTACATTTTTTAAAAATATATTTACATTTTTTTTTTATTGATTTCTATTTAAAATCTTCAACTTAAACAAACAAACAAACAAAAAAGAAATATCAATGGCAAGTAGATGAAATATTATGTTTTTGTAATTTTGTAAATGTAATTTTAATAGTTTTGCTGTTTTAAATATATTTAAATGTTTAAATTTTAAAAAATATATTTAAAAATCGATTTCAAATATCTTTTTTAATTGATTTATATTTTACTTTTAGTTATTTTAACACTTCAACTAAAACTAAAATAAAAGAGAAATATCAAAGGCGAGTAAAATAAATACTTTATTTTTATAATTTTTATTAGTTTTTCATTTTTTAAAAAATATATTAATTTTTACAATTTTAATTACATTTTTTAAAATATATTTAAAATTTTTTATTTTTAATTGATTTCTATTTAAAATCTTCAACTTAAACAAACAATCAAAAAAGAAATATCAATGGCAAGTAGATGAAATATAATGTTTTTGTACTTTTGTAAATGTAATTTTAATAGTTTTGCTGTTTTAAATATATTTAATTTTTACATTTTAAAAAATATATATTTAAAAATCGATTTCAAATATCTTTTTTAATTGATTTCTATTTTACTTTTAGTTATTTTAACACTTCAACTTCAACTAAAATAAAAGAGAAATATCAATGGCGAGTAAATTAAATACTTTGTGTTTTTATAATTTTTATTAGTTTTTCATTTTTTTTAAATATATTAATTTTTACAATTTTAAGTGCATTTTTTAAAATTTATTTAAAATGTTTTTTTTTATTGATTTCTATTTAAAATCTTCAACTTAAACAAACAAACAAAAAAGAAATATCGATGGCAAGTAGATGAAATATAATGTTTTTGTAATTTTGTAAATGTAATTTTAATAGTTTTGCTGTTTTAAATATATTTAAATGTTTAAATTTTAAAAAATATATATTTAAAAATCGATTTCAAATATCTTTTTTAATTGATTTCTATTTTACTTTTAGTTATTTTAACACTTCAACTTCAACTAAAATAAAAGAGAAATATCAATGGCAAGTAGATGAAATACTTTGTGTTTTTATATTTTTTTATTAGTTTTTCATTTTTTAAAATATATTAATTTTACAATTTTAATTACATTTTTTAAAAATATATTTACATTTTTTTTTATTGATTTCTATTTAAAATCTTCAACTTAAACAAACAAACAAACAAAAAAGAAATATCAATGGCAAGTAGATGAAATATTATGTTTTTGTAATTTTGTAAATGTAATTTTAATAGTTTTGCTGTTTTAAATATATTTAAATGTTTAAATTTTAAAAAATATATATTTAAAAATCGATTTCAAATATCTTTTTTAATTGATTTATATTTTACTTTTAGTTATTTTAGCACTTCAACTAAAACTAAAATAAAAGAGAAATATCAATGGCGAGTAAAATAAATACTTTGTTTTTATAATTTTTATTAGTTTTTCATTTTTTAAAAAATATATTAATTTTTACAATTTTAATTACATTTTTTAAAATATATTTAAAATGTTTTATTTTTAATTGATTTCTATTTAAAATCTTCAACTTAAACAAACAATCAAAAAAGAAATATCAATGGCAAGTAGATGAAATATAATGTTTTTGTACTTTTGTAAATGTAATTTTAATAGTTTTGCTGTTTTAAATATATTTAAATGTTTAAATTTTAAAAAATATATATTTAAAAATCGATTTCAAATATCTTTTTTAATTGATTTCTATTTTACTTTTAGTTATTTTAACACTTCAACTTCAACTAAAATAAAAGAGAAATATCAATGGCGAGTAAATTAAATACTTTGTGTTTTTATAATTTTTATTAGTTTTTCATTTTTTTTTAAATATATTAATTTTTACAATTTTAAGTGCATTTTTTAAAATTTATTTAAAATGTTTTTTTAAATTGATTTCTATTTAAAATCTTCAACTTAAACAAACAAACAAAAAAGAAATATCAATGGCAAATAGATGAAATATTATGTTTTTGTAATTTTGTAAATGTAATTTTAATAGTTTTGCTGTTTTAAATATATTTAAATGTTTAAATGTTAAAAAATATATATTTAAAAATCGATTTCAAATATCTTTTTTAATTGATTTCTATTTTACTTTTAGTTATTTTAACACTTCAACTAAAACTAAAATAAATGAGAAATATCAAAGGCGAGTAAATTAAATACTTTGTGTTTTTATAATTTTTATTAGTTTTTCATTTTTTTAAAAATGTATTAATTTTTACATTTTTAATTACATTTTTTAAAATATATTTAAAATGTTTTATTTTTAATTGATTTCTATTTAAAATCTTCAACTTAAACAAACAAACAAAAAAGAAATATCAATGGCAAGTAGATGAAATCATAATATTTCATCTACTTGCCATCGATATTTCTTTTTTGTTTGTTTGTTTGTTTAAGTTTTAAATAGAAATCAATAAAAAAACATTTTAAATATATTTAAACAAATTAATTAAAACTGTAAAATTAATATATTTAAAAAAAATGAAAAACTAATAAAAAAGTATAAAAACACAAAGTATTTAATTTACTTGCCATTGATATTTCTCTTTTATTTTAGTTTAAGTTGAAGTGTTAAAATAAAAGTAAAATAGAAATCAATTAAAAAAGATATTTGAAATCGATTTTTAAATATACATTTTAAAATTTAAACATTTAAATATATTTAAAACAGCAAAACTATTAAAATTACATTTACAAAATTACAAAAAATTATGTTTTTGTAATTTTGTAAATGTAATTTTAATAGTTTTGCTGTTTTAAATATATTTAATTTTTACATTTTAATTACATATTTAAAAAATATATTTAAAATATATATATTTTTCATAAATTAAAAACTTTCATGAAATATATTCTAAACTTACAACAAAATGTAGGAACAGCTGAAACCACAAAAAACACATATTCAAGAAATTTCATGTTAAAGTAAAAAAAAGCTGTATTATATCTTGAGCTGTGCATTTTCCCTGAATAACAACGCAAATACGCATATATACAGTTGCAACCTGACTCTGCACTAAAGGTTTTTATTGTATTTGAACTGGTTTTGAGGACGACAAACGAAAACGTATTTGCAGGAAGCCCTTATATGGAGATATCTGGGCGTGGTTTATGCAAATGACTAACATGCTCATTTAAAATATGCATGTGGAATTTTTTCCTTTCAAGTTTTTCTGCGTATGAATATGAATAATCCACATAATTATTAGTGAATGAGACCCATTGTTTTTGTGTCTGCTGTCAGATCAAGTTAAGATGCTGTATATGATCATCATGTGGGTCTATATACAAAACCACTCTGGTTTCACCGAAGTCTTTTGTGTTTTTGCCTAGTTAGTATTTCCATGTTACTTACTTGATCTGGAGGGCCTGTTGAGGCAGGATCTGGTTGCAAGATCTGCTGAAGGACTAGCAGACTGTCATCTGTTGGGTTTCCAAACTCATCTTAAACTCCTGATGGTGTCTAAAGCCCACTGATCCTGTCTTTGTCACAGAATTGAGCTGCGAGCGCTGGGAAAGATCGAACCCGGAGAAGAAGTGACCGTGTCGTATGTGGATTTTCTGAACCTGTCTGAAGATCGCAGGCGTTTGCTGAAGCAGCAGTATTTCTTTGACTGCACCTGCGAGCACTGCACCAACAAAACCAAAGACGACCTGAAGATGGCCGGAGCGGAGGTGGAGGGAGTGAAGGTGATTTGAATCACTCTTAGCACTGGGTCTGTCAGTTTAACATGTGTTAGTGGCCTAAAATAGCAAGTTTTAAAAAACTTTATCTAAATTGCATTCTTTGCATTTTATTTCCCCTTAGAATTGCACATTTATATCAGAATTACAAGTTATAGATTTTAAAAACTTAAAATGAAGTGAATTTTTGCTTAAAACAAGCAAAATAATCTGCCAAAAAAAAACTTATTTCAAACAGAAAACAAGATTATTTTATTTACCCCATTGGCAGATTATTTAACTTGTTTCAAGCCAAAATACACTTCATTTTGACTTGTTTTTATGAAAACAAGTCCATAATTTTTTACTTGTCTAGAAAATCCTTCTTGAATTTTAGATATTTTGTCTTGAAACTAGAGAAAAAAATCTAAGTACAAAAGCATTTTAAAATTCACAAGTTAGTAATTTAGTTGGTTTTGACATTTTTATTAGTTTTTTAATATTTTAAATATTATTTTATAATTTTGTAAAATATATTTAAAATGTATTTTGTGTGTTTTTTATTTATTTTGTACTTCTATGTTTTTTATGGTTTCATTTTTAGCTTTAGCAAGAAAATTATAGACAGGAAATTTAATTAATCACTCTTATTTCAGGGTTTACTTTATGTAAAATTTTGTATGGATAGAAAAAGATTTATTTTTTATTTTATATATATATATATATATATATTATATTGCTTATTTATGGATGGAATTTTTTGTTTAATTTATTTATTTATATTTATATATTTTATAGAAAAATAAATATATACAAATTTAAAATGGATCAAGATTTCTCCACTCTTTCACATCTTACAATTCTGACTTCTTACTCAGAATTGTAAATATAGAATTCTAAAGAAAAAAAAAACAGATTTACACAATATTTTTTTTATTACAATTATTTATAATTTGTTGTGATTGTAAGATATTAACTAACAAATTAAGATAAAAGTGCTATTGTTGAAATATCTTTATTTCATTCACATCTTTAATAAGGTTCCATTACATCTTTGTCTAAAAAATACCACAAAAATCCCAGTACCGCATCAGATTTCAAGGCATAGTTCAACCTATAAATCATCATTCTGTCGTCATTTACTCGCCGAACCTGCATGACGTCTGAAAAACACAAAAAGACGCTGTTCATGATAACAGTGAAAGCAGACAGCAGCAGCCATAAAAAGAACAAGAAATCTTATAAAAGCATCATAAAAGCAGATACGCTGCTAAATGTCATACAGGTTTGGTACATCATGATTGTGAATAATGCTGACAGTTAGTGAAGCGTATAAGTGCACATAAATGAATGTTTGAGATATGATGATCACATATACAGTGCCTTGCAAAAGTCATTCACGTTTTGTTGCAGCATTATGTTAAACTGCTTTAAATTACTTTACTTTCCATAATGACAAAGCACAAAACAGGTTTGTAACAACTTTGCAAATTTACTAGAAATAAAAAACTGAAAAGATCCCGTTGCATAAGTATTCATACCCTTTTCTGGGACACTCGAAATTATCTCAGGAGCATTCATATTGCTTCTAGATGTTACTACACTTGGAGTGGAGTTAAACTGTGGCAAATTCATCTGAATGAGTCTGATTTAGAAAGACACACACCTCTCAGAAAAGGTCTAACAGCTGAAAATGCAGATCAGAGCAAAAACCAAGATAACTGCCTGTAGAGCTCAGTGACAGACTTGCGTTAAGGCGATGATCTAGAGAAGAGTTCAGAAACAAATCTGCTGCATTGAAGGTTGACAGAAGCATTCTCCATAATGGAAGACGACTGGAACAACTAGGACTCTAGAAAATGTCCAAGCTGACAGAGATGGAGAGGTGAAAAGGTGAGGCAAAGAATGGCAGATAATTGCCAAATGCAGATGTGCAAAGATGCTCACATCAGACCCAAAAACACTTGAGGCTGTAAAGCTGCTTCAACTATGGACTGAGTTAAGGGTATGAATACTTATGCAATCTACTTATTTCAGTGTTTTATTTTTAATACATTTGTAAAATGTGCAAATCTGGTTTTGTGCTTTGTCATTATTATGCTGTATGGAGTGTAAATTGATGTGGGGGAAAACTAATTTAAAGCAGTTTAACGTAATGCTGCAACAAAATCAAAATGAAGGGGTATGAATACTTTTGCAAGGCACTGTAGGTCTGCTGTCCTGCGGGTCTGGAGAGATTAGTGCTGTTAAATATAGCAGTCCTTCAGTCAGTCCACTAGATAAGGAGCAGAATTCCAGTCTGAGACGCAGGATCGTATTACCGACCCACAGAGGAACATTATAACAAGACACAAGAGAACAGGACATTTATTTATCTTTCGCTTGTAGATTATATTCCATTCAGAAAGAAACTGAGACAGTACTCCTGTCATAATGGTTAAATGCTAGTTAGAGTGATTTAATAAATTATATAATATCTAGAAATACATACACAGATTTAATAATAAATTATTATTCTTAAATATTAATTAAATAAATAAACATTATATATATACACACCCACACGCAGTTTTAATAATAAATTAATATTCTATAACATTTATATATATATATATATATATATATATATATATATATATAGATTATAAATTACATTTATATATATATATATATATATATAAATATATAGAATATAAATGTAATTTATACATTTGTAATGAAATATTAATATTCAAAAATATACATTTATTATTAAATATTTAATAAAATATTCATATTTATGCATGCTATCTAAGAATATAATTAATAATTTATTTTGCATTAGGTAAATAAAATACGAGTGATTAACTTTCCATTTCTTGTTTATCAACTCTCGTACATATTACCTCATTAAAATACAGCACAAACCATTAAAATAACTCGTTATATTGTTCATTTCATCTCAATTATGTTGAGGTAATTGCAGCATTACATTAAGGTAAATATACAATAAATGCAACAATAAAACTAAATAACTCTAATTTATAAAACATCAGATAAAAAAGCAGCATTTATATATTTTATAAATATAATACATTTTTAAACTAATATAAAAATAGCATACTAAGCTGAAATATTTTAAAAACTATAACCAATTGTTAGCTATAATTTACTTAATGCACAAAAAAAAAAAAAATATATATATATATATATATATATATATATATATATATATGTATATGTGTGTGTATAATTTTAGGATATTAATTTATTTTAAAATTTACTTTAGATTTTAGAATATTAATTTATTATTAAATTAAGGTAATATGTAGAGTTTCTAAACAAGAGTTAATTACTCATATTTTATGGTTTTCTTAATGCAAAATAAATTATTTCCTAAGATGCCATATTAATGTTTTATTAAATATTTAATATAATTATATAAAATAAATTATAAAAATTATTTTCTAACATACCATGCATAAATACTAATATTTTATTAAATATATAATATTAAATTCATATTGTAGAATATATTTTTTTAAATATTTAATAATTAATATTTTAGATTATTAATGTATTATAAACAAACAAAAACATGACATTCTCATTATTTTGCTCTAATGGCAAAAATACTTGTGTGATATTTGTTTTAAGTAAATATCATCCCCTTGACTTTAATGTATTTACATACATTTTTATCAAGTAACTTCTAGTCTTGCTACTTTTTGAGAGGATTTCTAAAAAGTACAAAACACTTTGTTTGCATTGACTATTAACCAGTATCAGGTTTGATGTTATATTTTATTTTCTGCTCTGAAGGTCCCAGAAGAAAAGGTGAAAGAAGTCACAGAATACAGCCGGACGATGCTGGAAAAGATGGAAAAGGCCCGGATAGAAGCCAATTACAACGAGGTATTGATTAGTTTCCACACAGACGATGTGCAGCGCTGAAGACCGAAGCGCAGGTGTTTAACGTGAGCGTTTGCGCAGGTGGTGAAGATCTGCCGCGAGTGTGTGGAGAAGCAGGAGAACGTTCTGGCCGACACACACATCTATCAGCTGCGCATTTGGTGCACGCTCAGCGAGGTTCTGTCCTACCTGCAGTTCTTCGAAGAAGCGTCGACATACGCACGGAAAATGGTGGAGGGATACATGTAAGTGACATGGACTGCGTCCCAATTCGCATACTATCCGTCCTAAATAGTATTCGAAAATAGAATTAGTATGTCTCAAATCGTAGTATGTTCAAAAAAGTATTCCAAAGATTCCCGGATGGTCTACTACTTAACTTCAGAATTCGAAGTGCGGATCAACGCACACTCTAACGGCTCATATTGCCCACAACACATTGCGCGGTGAACGAGGATTCGATTAGAACTACAAACACGCATAAAAAGTGTTAAAAAACTACAAACATGGAGGATATGCGCGACCAACAGACAGGTAGAGAAAGGGGTTTGAGTGATTAATAATCAGTGTGTAACCTGATAAAAAAAAAAAAAAATTTAAATGTTATCCTCGTTATATTTCATGTGCAGCAACATTATGAACTTTTATAATGATAGGTTTGGTCATTAACGTTTAAATGCATAATTATGCAAACACGAGCAGAGTTCTCGGCATGAAAGACTCCTGAAAGAACGTGCCTCTTCATTTCTCTCTAATAGGCTTCATGCCCAACAGGCTTCCGTTTTCTGCTAAACAGGTCTCGTTGCTTCCGGTTCACGCGTTTTGCATATCCCTCTTTAAATATGAACATGATTTACTCAAGATTCATTCAAAGTAGACACTAAAAATGATCATAACCAATGTCCATCACATATGTGCATTGATATATAAAAGTTTTAAATTTTTATTCTTTTCACTAACATTTATATATAAATATCGAATGAAACGTCCACAATAAACAGCTGGCTTGTTTAACTGATTACCTTAAAAGTCCGTCGATATCGCCATTATTTATTACGGCTATTAACACGTTCTCCGACAAGCGGAAGCAATGAGACCTGTTTTCCGGGGTTGGTCATGTGACGTTCGGCATAAAGCCTATACGGTAGCAAAATAAATTAAACGAAATGTAGATAATGTTAACTGTGATGATTGACAGGGCAGTTTAAACAGTGACAGGATCAAGGGGCAACCTTCCGGTCTCCCTCGTGAAACCAACACGGAAGTGACTGAAACTGCAATTCATCGACTGGCCGCTTGAGGCTGGCTGCAAAAGGGAGTCAATCCCATTGACACTCCATGTTAAAATGCCCAACTTTACAGCAGAAAAAAGTATGTTTACAGCCTGGTTCAAAAAATGGTTTTGGTCTATAAAGCTAGTTTTGCCCTTCATGTCAACTGTGAGGGGGGTGAATTTTTTTTATAACTCATCGGTTTAAGTTATATTAAGCCTTAAAGTTCAGCATAATTAAGGGCGTGGTCACTTGAGTGACAGGGGGATTGCCGCTGCTGTCACCACTGTCGCTCTAGGCGGGCGTGGTTTCAGCAACCAGCTCCACCTACATCCCGCCTTTTTGCCCATTTTTGATTATCCGGGAGTGACGCGCGATGACGCGATTCCAAGATGGCGACGGCCGAATCCCGCCCACTATGAGCTTCAAATTAGCGCTTCAGAATCCTACGGGTGACGTCACGGACACTACGTCCATATTTTTTACAGTCTATGGACAGGATTCAGGTAACTAAGCAACAGAGCGTCCGTTAAAGACGCAGTTATGACGAAGTAGTATGTCCCAAAGCTCGCCTACTATTCTGCTACATACTCAAAAGTATGTACTTTTTCTTCACAAAAAGAGTACATACTTTTAGGGCGTAGTATAAGTAGGCGAATTGGGACGCAGCAATGCATTGAGAAACAGCTTTATTCAACCATGCACAGTTAAAGAAGATCATGTCTTTCTTTCTTCAGTCGATAGGAAATTGTTTTTTGAGGAAAACATTTCAGGAATTATCTCCATATAATTGGACTACCTGAATATAAAAACTAAAGTCAAAACTAAAAGATGTTTTTTTTTTACATTGTAATAAATCGTTGTTCATTGTTTTAGTATTATTTGTTTTTTTTACACAGTTTTTATATTAGTATTTTATGTTTAGATTGTCTGCAAATATTTTTTTTAATAATTTAAAATTTCTAAAGTTAAAAAGTATTTTTTAAATATTATTTTTAAATTATTTTTAACATTTTTATTTATCATCGGCAACTAAAACATTTTTGTTCATTGGAACACAGCTGAAAAGAAATATAGATTACAAAAATATTTTTAACGAGTTTGGTTTGCATAAAAATTATTACCTGAAAATAAAACTGAGCCAGTTTAAGGTTTAAGGCTGGTTTAAGGCAGTTAGCTTGTGTCAAAAAAAAAATCTCATCTTATTTTTTCCCCCAACTTTGAAATCATCTTGCATTGCTGTTTTACCTTTTTTGTAAAAGGCGTTTGATCTTCTTTGCACGTTCAGTTTGTAAACACTGGGTTTGTACTTCTGCAGCGATGTAGGACGAATAAATGAGATGGGAGTTTTTTGCTATGCCCTTACTGACTTGAACTAGACGACACAGAGTTGATGCAGAGCTAGACTAGATGAGCATTCGAGGTTAAAAAGGAAGTAAATTGTCTTTTTTTCCCTTTTTTTTTTTATAAAATAACCAATTGTTTGTCTAGATAAGACCCTTCTTCCTCGACTGAGATCGTTTAGAGCCCTTTGAAGCTGCATTAAAAAAAAAAAATCCTGAAATCTTTTCCTCAAAAGACATGAACATCTTGGATGACAAGGGGCAGAGTAACTTTCAAAAGTAATGCATTAAGATATTGAGTTACTCCCTAAAATGTAACTAATTACGTTAGTTACTTTTCATGAAAAGTAATGCGTTACTTTACTTTTGCGTTACTTTTTAAATCTGGGCACAGGGCTTGCTTGTTTGGTTTTTAATATAAAGAGGTCAATTTTTGGCAAATGTAGAAGCCTTTTCACACCAAAAGCCTCAGGCTTAGAGAAACTGTTCACTGTTTTTATTCATTTTGAGGAATACTGTCTTTTAGTTACTGTTTTTTAGTGAGTGAGATGAATTAATGCATGTTCACATTTATTCTGGAACTAAAGTAACATCTTACTCACAATTTGTATTTGAAAAAGTAACTCAGATATTTTCTTGTCAATTAAAAATTAATATGTTACTTTACTAGTTACTTGGGAAAAATTAATATTACGTAACTTGCATTACTTGTAAGGCATAATTTTTGTTCTGGAAGTGAACTTCTCCTTTAAGAACACCTTCATATATATGTGCTTTGGATATTTATATCCATCAAAGAATCCTGAAAAATCAACTGTTTTAAATATTTATAATAATAATAATAATAATAATAATAAATGTTTCTTGAGCAGCATATCAGCATATTAGAATGATTTCTGAAGGATCATGTGACACTGAAGACTGCAGTAATGATGCTGAAAATTCAGCTTTACATCACAGAAATAAATTACATTTTAAAATATATTCAAACAGAAAGCAGTCATTTGAAATAGTAAAAATATTTCACAATATTACTTATTTTCAAATATCAAATAACTGCAGGCTTGGTGAGCAGAAGAGACTTCTTTAAACATTAAAAATCTTACTGTTCAAAACTTTTGACTGGTAGTGTACTATTACAGTTTTTATTAAGTTTTATTAACTAGTTATATTTTAGTTAAATTTTTGTTACTTTTTTGCAATTTTCCCCAACTCTGCCCCCCTTGTCATCCAAGATGTTCATGTCTTTTGACATGATGTTTTTTGAGGAAAAGATTTCAGGATTTTTTTTTTTAAATGCAGCTTCAAAGGGTTCTAAACGATCTCAGTCGAGGAAGAAGGGTCTTATCTAGACAAACAATTGGCTATTTTCTAAAAAAAAAAAAAAAAAAAAGACAATTTATTTCCTTTTTAACCTCGAATGCTCATCTAGTCTAGCTCTGCATCAACTTTGTGTCCTTTAGTTCAAGTCAGTAAGGGCATAGCAAAAAACTCCCATCTCATTTATTCGTCCTACATCGCTGCAGAAGTACAAACCCAGTGTTTACAAACTGAACGTGCAAAGAAGATCAAACGCCTTTTACAAAAAACACCTTCATATATATATGTGTGTGTGTGTGTGTGTGTGTTGAATTAGGAAGCTGTACCATCCCAATAACGCTCAGCTGGGAATGGCCACGATGAGGGCGGGCGTGACGCACTGGCAGGCCGGATACATAGAGGTCGCTCACGGCATGATCTGCAAGGCCTACGCCATCCTCATGATCACCCACGGCCCAATACACCCCATCACCAAAGATCTGGAGGTAAACATGATACTAACTCTAACTAAAGACTGTGAAAGTCCTGTCTTCATTTACTCCCCCTCATGTCAGTAACAAACCAGTTTTAAATTGATTTGGCCTTCAGTGGAGTCGGAAATGTTTAGAACAATGTTATTAATATACACTACCAGTCAAAAGTTTTTAAATGTTGTTTTAAGTCTCTTCTGCTCTCCAAGCCTGCATTTATTTCATCCAAAGTACAGCTAAAACGGTAAAATTTTGAAATATTTTTACTATTTAAAATAACTGTTTTCTATTTGAATATATTTTAAAATGTAATTTATTTTTGTGATTTCAAAGCTGAATTTTCAGCATCATTGCTCCAGTCTTCAGTGTCACACGATCCTTCAGAAATCATTCTAATATTTTTAATTTGCTGCTCAAGAAACATTTATTATTATTATGTTGAAAACAGCTGAGTAGAACAGCATTTATTTGAAATAGAAATCTCTTGTAACACTAGAAATGTCTTTATCATCACTTTTGATCAATTTAAGGCATCCTTGCTAAATAGAAGTATTAATTTCTATCATTTTTTTCTCTATTAAAAAATTCAAAAGCTTTTTATTTCAGATAGTAAATGCTGAGCTTTGGATATTTATATCCATCAAAGAATCCTGAAAAATCAGGAAAATTATAATAATAATTATAATAATAATAAATGTTTCTTGAACAGCATATCAGCAGTATTAGAATGATTTCTGAAGGATCATGTGACACTGAAGACTGCAGTAATGATGCTGAAAATTAAGCTTTGCATCACATAAAATAAATTACATTTTAAAATATATTCAAACAGAAAGCAGTCATTTGAAATAGTAAAAATATTTCACAATATTACTTATTTTCAAATATCAAATAACTGCAGGCTTGGTGAGCAGAAGAGACTTCTTTAAACATTAAAAATCTTACTGTTCAAAACTTTTGACTGGTAGTGTACTATTACAGTTTTTATTAAGTTTTATTAATATTTTTATTAAGATTTTAATTAATAGTTTTAGTTAAATTTTTGTTACTTTTTTGCAATTTTGTTGTGCCTTTGTCATTTTGTTTATTAGAAGAGAAAACTATATAAAAATATTAGAATGTTAAACATTTGTATTTAATAACAAAATAAAAAATATAATGGGAAAATGGGGAAAAAAAGATTTTTAAACTTGAATTCATGATGTTGTAATCTATCCTTTATATATGCATTTAGATACCATGCAGAAATGTAAAAAATATATAACAATAATATAATATTAGGTATATAATGTATTTTTAATTAATAAAACATAAACCATAAAATGTGGTGCAAAGTTTATTCCAATGCATGATATGGCAAAATAACGAACACCTAATTCAAGCATCCCAGGTGCATTTCAAAACAAAATATGCATGATTTTTTAAGCTCAAGAAAAGGACTTGTTAAGCGTGTCACCAAAAAAATAACAGCATTTGTGACCCTGGAGCTCAAATGCCAAAATGTGACCAATAGCCAAAAATACATTGCATGGGTCAAAATTATCGGTTTTTAAAGTAAAGATCATGTTCCATGAAGACATTCTGTAAATTTCCTACCGTAAATATATCAAAACTTAATTTTTGATTAGTAATATGCATTGCTAAGAACTTCATTTGGACAACTTTAAAGGCGATTTTCTCAATATTTGGATTTTTTGCACCCTCAGATTGCAGATTTTCAAATAGTTGTATCTCAGCCAAATGTCCTATTCTAACATACCATACATCAATAGAAAAGCTTATTTGTTCAACTTTTAGACATATAAATTGCCTCTTATGACTGGTTTTATGATCCAGGGTCACATATGTGTTTAGAAGGGTATGTGTTTGTATGTTAGTGTTTGAATGTGTCTGTCTCTTCCCATCAGGCCATGCGCATGCAGACAGAGATGGAGCTGCGCATGTTCAAGCAGAACGAGTACGTCTACCACTCCATGCGTGAGGCGGCGCTCAAGAACCAGCCCATGAGGATGATGGCAGAACCGGCCACCGACAGCATCAAGAACCTCTTCCGCAGGAAGTGACCGATCCGCTGTGACCAACACGCTCAGGTCAACGCTACACTCACAGACACAACGACTGTGTGCATTTAGTGGACGCTTTCATACTGAAAGAGGAACAAAAGCAGCAGTATATGCAGTTAGAACTGTAGATTAGGAAACTTCATGCATTTTTTAGATTAATTTCTCTACATGATGATTGTGTGATGACACTAATACAATTTTTTTAGACTCTTCTGTGTTTTTGAGTGTCATTTTGAATTGTAAAGATTTTGTAATTAAAATTTTATGAGGTATAAAGGATGATGTTTGTGCTTTGACTCTAATTTCTCGTTGCTCTTTCCGTTCTCATAAGAATGAGTTATACTCATTAACTGATCAACTTTGTCACAGTTTTCTTTCTAAATACACCCAAATGAGTCAAACGAAAATCTGTACACACATGTAACACACCAATACCTACAAAAAAGTCCCCTGGTACCAAATCCATAACCCAACACGAAGTCAGTTATTTTTAATTTTCTCAGCAAATTTTATGTCATTTTTGCCATTTTCAGGCGTCGTACTTGTACGAACTCCTCCTAGAGATTTATTCAGATCAACGCCAAATTTGGTGAGTCTAATCTAAAGCCCTTTGTGACGTTAAATTGCTAAGATCAAGAGTTTTCGTCAGAGGGCGTGTCCGTGGCGGCCTGACAAATTTGGATGTTTCGCCATGAAACAGGAAGTTGCTATAACTTAGGCATACAATGTCTGATCTGCCCCAAAGCAAGGCATATAATGTGCATTGAATTGGACATATAACCTATGTTAGGGAATAACTGCACGATATAACAATTTTCCTACTCAGCTGTACGCACGCAAACGTTGCAAGACAGAACCAATCAATCACAGAGAGCATTCACTCACTCCAGACAGTGCATTCGAACAGGGCTGCGTTTCCCAAAAGTATCATAAGAAAGCATTGATGCTTTTGGGAACGGCAGCCCAGAACAATGTTTATCAGAGGACAGAAAATAAAAACTATTTCACAATAAACAAACTGAAATTGTAGCCTACATAATTTGTGCAATTACATTTCTTTAAATTAACAATTAAAGTTCATTGATAATGTTTTGTAGTAATGTTAAAATAAATTATACACTGTCAGAATAAAAATGTTGCATTTTATGTGTGCAACAGCCTGTCACTGGCAGCCCCTTATGAAACTATGTATTTTAAACTATAGGTTTTGTAGTTACCACTACAGTAAACATATTTTAACCACATTTAAAAAATAAAAGTTAATTAGTTGCAATTAAGGCATATTAAATTTTTAAATGCATTTCAAATATAAAGTTAAGGGTATACTTACATATTTTACTCTTATTAATTTAATAAATGTAATAATTTAAAAGTTAAGTTTAGAAGTATCGTATCGGTATCGATATTGATGCTACTGGCCTTAAAAGTATCAGTATCGTATCGAAAACAAAATAAGTGGTATCGCCGTGTGGCGAAGTGATATAGAGAGGTCAAAAGCTGCCTGGAACTACGTTCGCCGTGCGTTTCCCTGAAAATAATGCACACCGCTAGAACGTTCCTCAGCCAATCAGATTCAAGCATTCAACGGCCCTGTAGTATAATAAGTTTTATTTTTTTTTCTTGTTATTTTACTACCTCAAATAAGTTAAACAAAAATTGGAAAGTTGCCCTTAAAATATTTTAGATTTGAATAATTTATTACATTTATTTACATTTCAATTTTAGTTAAAGTTTTAGTAATTTTGTTGTGTGTTTTTGTCATTTTTATTAGTTTTGGTCATTTATTAAATATGTTTGTGTGGTATTTATTAAATGTTATTTATTAGTTTTAGTTTATTCAGTTTTAGTTATTTTCATACTTTAAAATATTGTAAGGGCAACATTTCTGATTAAAATGATTCATTTTCTTTTTTTATTATAATTGTAGTTAAAATGTTTTTTTTTTAACCTTTTAAGTTAATGTTTATTTCAAGTAACGAAAGTGAGATTTTTAGTTTTAGCTGAACACATGCATGCAGAACACAAACATCTTTCAAATAATACAAATAAATACACAGATCTGATTTTGAAAATCTTTAATAAAAAAAAACTATCATGTTGTTGTTCTTCTCAGATCATTACGAGTGCGGTCTGTTTTAAGCCACACGTTTGCTGATCCTCTTGTAGACGAGGTTGCCACGAGTCAGAGTCTGAAACACAACATCAATCAAATCAGTTTAAGAGGAAATACTGCAGATAAAAAACAGTTTTTCATGCACATTTCAAGTTTGAGATTTAAGGCTTTCATAAAGTGTTTTTTCAGACTAGTGGAAAGAAAACATCCAAAATACACTGTTAAGTCTTTCTTTTATAGCACTTTATCTATTTGTGTCGATAGATTTCAATTACAATACATATTTTTAAAGGCCAAAAGTTTTTTTCTCCTACACTGAGCCATAAATCTCCACTTCAGCAGCACTTACACACACCACACTTTACATTTTTATTCCTGTCTATAATCTGGAGGTTTTTACAGAGGGATTTATTCATATATAGTTTGCTTGATTTTATACAACATTTTATTCTTCCAAAAATTGTAAAAAATTAAAAAAGTTTTCCAACTGTTCTATGTATTTTCTGAATTATGGAGAGACAAAATGAGATACACAAAATCTGAAAAACGTTTGACTCTAATATGTCAAAACAATTAAGAATTTTGAACCTGACTTCATCCAGTATTTAGATTTTTGTACTAGAAATGTATGCAAATTAACACGTTTAATTATTTGCGTATTAAATTTAACATTTTAGACAACTTGTAATGCAAAAAATGTTTTATATTTAAATAATTCATTTTCTGTTTTCATTTTAATTTTAGTTAAAGTTTTAGTAATTTTGTTGTGTATTTTTGTCATTTTTATTAATTTTGCTCACTTTTAAATGTTTATATATTATTTATTCAATGGTATTTATTAGTTTTCGTTTATTTAGTTTTAGTTATTTTACTACTTTAAATTAAACAAAAACTGGAAAATACTATTTTAGATTTAAATGATTCATTTTCTGTTTTCATTTTAATTTTAGTTAAAGTTTTAGTACTTTTGATGTGTATTTTTGTCATTTTCATTAGTTTTGGTCATTTTTAAATGTTTATATATTATTTATTCAATGGTATTTATTAGTTTTAGTTTATTTAGTTTTAGTTATTTTACTACTTCAAATTAAATTAAACAAAACCTGGAAATACTAGATTTAAACTATTAATTATCTCTTTTCATTTTAATTTTTAAAATTAAATTTTGTTGTGTGTTTGTCATTTTTATTAGTTTTGCTCACTTTTAAATGTCTATATATTATTTATTCAATGGTATTAGTTTTGGTCATTTTTTAATATTTTTCATTTTTAAATAGTATTTATTAAATGTTATTTATTAGTTTTAGTTTATTTAGTTTTAGTTATTTTACCACTTCAAATTAAACTAAACTAAATATCGGGAATGTTGCCCTTATATTATTTTAGTTATTTAGATTTTACTTATTTTCTGTTTTTATTTAAATTTTAGTTCAAGTTTTAGTCATTTTGTTGTGTATTTTTGTAATTTGTATTAGTTTTGGCCATTTATTAAACATGTTAATATAAAAGAAAAACTTGTAATGCAAAAAATGTTTTATATTTAAATGATTCATTTTCTGTTTTCATTTTTAATTTTAGTTAAAGTTTTTGTAATTTTGTTGTGTATTTTTGTCATTTTTATTAGTTTTGCTCATTTTTAAACGTTTTTATATTATTTATTCAATGGTATTTATTAGTTTTAGTTTATTTAGTTTTAGTTATTTTACTACTTCAAATTAAACAAAAACTGGAAATACTAGATTTAAACTATTAATTATCTCTTTTCATTTTAATTTTTTAAATTAAATTTTGTTGTGTGTTTGTCATTTTTATTAGTTTTGCTCACTTTTAAATGTCTATATATTATTTATTCAATGGTATTAGTTTTGGTCATTTTTTAATATTTTTCATTTTTAAATAGTATTTATTAAATGTTATTTATTAGTTTTAGTTTATTTAGTTTTAGTTATTTTACCACTTCAAATTAAACTAAACTAAATATCGGGAATGTTGCCCTTATATTATTTTAGTTATTTAGATTTTACTTATTCATTTTCTGTTTTTATTTAAAATTTTAGTTCAAGTTTTAGTCATTTTGTTGTGTATTTTTGTAATTTGTATTAGTTTTGGCCATTTATTAAACATGTTAATATAAAAGAAAAACTTGTAATGCAAAAAATATTTTAGATTTAAATGATTCATTTTCTGTTTTCATTTTAATTTTAGTTAACGTTTTAGTAATTTTGTTGTGTATTTTTGTCATTTTTATTAGTTTTGCTAATTTTTAAATGTTTATATATTATTTATTCAATGGTATTTATTAGTTTTAGTTTATTTAGTTTTAGTTATTTTACTACTTCAAATTAAACAAAAACTGGAAATACTAGATTTAAACTATTAATTATCTCTTTTCATTTTAATTTTTAAAATTAAATTTTGTTGTGTGTTTGTCATTTTTATTAGTTTTGCTCACTTTTAAATGTCTATATATTATTTATTCAATGGTATTAGTTTTGGTCATTTTTTAATATTTTTCATTTTTAAATAGTATTTATTAAATGTTATTTATTAGTTTTAGTTTATTTAGTTTTAGTTATTTTACTACTTCAAATTAAACTAAACAAAATATCGGGAATGTTGCCCTTATATTATTTTAGCTATTTAGATTTTACTTATTTTTTTTGTTTGTTTTTATTAAAATTTTAGTTCAAGTTTTAGTCATTTTGTTGCGTATATTTTTGTAATTTGTATTAGTTTTGGTCATTTATTAAACATGTTAATATAAAAGAAAACTTGTAATGCAAATTTTTTTTGCAATTATCAGTAATAATTAGTTCATTTTTTTACCCTACTCTCCTGCAGTGCCTCACCTTAATTGAATTTAATTTGCAATGTGCTGATGATAAACGCTGATTTACTTACATTGACCAGCGTGTTTTCATCCACCAGCTCTGTGATTGACGTGATTGTGTTCAGAACCACCTTCAGCTTGTTTCCTTCTTTATTCACAACAGCCTAAAACCAGCATAATTAATATCAATGCACTTATTATACAAAGCAATCAAATGCATGAGAGCAGCCTCACCTTGACTTTGTCTCCGGTCAGGGTTTCAATCTCAGTCTCTTGTCCGATGGTGAAGACGTTGGTCAAAACTTTGGCTCCGGTCGTGATGACCACCTTAAACTGATCTCCATTCTGCTCGATCTCAGACACGCTCTTGATGTCTTTGCCTTTCTCAATCAATTCATCAGGAAGACCTGAAATGGTAATCAAGGGATGAGCAATGCAATGCAATGCATGCAGTTTATCAGCAGTTGATTCAGATCCATGCATTGGTTTGAGATTTGGACTCACCGACGGCCTTCATGAACTCCACGAATCCCTCCTGACTCTCCAGCTGATATTTGCCACTGAACGACATGATGAGCGCTGAATGCAGAGTAACTCCAGAGGGTCTAAAAGACTCTTTTATATCATAAAACATGCAGATGAATAATTATTAACCTGACTGGATGATCCTGATTGGCTGATTACTGCGAAATCAGGTTAAATGTCATGTGGGGTAAATCAGTTCAGTCTGATCAGATCACAGCCTTCACCTTTGCCCTCAGCAGCATGACATCATCACTAGTCTTATTTAGTGGCAGGAGTACACTATTTGTAACTATTTTAGTTAAAAAATATATTTTCTGCTTTCGCTTTAATTTTAGAGCTTTTTTTTTTAAATACATTTTTATTTTATTTAAAAAAAAATTGTATTTCTTTTTTTTTTGTCTGTATTTTTTGTAATTTATTAGTTTTAGTTTATTTTGCTACTTTATTACTTCGGTTTAAAGTTTCATTTTATTTCAGGTTTTTTAATTTATTTATTTTACTGCAGTTAATTTTTGTTGTTTTTGCCAGTTTTATATATATAAGAAATATAACGGTGAAATAAATTATATATATATATATATATATATATATATATATATATATATATATATATATATATATATATATAATATAAAATTAACTGCAATAAAAAAAAAAAAAAAAAAAAATATATATATATATATATATATATATATATATATATATATATAATTATTGCAGTTAATTTTTGTTGTTTTTGCCAGTTTTTTAATAAAAATAAATATATAAAAAATAAATAAATGCCAGTTTTTTTTATAAAAATAAATATAAAATATAAAAAATAAATAAAAAGATTTTTCTAAATAATTTATTTTAGTTTGGTTAACATTAATTTTTGTTGTTTTTGCCAGTTGTATTAATTTCATTATTTCTTTAGTGTCTATAGTTTTATTCAGTTTTTATTAGCTGAAATAAAATAAGTTTATTTTGGAAACTATCTGAATTTTTTTTATAATTTATTTTATTTCAATTAATTTGATTTGTTTTTGCCAGTTTTGATAGTTTTATTAATATTTTTACAGTTTTTTTACAGACGCTAGGACACATTTCTCAATACTTAGGTCACTTTTGCAAAATTCTTCACACAATTCTCCTAATATTTTATGTTGTTTATTTATTTTTATTTATTTTTTTGCACTAAGTAATTCCAAAATACAAGAATTTGTAAACACACCATCCACTGATACAGATACAATAGTAATGCTAATCTACTGCATTTTTAGATTTGAAATATGTTTCAATAAAACATTGCTGTTGAATTTTGCTGTCTTATTCAGTTTTGCGTTATGTTATTGTTTTGAACATAAGTTTAACAGTTTTGAAAACAGTATGTAAGCACGTGCAAAATGTCCTGTACGTACACAGATTTTTGGCAGTTGTTGTGTCTGAGTGAGAAAAGAATTCATGATATTTGAGAGATGTAGTCATTGAATGCATTTTGTGCCAAAACAATGATAATTGATCCTCAGTTTAGCCCACATAGACTTCTGTTGTGCTCACTGTGTCAAGAGTTTTGCAAAAGTGACCTAAGTATTGAGAAATGTGTCCTAGCGTCTGTAAAAAACTGTAATGCCTATAGTTTTATTCATTTTTATGTAAATTATGTAAATAAAATCAGTTTTTAAAAATAATTTATTTTAGTTCAGTAAAAATTTAATTTTTGTTGTTTTTGCAAGTTTTATTAATTTTATTATTTTTTTTATCTAGTTTTATTCATTTTTATTAGCTGAAATAAAATGTTTTTATATAATTTTATTTCAGTTAACATTTATTTATTTTTTGTTGTTTTTGCCAGTT
This sequence comes from Garra rufa, assembly GCF_049309525.1. NCBI lineage: Eukaryota > Metazoa > Chordata > Actinopteri > Cypriniformes > Cyprinidae > Garra > Garra rufa. The sequence continues at coordinate 43,617,714 of NC_133375.1, forward strand.
TTATTAGTTTTAGTTTAATTTTTTTTAAATGTCTATAGTTTTAATTAATTTTTATATCAGTTTTAGTTTTAATTGTTTTAGTACTTGAAGTTAAACTAATCAAAAATGTAAATATAAAATGTTTGGCTTGGCAACTAGCTGAAATACTTTTTTAAATAATTTATTTTACTGCTGTTAATTTTTGTTGTTTTTGTTTAATTATTATTATTTTTAATGCCCATAGTCTGATTAATTTTTAGTTGTTGAAATAAAATCATTTTTGAAATTTATTTTAGTTTAATTAAAATTGAATTTTTATAGTTTTTGCCAGTTTTATTTATTTTATTAATTTTTAATATCTAGTTTTATTAATTTTTATTAGCTGAAATAAAATGTTTTATTTTTATAGTTAACATTTATTTAATTTGTGTTGTTTTTGCAAGTTTTATTAGTTTTAGTTTAAATGTTTTTTATGTTTATTTAATTTTTATTTTTTGTCTGTTTTTTGTCTTATTATTAGTTTATTTTGCTATTTTATTACTACAGTTTAAGTAAATGAAAATTTGTTTAAATGTTTTTTTTTTTTTTTTTTTTGCTGGTTTATTAGTTTAGTTTGGGTTAGGTACATTTTATTAATTGAAATAAAAATGAATAAAACAACAAAACTAAAACTAATAAAACTGGCAAAAAAAAAAAAAAAAAAAATGTTACCTGAACTAAAATAAATAATTAAAACTTTAATTTTAGCAAATAAAAATGAATAAAACTATAAAAATAGTAAAATAGAAAAAACAATTCAACTAAAATAATAAAACTGACAAAAACAACAAATATTAAATAAATGTTAACCAAAATAAAATAACTAAAACATAATAAATATTTTTTTTCATATATATATATATATTTTTTTTTTCTTCTTCTTTTTTTCAGATAGTTTGCAACATTTGTCTGTTAAATTTTTGATTAGTTTAACTTTAACATTTATTTCATTTCAAGTGACAAATTTATTTTTATTTTTGTAATAGTTTTAGTTTTAAACTAATAACCCTGATCATCACTCCCAACAAAAATAGAAACTGTTGTAATCGTCAGCTCCGGATGTTTCAGTCAATTCATTTAAACTGCTGTCCTCTTCATGTGTAATTATCTGTTCTTTCATCAGGTCATGAGTCCAATATAAATAGCACATCCTTCACACTAACATTATATAGACAGAGTTGCATTTCTGTGACTGCTTTGACAAATAACCAGCATGACAAACATCATGCAAATAATTCATTTATGCAGCATAAACCAGTCTTTGAGTGGCTTTGATACAGATCAGAAAACAGGATTGTGGGGTTTTCCACGGTACAAAAAATTCATGCCACATCAGAGAAAATATAGAGCAGAACAAATGCATGGTAAGCTTGATTTCTAAGCAGTGTAAGTGATTTCTGGAGGTCTGTGTGTCTCATTAGCAGCATCACGAACGATGCACTCAGCACAGTTGATCTGTACTCTGGACTGCATCTTTCAGAGCTGATTGATTATCAGTGTTTTATCAGGACGCTCTGACTCTCATCAGCGTCTGTGTGAGTGGCACAACACTTCAAACACCCATGCAGATAACGGCACGCTCACAATAAAACCATAAACCCCCTTTCACAGACTGTGTTTTACACAGCTTATCTTTTGAAACCACTATGATGTCAACTTTGAAATATCCTTTTTTTAGTGTGCATTTTATTTTGAGTAATGAACGTTTTTATTGGTTTTAGTTAATGATAATAACTCTTCTTAGAATGTGATGTGGCATCCATGTCACTTTGTTGACCTTTGACTCTTACCTATAATTATAAATAGTAACATACTTGATTTACTGCTAGTGCTGTGAACGGATGAACTTTATCACTATTAATAAAAACAAAAGATGGTAAATCTCGGTTATTTTAGTATCATTAATAAACAAATTCAGTTCAGTCTGATCAGATCACGGCCTTCACCTTTGCCCTCAGCAGCATAGCATCATCACTAGTCTTATTTAGTGGCAGGAGATAATTTAGATAATTTTAGAGATTTTTTATTTTTTTAAATTACATTTTTATTTTATTTTTACAAATTTTGTATTTCTTTTTTTTGTCTATATTTTTTATAATTTATTAGTTTTAGTTTATTTTGCTACTTTATTACTTCGGTTTAAAGTTTCATTTTATTTCAGGTTTTTTTAATTAATTTATTTTACTGCAGTTAATTTTTGTTGTTTTTGCCAGTTTTATATATATATAAAAAATATAACGGTGAAATCATTTTTTTTTTAAATAATTTATTTTAGTTTAGGCAACTAACTGAAATAAATAAATAAATAAATAAATATATATATATATATATATATATATATATTGTTGTTTTTGCCAGTTTTTTAATAAAAAAAATAAAACGGAGAAATACGATTTTTTTAAAATAAATATTAAATCTCGGTTATTTTAGTATCATTAATAAACAAATGATTGCTTTTATTATCTTCACAGTATGCATGTTTCATAAGGATTGCATAATCTGAGAATATTTGTTTTCTATTTGACGTTTCATGCTCAAGTTTAAAGAGAGACATGATGCAGAATTCGTCAACATTTTATGCTATTTATTTTTATTTTTTTGTACTAAGTAATTCCAAAATACAAGAATTTGTAAACACACCATCCACTGATACAGATACAATAGTAATGCTAATCTACTGCATTTTTAGATTTGAAATATGTTTCAATAAAACATTGCTGTTGAATTTTGCTGTTTTATTTAGTTTTGCGTTATGTTATTGTTTTGAACATAAGTTTAACAGTTTTGAAAACAGTATAAGCATGTGCAAAATGTCCTGGACGTACAAAGATTTTTGCAGTTGTTGTGTCTGAGTGAGAAAAGAATTCATGAAATTTGAGAGATGTAGTCATTGAATGCATTTTGTGCCAAAACAATGATAATTGATCCTCAGTTTAGCCCACATAGACTTCTTTTGTGCCTACTGTGTCAAGAGTTTTGCAAAAGTGACCTAAGTATTGAGAAATGTGTCCTAGCGTCTGTAAAAAACTGTATACATCAGTGATGTCAAGCAGCCAAATGTAAGTCAATTTGATTTATTGACTGAGTATTAATGAACTCAGACAGTGTTGATACACAAAACAGAATGTTTCTGTCACTGTTCTGTTCTTCAGCCAAACGGCTGTCTGTTCATCATCATCATCATCATCACAATCACATTACAGCATAATGAGTGAAAGTCTCATCAGATAATGAGTTGCAGTATCAAAGACGCCATAAACCGCTTCTGTTCTCACCTAAGTCGCATTTTTATATTTGATGCTTTAATTGTATTTGTTTTTGTTTTTTTCAGTTAGAGTTTTAAATTACAGTTCACATTTGTTTTACAATTGTAAAAAGTAACAAGATTGTTTTGTAGTTAACAATAGTAGGATATTCTGTAACAGTGTAACACATTTAGGATACAGTGTATCAGCCAAACAACCTTGGTGACCTTTGATCTCTACTTTTTCCAGTTTTAGTTACTTTAGTACAAATATAAGAAATATTTCTGAACCAAAATACTTATTTTTCAGTTAACCTTTATTTTAAGCAATAAAAATGTTTTAATGGTTTTAGTAGGGCTGCCCTCGACTAAAGATTTTTTTCTGGTCAACTAGTAGTCATTCATTTTAAGCATTAGTCGACTATTAGTTATTAATAAACCCTGTAGATCATTAGAATGAGACTTTAATTGCCCACATAGTCTAATAAGCACTCAAGTGCATATGAAAAAAGTCAGGGAAAACATCAAGAAAAATGCATTCACCACTTGTATTTTTTTTTTTTTTTTTTTGCAACTAAGATGACTAATGCAATTTTGGTCAAACAAGCCTCTTTTCATCGACTAACAATTAGTCAACTATTAGGGGGCAGCCCTAGGTTTTTAGTTTAGTTTAACCCAGTTTAGATGTCCTTTGATGTCCTTTGACCTATAATTCTACATTGTGACATAATAATTTAGCATTTAGTGTTGTGAACAGATGTACAACTGTAAAAAAACAAAAAGAAGAAGAAAAGAAAAAAACTTGTAAATCAATGCTATTTTAGTAGTTTTTATTTATATTTATTTATATAATGAGTAATTTTGTTATATCTTTAAAGTGCAGCTTCCAAACACTTCAAATCTTTTTACATACAGAGAACAAGTCTTTCCGAGGAAATATGGATAGTTTCATCAATATACAAAGCTCCTTGAATAAAAGAAAATTAAAAAACGATTAGACATCTAATTTACTCTGCTTCTATGTGTATGTGGGGTTTGTGTGTGTTATGGGTGAGTTCATACACATATAGACCTCATTAGGCAGAACAACTTTTGTTCTCAGGAAGTTGGTTATTCAAGGTTTTTTGAAAAACGCTAAAGAATTAGCCACCAAACTCGGTCAACATGATCTCAAGACATTAGGAATGCAAAATGGCCAAAGTTGCTATCAGGATGGAGATTGCGCTGATGGCTTGGGCCCGTCATCACTGCTTGCAGCTACAGTGCCTTCCAAAAGTATTCATACCCCTTCATTTTTTTTCACATTTTGTTTTGTTGCAGCATTATGTTAAACTGCGTTAAATTAGTTTTCCCCCACATCAATTTACACTCCATACAGCATAATAATGACAAAACAAAAAACAGATTTGCAAATTTTACAAATAAAAATATAAACGTATATACTGCATTTTACGGTGAACGCAGAGTAGGCTAGTAAGCACACGCCCTCACGTCTGTTTACGGCTGCCAATTTGGCCAAAAATGAGGATAATATAATAATTGATGAACAAGATGCCTGGTCCTGGTAAGAGACATCAACAGCAGGCACGTGCAGAGGGGGGGGGGGCGGAGGGTGCTCGAGCACACGCCCCTTTTGCTTAGATGCCCAAAGTGCCCTTCTGTCAGAGGGCACCTGCAGGTCCTAAAAACTCCAAAATTTAGTTGTACCAAATTTGAGGCCATAAAAAGTTTGAAATATGTTAAATAGTATAAGAAGATACTTAATTATAATTTAGGAGGTCGTACATTTGGGACGATATCGCGAAAGGGCTGGATTAAACTTCAGTCAAATTTAAAGCGCCCCCTTGTGACAGAGAAGGACTTTTTCTTTTCCACATTTTTTCAGCTCTTTATGGTCAAATTATTGCAATTATCGACCTACGTTGTTATGCAGCAAACACAGAGTTGTAAATGTGAAAGAAGTGAATGTGCCTTCTAAGAATATAAACAAATAAGACAGTAATATTTATGTTTTAAATAAATATAATAAATTAAAAACTCGATTTATCCCTTTTAATGGAATAAAGGCTGAAATTCCATTGTATAAGATATTTTGTTTTGTTTTGTGTGAAGCTGTATCTGAAATTATAAATCATGCCATTTTATGCCTTAATATTCTACTGTACATTGTCAAATCCTACTCATACTGTTCATTTTACGTCTGCGGCTCTTAAAAAGGGTCACAATTTGCCTTAAATTGATATTTAAAATATTTTAAACAGTGAAATTATATTCCTTCCTTAATATGTTTGTTTTATTTCTATACTCTGCAGTAAAGCCTGTTGTCTACAATCTTACAATACAATACAATACAATACAAAGTGAAAATATTACTGATTCTGTTGTTTGAGTCCTGAAACGCAATTTAAACTTCAAATAATGCATAATTTGTCTTATTAATGACATTGTTACTTGTTACATAAGTAACTGGATGCCTACAATGAGGTGATGGACCCTAGGGGCTCTTTAATGCCTTGTTTCAGATGCCCTTTTTATACTTTGAGCACCTGCCCCTTTAAAGGTCTCTGCACGGCCCTGATCAACAGTCCAGCACCGAGAAACGAAAGAAAAAAAAAGCCCAAGATGAAGCCCGTGCATAACTTTCGGGTGCGTTCATAATCCTGTGAAACTTTATTATATTCTGTCTTGTCGAATAATGTGCTTTAATGTCCGTAATAATCTCACGACTAACGCCTCCTTCTTAAAATGAATACACGCAGATCTAAGTAAACAAAACGACTTAAAATGCATTATATTAAAACACAGAGGCAATTATGATTATTGATTAATAATGACCATATGGTGTCATTAAATAACAGTGTTAAAATACATAATCTAATACTAAATTAACAGTTTACATTACAATTTTAATAGAAATGCCTGAAAAGGGCACCAAAGGCCTGGTAAATGCAGTTGTTACACTTACATGATGATCGAATTCCTTGTTTAATATTGACCAAACATTTAATTAAAATATCCACATAGTCTTTCCTATCATTTCCTCAACAAAAATATGTGGCCATCATAACCCTTGTCTGCTTTATTGTCAAAACTGCCACAGGTACAATGCATACAAGAGTTTTGAAGTTTCGTTTCTCTCACACCCTTGGTGCAAACAGGTAAAAACACAGAATAAAAATATATTTAAAAAATACAGACAAATACAAATATTATATATTCTATAAAACACAATTTAAAAGCATGGATATGATAGATAGATAGACAAAAAGGCAGATAACCACGGTTTTATGGTTTTACGACTTTGCCTCAAGAAAAAGTAGAAGTGTGCCTTTGTAAGTTTTGAACTTTGGAAAGCTCCAGCAGATGATAGTGTTGTTTTATTTCAGTTTATTATTGTTTATTTTATTAAGATTTCACATTTTTAAATGTTTTATTTAAAGTGTAATTTTTATTTTTTTATTTTTTTTTTGCTGTAGAGCTACAATTGTAATTTATAAATGATACAGTTTATTTATGTATTTACTTTTATTTGAATAAAGTTCTATTTTGGCCCCTATAGTAGGTGTTTTTTTTTTTTTTTTTTTTTTTTTTTTTTTTTTTACTTCCGTAATATTTGGGGAAGGGGCCACAAAAGTAAATTTCTGCTTAGGGCACCCACTGGAAGTGTAGTAACATCTAGAAGCAATATGAATGCTCCTGAGCTAAATGTTGTGTGTCCCAGAAAAGGGTATGAATACTTATGCAACGGGATCTTTTCAGTTTTTTATTTCTAATAAATTTGCAAAGTTGTTACAAACCTGTTTTGTGCTTTGTCATCATGGTGTATGGAGTGTAGATTGATGTGGAAAAAAGGTAATTTAAAGCAGTTTAACATAATGCTGCAACAAAACAAAATGCACAGTATATTTTAAATTTGTTTTTATTTTACATTTTGCATATTTTATCCAGATATTTTTTGTGTGTTTTTGTTATTAGATTTATAATTTTTAGTGTCTAAAAGTTTTTATCAACTTTTATTTAATTAAATTATTATGTCTTTTTGATTTATTACAAATCAAATGTAACGGAAATGTTTTTAATGGTTTTAGCTTTAATTATGTATTAATTAAATGTCTTTATTCTTTAGTGATTTAATAATGAATGCATCATTTAAATGACTCATGTCTTTATCTGTATTCAGTTTCTTGCCTCGCAGGCCAGAGCTGAGGGTTTGTTTGCCCCTACAGGACACTAGGAGATATAGCAGGAACTCAGCAATTAAGTTACAGATTGTCTATAAGCTTTTTTTATGAATGTAGAATGTTGCCAGATATTGCTACGAAAAACAAGCAATTACAAAAAGAAAGAAAACAGTATCCGAAATAAGTTCAAAGCTTGTGTTTTGTAAATAAGATGAATATATCTCTAACACTAACGTTAAACTTTCCACTTTATAAACGTCCCAAAGTGTCACACTTACTTGGACAAACGAATCAAAAAACACGTATAATAAGTGGATCTGGCAACCTGCGCTCTCAAGCCCCGTTCACTGCGCTAGCTTCTCGCAGCAACATGAATTGCAAACACTCCTGTGATATGAGGTGGTTTAAACGGCTAAATAATCATTCAAAGAGCTTGACATTTTATTTTTGAATATAAAAAATGACCTTGGTGACCTCATAGCTGGCTACGGCCATGAGCAGAAGTGTCAGTATCAGCAGACCAGAGGTTTTATATTCTCACCTGATGCATGCCTTCATCTGTACTGCTTAACACTAATCAGACTAATTAATCAGTGTGTGATTTGGTCACATATATCTAATGATCGGACACATTGGCACAGATGAACTGGGGTCATGATGTGAAAGAGGAACACTAAAGGTCACTGGAGGCTAAAGCTGCTCTTCTTCTCTCCCTCAATCCACAAACTAAAGGGTAATTATTGTTTTACACCTTTATTAATGGTGATTATAGTCACACATCTTTACA
>NC_133375.1:43626443-43729120 GCF_049309525.1 Garra rufa
CAGGTAAGAGACACACACGCCGCTCACCCATGCGCTTTACAGGTGCAGCTGATCACTTACGGATCAATATGCTTTCTGGAATGACCAAATGTTTGTATGATTGACTTTAAAACATGCATGCATTCAAAAATGTACCTCTGAGCTCCTACAAACATTGAATCAATGTATTTTTCAGTAGATATAGTTATTAGTAGACATATGTAAAATATATTTATATTTTATATTTTCAGATTTTCCTCCATTTTTAGTGTATATGCACTATTCTTTGTCATTTTCCAGCGCAAATATCTAATTTAAGGATACTTGCATCATTTTTTGCAGTGCAGCTTTTGGCTTTATATTAAACGGCATGTTTTATTAATTCAGATATGATCTAATATGCAAAATGCATATTAGATCATCATGTTTTGTGCATTTAGACTCTAAAACAGTGATTTCTAAGAGAAATGATAAGAAAATACTTTTTTTGCAGTGCAGCTTTTGGCTTTATATTAAACAGCATGTTTTATTAGTGCAAATATGATCTAATATGCTAAATGCATTTTGTGCAAAATCATTTTTTTTTTTGCAGTTTGTGTCATTAGGATGTCATTCATCTGTTTAAAGCAGAAGTATTTGGTGTTGTTTGCATTAGTTGGCCCCCTTTTTTTGTGAGTCGGACCGTATTTCCCCACTATGATAGTTTGACTGTATACTACTCGAATGATAGCACCGGATAATGGCTTGTAATGAAAAAGAGAAGTTCCAGTCGTAAAGCAGTGAAAATGAAACACAGAGGAACAGCAGAGAGGAAGAGAGTGCCACGTCTGTCTGACTGATCCATTTGATGCCATTCCAACAAACACAGACAGAAAACAAGACTTAATCAAGTCATTTTGCGTCTCAAGTATGTATCTTGATGTTTAGATAAACTGCTGCAGAGCAAGGTCATGGGTTCGATTCCAAGGGTGTGCATGAACTGATCAAATGTGAACGTGATGCAAATCACTTTGGTTTAAAGCATCTGCCAAATGCACGAATACAACAAAGGCAGTAAAGATCAATTTATCAGCAATGCCTTCTTGTAGTTGCAAAAAATTATCATCTTACTAGGTGTTTTCCAATGCAAAAAACATTCTTAAACCAAGATACATTTACCTGAGAAGCAAAATGACTGAAAAAAATGAAAATGAATGCTTACGCTTAAAAAGAAAAAAATATCTGCCAATGAGATCTAAAAAATCAACAATAATTAATTAAGCTATTTTGCTTCTCAACACTGTAAAAAAAACCTAAAAAACTCAATTTGTTGAGTCAACTTAAAATAATGTGTTATCCTGCTGCCTTAGATATTCAAGTTGATTCAACTTAAAATTTAAAGTTGTCACTTTGTCCAACTTAACATTTTAAGCTGACTAAACATAAAATTTTAAGGCAGCCAGGTAACAAATTATTTTAAGTTGACTCAACAAATAGTTTTTTTTTTTTACAGTGAAGAATGTATCTCAATTTAAAGATGTTTAGATATCTGTACTGGAAAACAAAACAAAATCATTCTTTAGCAGTTGCGCTTGCAGCGCCAAGGTCATGGGTTTGATTTTGAAGGAATGCATGAACTGATCAAACATGAATGCAATGCATATCACATTGGATTACAGCATTTGCCAAATGCATGAATGCAACAAAGCCAGTGAAGATCAATTTATCAGCAATGCCTTCATGCGTTTGATGATAATTTTACTTGGTGTTTTCCAATGCAGGATCAAATCTACTTAATTCAAAGGGAAAAGATTGTATATATTACTCGATTTGTTATTGTTTTAAGTGTAAACTCAATTCTGATGCATTTTTCAAACAGGACTTAATTAAGTAATATTGCTTCTCAAGCAAATGTATCTTGATGTACGGAAGTTTATTTATTTGCCCTTAAAAACAAGGCAAAATACTGAAGGAGAGCATCATTTTTTCAGAAAACAAGACTTAATTAAGTCATTTTGCTTCACAAGTAAATGTATTTTGATTTAAGGATGTTTAGATGTTTGCACTGGAAAGCAAGACAAAAGTACTGAAAAAGAGCATCATTTTTTTTGCAGTTGTGCTCGCAACACCAAGGTCATGGGTTTGATTTCAAGTGAATGCATTAATGGATCTAATGTGAATGCAATGCATATCACTTTGGATAAATACATCTGTCAAATGCATGAATGCAATTAAGCCAGTGAAGATCATTTTATCAGCAATGCCTTCATGTATCTGCAAAAATGATCATCTTACTTGGTGTTTTCCAATGCAAAATCATCTTTAAACCAAGATACATTTACTTGAGGAGCAAGTCAAAAAAGGAAAATATCTTCCAATGGGATCAGAAAAATCAACTTAATTCAAAGTGAAAAAAGATAATATTTATTACCCCATTTGTTCATGTTTTAAGCATAAACTTGCTTGATTTTTTAGAAAACAAGACTCAACTAATTTTGCTTCTCAAGTAAATGTATCTTCATTCAAGGATGTTTAGATATTAGCACTGGAAAACAAGACAAAAATACTGAGGAAGAGCATGATTTTTTCCAGTTGCACTTGCAACACCAAGGTCATGGGTTCGATTCCCAGTGAATGCATGAACTGATCAAAAATAAATGCAATGCATATCACTTTGGATAAATGCATCTGTCAAATGCATGAATGCAACAAAGCCAGCGAAGATCAATTCGAAAACGATTATATTTATTACCCCATTTTTTTCTTGTTTTCAGCATAAACTCACTTAATTTTGATGCATTCTTCAGAACACAAACACTTAAGTAATTTTGCTTCTCAAGTAAATGTATCACTGGGAATCAAACCCATGATTGAGGAAAATCATTTTTTTCCAGTTGCGCTTGTAACGCCAAGGTCATGGGTTCGATTCCCAGTAAATGCATGAACTGATCAAACATGAAGGCAATGCCTAACACTTTGGATAAATGTATCTGCCAAATGCATTAATGCAACAAAGCCAGCGAAGATCAATTCATCTGCAACTTAATTCTAAGTGAAAACGATTATATTCCTAACCCCATTTTTTCTTGTTTTAAGCATAAACTCACTTAATTTTGATGCATTTTTCAGAAAACATTACTTAAGTAATTTTGCTTCTCAAGTAAATGTTTCTTGATTTAAGAATGCTTAGATATTTGCACTTGAAAACAAGGCAAAAATACTGATGAAGAGCATCACTTTTTGCAGTAGCGCTTGCAACACCAAGGTCATGGGTTCGATTCCCAGTAAATGCATGAACTGATCAAGCATGAATGCAATGCATATCACTTTGGATGAATGCATCTGCCAAATGCATGAATGCAACAAAGCCAGAGAAGATCAGTTCATCTGCAACTTAATTCAAAGTCAAAACAAGATTATATTTGTTACCCCCGTGTGTTAATGTTTTAAGCATAAACTCATTTAATTTTGATGCATTCTTCAGAAAACAAGACTTAAGTCATTTTGCTTCTTAAGTATGTATCTTGATTTAAAGATGTTTAGATATCTGTACTGGAAAAACAGTACTTTTTTTGCAGTTGCGCTTGCAATGCCAAGGTCATGAGTTCGATTACCAGTTAATGCATGAACTGATCAAACATGAATGCAATGCATATCACTTTGGGTAAATGCATCTGCCAAATGCATGAATGCAATAACTAATTCCGCATGTTTTTCTCAGACAGGTGATGGACGATTTTCACGCTCATGGTCTAAACCTGTAGAAACCTCCATCATGGATTCGATCGAGAGCGAAAGCAAGCGTCCAGAGGAGTTTGCCAGCAGACACGTCGACCTTTCCCTTCTTCCCTATCCTCTTCCTCACCCCATGATGCCTCAGCCGCACCGATACGTCCCGGACATGATCGACCTCAACCGGCTGCGGCTCCATCGCGTGGTCCAGGTCAAGCAGGAGACGGTGAAGCCGCTGCCGCTGTGGCCTCCGTCGCCGTTGCTCCTGCGCTCTCCCGCGCCCTACTTCCCTCCCTTCCACCCCAGTCTGGTTCCATTCCCGTTCCTCCTGCCCGGCTCCGTCCCGCATCTCTCTCCGAGTCACTTCTACCCCGGCGAGGCCGTGCGGTTTCGCCGCAGGAGCCAAGAAGCCAGCAAATCGGAAAAGCTGAACGTGCACGTGGACGAAAGCTACTACGTCGATGTCGGCGGAGATCAGAAGCGGTGGAAATGCCGTATGTGTGAGAAGTCCTACACGTCCAAATACAACCTGATCACACACATCCTGGGCCACAGCGGCATTAAGCCACATGAATGCAACCTATGTGGGAAACTCTTCAAGCAACTGAGCCATTTGCACACGCATATGCTGACGCACCAAGGCGCACGGCCGCACAAGTGCCAGGTTTGCAACAAAGCCTTCACGCAGACCAGCCATCTGAAGAGGCACATGATGCAACACAGCGATGTCAAGCCTTACAGCTGTGGCGTTTGCGGACGGGGATTTGCGTATCCCAGCGAACTGAGAGCGCATGAGCTTAAACACGAAAGAGGCCAGGAGAACGTCTGTGTGGAGTGCGGACTCGACTTCCCCACGCTGGCGCAGCTCAAAAGGCACCTGACGGCGCACCGCGGGCCCGTGCAGTATGACTGTGGCGAATGCGGCAAGAGCTTTCAGTATCCTAGTCAGCTGCAGAATCACATGATGAAGCACAAGGACATCCGGCCGTTCATCTGCAGCGAGTGCGGGATGGAGTTTGTCCAGTCACATCATCTCAAGCAGCACACGCTCACACACAAGGTACCAATGGGGCGGGGTTGTGACGTATGCTGTCAAGTTAGAAAATGCTGTTTCAGTCTTTGATATTTAAAAAGAACATAAAGTAATAAAAATGGCAAGAACATAACAAAATTAGCAAAACTTTTATGTAAATTAACATGAGAATGGAAAATATAAAAATAAAACATACACTGAGAAAATTGATTTTTCTGAGATTATTGCATTGGAAAAACAATATCAATCTTTAATTTTTAAATTGGAAAATGGAAATATAAAACCTACACTGTAAAATTCATTATTGCACTAGAAAATACAGTTTTAATCTTTAATATTTTTAAAAAAAACTTATAAAAACGGCAAAAACACAACAAAATTAGTAAAACTTAAATTAACATGAGAACAGAAAATATAAAAATAAAAAGTACAACACAGTACACAATAGTAATTTCTTCGAAGATTATTGCATTTTACAAGAAAATACAGTCTGTAATATTTACAAAACAACAAAAACTTATAAAAACAGCTAAAGAATGTAAAATATAAAAATACCGTAAACAGAGATTTTTTTTCAAAGATCATTACAGTAAAAAATACAATTAGAAAATATGGTTTCAATCTTTAAAAACTTTACAATTAAAATGAGAACAGAAAATATAAAAATAAAACCTATAAAATAAACTATAGTAGAAAATATGGCTTCAATCTTTAATATTTAAAAAAAACACAAACTAATAAAAATGGCAAAAAGACAAGAGAATTACTAAAACTTTTACGTAAATTAGCATAAGAACAAGCAAATGATTACTGCAGCAGAAAATACAAATTAAGTCTTAAATATTTTAAAAGAACACAAACTAATAAAAATGGCAAAAACACAACAAATTAATAAAACTTTAACTTAAATGAACATAAGAACAGAAAATAAAAAAATAAAACCTACACTGTAAACACTGATTTTTTTTATGAATATTCCAGTAGAAAATACGGTTTCAATCTTTAATATTTAAAAAGAACAAAAAGTAATAAAAATGCCAAAAACACAACAAAATTAGTAAAATTTTAACTTAAATTAACATAACAACAAAAAATAAAAAAATTAAATCTACACTGAGAAAATAGATTTTTTGAAGATTATTGCAGTAGAAAATACCAAATTAAGTCTTAAATATATATATATATATATAAAACACAAACTAAAAAAAAAATGGCACATACACAACAAAATCACTAAAACTTTAACTTAGCTTAAATTAAAATAAGAACAGAAAACAGAAAAATAAAGCCTACACTGTAAAAATAGATTTTTCAAAGATTATTGCAGTAGAAAAAGTCTATTTCAATCTTTAATAGTTAAAAAGAATAAAAACAGCAAAAACACAATAAAATGTTGATAAGTAACAAAAAACTAATAAAAATGGCAAAAACACAACAAAATGACTAAAACTTTAACTAAAATTAAAATGAGAACAGAAAATATAAAAATAAAACCTACACAGAATTATTTTTCAAAGATTGTTGCAGTACATATTACGAGAAAGTAAAGTTTGTAATATTTAAAAAGAACAAAAAACAAACAACAAAAACACTAAAAATGTAACAAATGAGAACAGAAAAATTGTTTCAAACTATACTGCAAAATGTTTGTAACAAAATATCTAAACATTCTTAAATCAAATGCTTTTATTTGGCATCAAAATGACTCGTTTTCAAAAATCAACCACAGGATTCAGAAAAATCTACTTTCAACTACAGTAAGTTGATTTTTTTGAGCCCATTCAGAGATATTTGTTCTTGTTTTAATTATCAACACTTCATTTTGATCAATTTCTCAGAAAACAAGACTTATGTCATTTTGCTACTTAAGTTAATGAAAAAGTCTAATAAACTTGACTTTGTGTATTACTGTTGTTGACAAATTGCTATTGTTCTTTTGCAAGTTGCTTTGGATAAAAGCATCTGCTAAAAGAATAAATGTAAATGTAAATAAATATTGATTTAAGAACATTTAGATATTTGGACTGAAGAACAAGACAAAAAAAACTGAGGAACAATAGTGAATAGTTTATATCAGAGGTTCCCAACTCCATAAACCACAAATGAAAAGCAAAACAATGCAAAGACAAATCATACAATGCAACTAACCATAAATTAGGAAAAGCAGACTTACTCTGAAAAGGAAGAAGAAAACACTTCCCATTTCTTTCATTACTAATGTAAAATGTCGAGCATCAGTCAAAGTTGAATTGTAAGTCACGTTTTAGAGGAGACCATTAAAGCAATTTCAGTGTTTAATATTAAGAATATTTTGTTATTGCTAGATGTCCAGGAAGAAATCTGCAAGCAAAACCTATTGAGAAGCGCACATTGGGTCATAAGTTCAATTCCCAGGGAATGCATGAACTGATCAAATGTAAACCTTAAATGCAATCTCAGTTGCTTTGGATGAAAGCACCTGCCAAATGCATTGCTGTAAATCTGATCTATAAGAGCATTGATCAGACTTGGTTTCTGATGGACTGTTCATCCTCATCCGTGTGTTTTAGGGAGTGAAGGAGCACAAGTGTCGCATCTGTGGCCGTGAGTTCACGCTGCTGGCCAACATGAAGCGGCACGTTCTGATTCACACCAACATCCGAGCGTATCAGTGCCACCTGTGCTACAAGAGCTTCGTCCAGAAACAGACACTCAAGGCTCACATGATCGTCCACTCCGACATCAAGCCCTACAAATGCAAGGTGCTGACACTCAACGCCATTCATACAGACACAAAAAGTCATGTTCTGTCTAATGATCTCTAGTGGAGAAGCAAAATAAGTCTTGTTTTGAGAAACTGATAAAATTGCAACAAGTTTATTATTATGATAAAAAAGAACAAATATTTACAAGTAGCAAATAACAAGGTTTAAATGCCCTATTGACAGATATTTTTGTTTTAAGTATAAACTCACTCAGTTTTGTTCTAATTTTAGAAAACGCGACTTCAATTTGCATGTTCATTTATCTTGATTTAAACTGGAAAACAAGACAGAAATACTGAGGAAGATATTCATGTTTTGCAGTGCATGCAACTTTTAACGCCATGACTTTATGAATTTAAGACTTTCTGCACAGATTTAAGGTCTTACTTACTTTTTAAGATCTTTTAAGAGCTTTTTAAGAGCTGCAGCAACTCTGTTAACTGAATAGTGACATTGTTTTAGTGTTATGTTTAAAAAATAAAATAAATCTAAGATTACAAGATTAAAGTCATAATATTTCATAATATTTGCAACACATAATCATTACTATTAAGAGTGTTCATTGTCTGTTTGATTACACCATTACTGATTTTAACATACATCTATTCCATATGTACATCGACTTGACATACAGTAGTCACCACTAGTAAGCTACTAAATATATTGTAGTAACATACATTTTTTGTACAGCTGCTTTACAACAGTTTGACTTAATTCTCGTAGAATTTTCGATTTGATTCTCATAGTATTTCGACTTCGTTCTCGTAGTATTTCAACTTTGTTCGTTCTCGTAGTATTTCGACTTTATTCTCGTAGTATATTTTCGTAGTATTTCGACTTTATTCTCGTAGTATTTCGACTTAATTCTCGTAGTATATTTTCGTAGTATTTCGACTTTATTCTCGTACTATTCCGACTTAATTCTCTTGGTATTCCAACTTCGTTATTGTAGTATTTCGACTTCGTTCTCGTAGTATTTCAACTTCATTCGTTCTCATAGTATTTCAACTTCGTTCGTTCTCGTAGTATTTCAACGTAATTCTCGTAGTATTTCGACTTCGTTCTCGTAGTATTTCGACTTCGTTCTCATAGTATTTCAACTTTGTTCGTTCTTGTAGTATTTCGACATTATTCTCGTAGTATTTTGACTTTATTCTTGTAGTATTTCGACTTAATTCTCGTAGTATTTCGACTTAATTCTCGTAGTATATTTTCGTAGTATTCCGACTTTATTCTCGTAGTATTCTGACTTCGTTCTCATAGTATTTCAACTTTGTTCGTTCTCATAGTATTTCAACTTTGTTCGTTCTCGTAGTATTTCGACTTAATTCTCGTAGTATATTTTCGTAGTATTCCGACTTTATTCTCGTAGTATTCCAACTTCGTTATTGTAGTATTTCGACTTCGTTCTCATAGTATTTCAACTTCGTTCGTTCTCGTAGTATTTTGACGTAATTCTCGTAGTATTTCGACTTCGTTCTCATAGTATTTCAACTTTGTTCGTTCTTGTAGTATTTCGACATTATTCTCGTAGTATTTTGACTTTATTCTTGTAGTATTTCGACTTTATTCTCGTAGTATTTCGACTTAATTCTCGTAGTATATTTTCGTAGTATTCCGACTTTATTCTTGTAGTATTCTGACTTAATTCTCATAGTATTCCGACTTCGTTCTCATAGTATTTCAACTTTGTTCGTTCTCGTAGTATTTCGACTTACTTAATTCTCGTAGTATTCCAACTTAATTCTCGTAGTATTCCGACTTCATTCTTGTAGTATTTCAACTTTGTTCGTTCTTGTAGTATTTCGACTTTATTCTCGTAGTATTTCGACTTAATTCTCGTAGTATATTTTCATAGTATTCCGACTTTATTCTCGTAGTATTCCAACTTCATTATTGTAGTATTTCGACTTCGTTCTCATAGTATTTCAACTTCGTTTGTTCTCGTAGTATTTCGACTTCGTTCTCGTAGTATTTCGACTTCGTTCTCGTAGTATTTCGACTTCGTTCTCATAGTATTTCAACTTTGTTCGTTCTTGTAGTATTTCAACATTATTCTCGTAGTATTTTGACTTTATTCTTGTAGTATATTTTCGTAGTATTCCGACTTTATTCTCGTAGTATTCTGACTTAATTCTCATAGTATTCCGACTTCATTCTCATAGTATTTCAACTTTGTTCGTTCTCGTAGTATTTCGACTTTATTCTCGTAGTATTTCGACTTAATTCTCGTAGTATTCCGACTTCATTCTTGTAGTATTTCAACTTTGTTCGTTCTCGTAGTATTTCGACTTTATTCTCGTAGTATTTCGACTTAATTCTCGTAGTATTCCGACTTCATTCTTGTAGTATTTCAACTTTGTTCGTTCTTGTAGTATTTTGACTTTATTCTCGTAGTATTTCGACTTAATTCTCGTAGTATTCCAACTTAATTCTCGTAGTATTCCGACTTCATTCTTGTAGTATTTCAACTTTGTTCGTTCTTGTAGTATTTTGACTTTATTCTCATTGTATTTCGACTTAATTCTCGTAGTATATTTTCGTAGTATTCCGACTTTATTCTCGTAGTATTCTGACTTAATTCTCATAGTATTCCGACTTCGTTCTCATAGTATTTCAACTTTGTTCGTTCTCGTAGTATTTTGACTTAATTCTCGTAGTATTTCAACTTTGTTCATTCTCGTAGTATTTAGACTTTATTCTCGTAGTATTTCGACTTAATTCTCGTAGTATTTCAACTTTGTTCATTCTCGTAGTATTTCGACTTTATTCTCGTAGTATTTCGACTTAATTCTTGTAGTATTTCGACTTAATTCTCTACTGGAGAAGCAAAATAAGTCTTGTTTTGAGAAACTGATAAAAAGTTTATTATTATGATAAAAAAGAACAAATATATACAAATAGCAAATAACAAGGTTTTAATGCCCTATTGACAGATATTAGTTTTTGTTTTAAGTATAAACTCACTCAGTTTTGTTCTAATTTTAGAAAATGCGACTGCAATTTGCATGTTCATTTATCTTCATTATCGTAGTATTTCGACTTAATTCTCGTAGTACTTTGACTTAATTCTCGTAGTATATTTTCGTAGTATTTTGACTTTATCCTCGTACTATTCCGACTTAATTCTTGTAGTATTTTGACTTTGTTCACATAGTATATCGACTTCGTTCTTGTAGTATTTTGACTTCGTTCTCGTAGTATTTCAACTTCGTTCATTCTCGTAGTATTTTGACTTAATTCTCGTAGTAGATTTTCGTAGTATTCCGACTTTATCTTCGTACTATTCGGACTTATTTCTCGTAGTATTCCGACTTCATTCTTGTAGTTTTTTTACTTTGTTCACATAGTATATCGACTTCGTTCTTGTAGTATTTTGACTTCTGTTCTTGTAGTATTTCGACTTCGTTCTCGTAGTATTTCAACTTCATTCATTCTCGTAGTATTTCGACTTTATTCTCGTAGTTTTTCGACTTCGTTCTCGTAGCATTTCGACTTCGTTCTTGTAGTATTTCGACTTTGTTCTCGTAGTGTTTCGACTTCGTTCTTGTAGTATTTCAACTTCGTTCATTCTTGTAGTATTTAGAATTAGTTCTCGTAGTATTTAAACTTTGTTCATTCTCGTAGTATTTCGACTTTATTCTCATAGTATTTCGACTTAATTCTCGTAGTATATTCTCGTAGTATTCAGAATTTATTCTCGTAGTATTCCGACTTCGTTCTCGTAGTATTTCGACTTCGTTCACATAGTATTTCGACTTTATTCTCATAGTATTTCGACTTAATTCTCGTAGTATATTCTCGTAATATTCAGAATTTATTCTCGTAGTATTCCGACTTCGTTCTCGTAGTATTTCGACTTCGTTCACATAGTATTTCGACTTCGTTCTTGCAGTATTTCGACTTCACTCGTTCTCGTAGTATTTTGAGTTTATTCTCATAGTATTTCGACTTAATTTTTGTAGTATTTCGACTTTACTCTTGTAGTATTTCAACTTTATTCTCATAATTTTGATTTTATTCTCGTAATATTTCTACTTTATTCTAGTAATATTTCTACTTTATTCTCATAATTTTGATTTTATTCTCGTAATGTTTCTACTTTATTCTCATAATATTTCGACTTTGTTCTCATAATCTTTTTTTAACACTAAAACGCTGTTGTACTGAATAACTAGAACCAGAGTTGGGTAATATAACGCAAAGCTGTGTTCATAAACAAATCAGATTAATAAATTAAAGTGAACGTACAGTGCAATAGGATGCAAATACATCCAGCCCTTCATGGATTCTTGGTTGTTTTGGAATGTGTGTGACCTTGGGCTGGTCCAAACGATGACCAGATACGTTCTTGGCAGTTGAGTGTCTCCTCATCTATAGGAAGGATATCGCTGCACAAACTGACTGTGTAACAATGGCTCTCTCGTCCCCCGAGAACAGGCCCCGCAAATAGATTTCATCTCGCTTTCTCTTGTGCTCAGGAGCACTTCCTGTTTTCTCACGGTCCGTTCGGACAGTTTACAGTCCCTCTATCCTCCTGAAGGAAAGGAAAGGACCACCCTAATAATAAAAAAAAAGAACGCAGAGGAAGGACAGCAGAAGAGAAACGGTCCAGCCCTCCGCTGGCTCCTGTAAACTCCTTCATATTCCTGTGAGAAACTCTCAGCTGTCATGATTCAGTTTTCTGTAACTCCCCCTTTTGTCTTCAAAATGCTTTCAGATTTATGCCACGAGAGCTTGTTACAGTCACCTTTAGTAAGGGCTGTTTTATAATACAGTTGCAACCAATTCAAGACACCAATCACAAAATTCTACAGTTGTAACCCAATTAATTTTGCTGGCAGAGCAAAAATAAACAAAATATCTGGCCCTATTATATAAGAAAGTCAGTTATTCAAAAAAACTAACTTCTTGTTTACACTCTGAAGTGTAATGTAAAGTCGTGTCCTTCCTCTGTTTTTGACTTGTTTTTTAGTGAAAACATCTAAATATTTTTAAATCAAGATACATCTACTTGAGAATCAAAATGAGCAAATGATATTAAGTGATATTAGATCACTTAAATCAAGAAAATCTTAAGAACACTTAGATATTTGAGTAATAAAATACTGAGTAAAGCTATTGTAGCATTAGTGAAATTTCGAGCTTTCTGCTGGTTTAATCAATCTTTCAGAATATGTTGCCAAGTCTGCATTTTTCAAACAGAATAGGGCTCCTTTTACACTGTTGTTTCGAGTTTTTTTTATCAATCTCTCAGAATATGTTGCTAAATCTACGGTTTTCACATTGAATCGGGCTATTTTTACACTGTTGCTAGTTTTTTTTTTTTTAAATCGGTCTCTTGGAAGATGTTGCAATGTCCATGGTTTTCATATGGAATTGGGCTACTTTTACACTGTTGCCGCAAGTTTTTTTTTTTATAGATGTCTCTGAATATGTTGCCAAGTCTGTGGTTTTCACACGGAATTAGGCTACTTTTACACTTTTGCCGCAAGTTTTTTAATCAGTCTCTCTGAATATGTTGCCAAGTCTGTGGTTTTCATGTGGAATTTGGCTACTTTTACACTGTTGCCACATGTTTTTTCATCAGTCTTTCTGAATATGTTGCCAAGTCTGTGGTTTTCATGCGGAATTGGGATACTTTTACACTGTTGCCGCAAGTTTTTTAATCAGTCTCTCTGAATATGTTGCCAAGTCTGTGGTTCTCATGCGGAATTGGGCTACTTTTACACTGTTGCCACACGTTTTTTCATCAGTCTCTCTGAATATGTTGCCAAGTCTGTGGTTTTCACGCGGAATTAGGCTACTTTTACACTTTTGCCACACGTTTTTTAATCAGTCTCTCTGAATATTTTGCCAAGTCTGTGGTTTTCACGCGGAATTAGGCTACTTTTACACTTTTGCCGCAAGTTTTTTAATCAGTCTCTCTGAATATGTTGCCAAGTCTGTGGTTTTCACGCGGAATTAGGCTACTTTTACACTTTTGCCACACGTTTTTTAATCAGTCTCTCTGAATATTTTGCCAAGTCTGTGGTTTTCACGCGGAATTAGGCTACTTTTACACTTTTGCCGCAAGTTTTTTAATCAGTCTCTCTGAATATGTTGCCAAGTCTGTGGTTTTCATGCGGAATTGGGGTACTTTTACACTGTTGCCACACATTTTTTCATCAGTCTCTCTGAATATGTTGCCAAGTCTGTGGTTTTCATGCGGAATCGGGCTACTTTTACACTGTTGCCACAAGTTTTTTAATCAGTCTCTCTGAATATGTTGCCAAGTCTGTGGTTTTCATGCGGAATTGGGCTACTTTTACACTGTTGCCACACGTTTTTTCATCAGTCTCTCTGAATATGTTACCAAGTCTGTGGTTTTCATTCAGAATCGGGCTACTTTTACACTGTTGCCACAAGTTTTTTAATCAGTCTCTCTGAATATGTTGCCAAGTCTGTGGTTTTCACATGGAATTGGGCTACTTTTACACTGTTGCCGCAAGTTTTTTTTATAGATGTCTGGGAATATGTTGCCAAGTCTGCAGTTTTCACACGGAATCGGGCTACTTTTACACTGTTGCCCCAAGTTTTTTAATCAGTCTCTCTGAATATGTTGCCAAGTCTGTGGTTTTCACACGGAATTAGGCTACTTTTACACTTTTGCCGCAAGTTTTTTAATCAGTCTCTCTGAATATGTTGCCAAGTCTGTGGTTTTCATGCGGAATTTGGCTACTTTTACACTGTTGCCACATGTTTTTTCATCAGTCTTTCTGAATATGTTGCCAAGTCTGTGGTTTTCATGCGGAATTGGGCTACTTTTACACTGTTGCCGCAAGTTTTTTAATCAGTCTCTCTGAATATGTTGCCAAGTCTGTGGTTTTCATGCGGAATTGGGCTACTTTTACACTGTTGCCACACGTTTTTTCATCAGTCTCTCTGAATATGTTGCCAAGTCTGTGGTTTTCACGCGGAATTAGGCTACTTTTACACTTTTGCCACACGTTTTTTAATCAGTCTCTCTGAATATTTTGCCAAGTCTGTGGTTTTCACGCGGAATTAGGCTACTTTTACACTTTTGCCGCAAGTTTTTTAATCAGTCTCTCTGAATATGTTGCCAAGTCTGTGGTTTTCACGCGGAATTAGGCTACTTTTACACTTTTGCCACACGTTTTTTAATCAGTCTCTCTGAATATTTTGCCAAGTCTGTGGTTTTCACGCGGAATTAGGCTACTTTTACGCTTTTGCCACACGTTTTTTCATCAGTTTCTCTGAATATTTTGCCAAGTCTGTGGTTTTCACGCGGAATTAGGCTACTTTTACACTTTTGCCACACGTTTTTTAATCGATCTCTCTGAATATTTTGCCAAGTCTGTGGTTTTCACGCGGAATTAGGCTACTTTTACACTTTTGCCGCAAGTTTTTTAATCAGTCTCTCTGAATATGTTGCCAAGTCTGTGGTTTTCACGCGGAATTAGGCTACTTTTACACTTTTGCCACACGTTTTTTCATCAGTTTCTCTGAATATTTTGCCAAGTCTGTGGTTTTCACGCGGAATTAGGCTACTTTTACACTTTTGCCACACGTTTTTTCATCAGTTTCTCTGAATATTTTGCCAAGTCTGTGGTTTTCACGCGGAATTAGGCTACTTTTACACTTTTGCCACACGTTTTTTAATCAGTCTCTCTGAATATTTTGCCAAGTCTGTGGTTTTCACGTGGAATTAGGCTACTTTTACACTTTTGCCGCAAGTTTTTTAATCAGTCTCTCTGAATATGTTGCCAAGTCTGTGGTTTTCACGCGGAATTAGGCTACTTTTACACTTTTGCCACACGTTTTTTAATCAGTCTCTCTGAATATTTTGCCAAGTCTGTGGTTTTCACGCGGAATTAGGCTACTTTTACACTTTTGCCGCAAGTTTTTTAATCAGTCTCTCTGAATATGTTGCCAAGTCTGTGGTTTTCATGCGGAATTGGGGTACTTTTACACTGTTGCCACAAGTTTTTTAATCAGTCTCTCTGAATATGTTGCCAAGTCTGTGGTTTTCACATGGAATTGGGCTACTTTTACACTGTTGCCGCAAGTTTTTTTTATAGATGTCTGGGAATATGTTGCCAAGTCTGCAGTTTTCACACGGAATCGGGCTACTTTTACACTGTTGCCCCAAGTTTTTTAATCAGTCTCTCTGAATATGTTGCCAAGTCTGTGGTTTTCACACGGAATTGGGCCACTTTTACACTGTTGCCGCAAGTTTTTTATAGATGTCTCAGAATATGTTGCCAAGTCTGTGGTCTGTCGAATTTTATCTTAAAAAAATAGCATCATGAAATAATCAAACAGATCCTTAGTAAGTGGTTAATCTGTTACTAAATAATATATGATTTGTCACTTAAAAATAATTAAAATATCAATCATTTAAATGTTTATCCTTGACTGAAGATCGCATCATGAATAAATAATTTACAAATCTTTCTGCATCCCCTAATCTAAAGTGTAAACAATTCATCAGTTGTAAATGTTTTACTCATTTTTCAAAGGTCTTTCCCCCAGTGTGTATACCCACCTGATGCCCGCACAACCTGGAAACGGCAGGTTTGTAAAACATTTACAGCTGATGAGTAGTTTACACTTTAGATTAGGGGATGCAGAAAGATTTGTAAATGATTTATTCATTATTTATTCATCAACAGCTTTTGAATACTTTGTAGTGTGTACTGCAATGTAAGGGCTGACTGGTGAGGGTAAAGATGTTTTCTTTGGCAAACATGATCTGCGCCCCAAATGACGCACTATACACTCTGCACTTATTCACTATGTACTTATGCACTAAGCACCATGTAGTGTATGAATTATATAAGGTTATTTAGTATTTTATAACGCCCTGAACAAACTTTCACAGGAACTTCAAATTTGTTTTCATATCAACTTCAAATTTGGAATAACTTATTTAGATGTAAGACTTCAAATTGATATCAAATTTAGGACAAAACCTGTTATATGCAATATTTATTTTATATAAAATATAATACAAATTGTACAGTGTATTATCTTTACAGTAAATTTTAACTTCTGTAATTTGTTAATACTTTGTTTTTCGCTTCTGCATTAATCTGCTGATTGTTTTCTTTAAAAAGAGACCTCCCTTAGATCCAAAGTGTTCATGAATTACAATTTAAGTTTGGACAAACTTAAAAAATGGGGGTGACATTTAAGGGGTTAACTAGTAATTTTTAACCATTTACTAAGGATCTGTTTGATTATTTCACGATATGCCATTTTTTAGATAATTTACGACAGATGGGTAAATCGTTAGCAAAGTACTAACAATAAAATGAACATATCACTTATTCATAATTTATAAACACATAGTCATGTTTTGTAAATAATGAGTTCATCATTAACTAATTACTTGTAAATTAATTTGTAAATAACTTAACAAAACATTCACAAATTGTTAGCATATCACTTATTAATCACTTGTGAATGTTTTGTAATTGATTATTTCATCATTAACTAATCACGTATAAAAGACTTACAACTGAACGTTATTATAAAGTGTTACTTTTCTTATTTTGAGTTTCTGAGTGTGACTAACTTTGACAAAAAGTAGGGACTTAGTGTGCAAGGACCTAAAATTGCAATTAGATTTTACATTTTTTGATTCAATAGGGAAAACAAGCTTCCATTTGTGAGTCTGGCATAGCTTTAATAGTGCTTGATCAGGTCAAAGATTTCTGAATAGTTACTCTCTTTACAGCTGTGTGGAAAGGAGTTTAACAGAATGCATAATCTGATGGGCCACATGCACTTGCATTCTGACAGCAAACCCTTCAAATGTCTTTACTGTGCCAGCAAATTCACGCTGAAGGGGAACCTGACCCGCCACATGAAGGTCAAACACGGCATCATGGACCAAGGCCTGGATGCTCGTGGTAAGAAGCCTTATATATTTGTCTACTCAAGCTTTTATCTTTTATGTTAGACTTGTATGATCATAATAACATCTCTGGATGCTCTCAGTCTTCAGGCGACGTGGACGGATGTGTCTCTCCGGTCCTCTGCGGATCCTGTCCCGCATCGGCCAGGAAGAGCCCTTCGATCTGTCCCAGAAGAACCAGCTGCGTCTGTCTCAGTCTGACGGCGAGAGCGTCCGCGGCGGGAGCTCCAGTCGAGAAGAAGATGAGGACAGTCTGTACCGAATGAGCCAGTACAGTCCTGATCTCTACAAGGCCAGAGAGGAGGAGGAGGACGAGGAGAGAGAGGAGGAAGAGGAGGAGGCCAACGACGACGAGGAGAAGAAGAAACCAGACGACACGCAGTTCTACAGTGATAAAGATGACGATTTCTGAAGGACAACAAGACAGAGACTGACAAACACGCTGTGAATGATGAGGTTTCAGATATTTTGATGTGAAAAAATGTACAGATATCTATGAGCACTGTAGAAAATGATTTTCGGCATCTGTATTTTTGTCGTTTTCCAGAACAAATATCTAAACATTCTTAAATCAAGATACATTTTCTTGAAAAGCAAAATTACTTAGGATTTAGATTAGAATTAAATCTTGTTTTCTGAAAAAAGTATTGAAATTAAAGAAATTTATGCTTAAAAGAAGAGCAAATAAATTATTTTTCAAATAATAACACTGCAAAAATGCTTTTCTAATATGCTAAAAATATTTAAAAAAAATTTCTTTTTTTTCTGAAAACAAGACAATAATTTTTACTCATCTAAAAAATCCTTCTTGATTTAAGAATTTTTTTGCTATTTTGGCTGGAAACAAGCTTTTTTTTTTTTTTGCAGTGTTTGTACTTTTGCCAAAATATCTAAAAATCAAGAAGGATTTTCTAGACAAGTGAAAAATATTGTCTTGTTTTCAGAAAAAATAAGATAAAATTAAATGAGTCTTTGCTTAAAACAAGGTAAATAATCTGCCAATGTGGTAAGTAAAAAAAAATGTTTTCGCAACTGCAAAAAATGCTTTTCTTACTTAGGGTTTTTGTCTTGTTTCCAGCCAAAATATCTAAAAAATCTTAAATCAAGAAGGATTAAAAAAAATATTTTTGTAAATATTATTGTCTTGTTTTCAGAAAAAGAAGTAAAAATTAAGTAAGCAAAATAATCTAGTTCTCGGCTTGAAATAAGATTATTTTTCTTACCCCATTGGCAGATTATTTTGCTTGTTTTAAGCAAAAACTCACTTAATTTTAACTTATTTTTTCTGAAAACAAGACAACAATTTTTACTTGTTTAGAAAATCCTTCTTGATTTAAGAATTTTTAGATATTTTGGCTGGAAACAAGACAAAAAAAGTAAGAAAAGCATTTTTTTTCAATGAATATATTTACTTATTTTGACTTAGTAAATGTATTTTAATTTAAGAAAATATTTTATATATTCTGGAAAACAATTTAAAAAATGCTAAGTAAGAAAATATTTTTTTTGCAGTGAAAGTATTTTGATTTTCAGAAGAAGTGTAGCATGTTTAGTCTACTTGGTAATATTATGTAATGTTCGATGAAATTAATATAATTGAGAGAGGAAAACTGATATATTTCTGACCATTAATGCTAATTGCCTTCAATGGAGGTGTTCTTGCTCTAAAATGTTCTGACTTTGATAAATTAATGATGAATGGGTGGATGCAGTACTGACAGCTTTATGATTTTTGATAGTTTTGTATTTTTGTAAATGCATGGATGATTTTATTTGCCTGTGAATCAACTGCAGTGTGAACGCTGATCAATATTTATGTACAATAAATTCACTTAAAGATTCAACTTTTGACTTTTATATACACTGAAAACAACATAATATATATTATAAAACAATTGTTCTGAAGATTCTCTATTATTATTACACAAACTCCCTCTAAAGTACTGAACTGAATCAAATGATTTGCAAACTCCCTATAAAGTCCCGAACTGAATCAAATGATTCACGAACTCCCTCTAAAGTCCCGAACTGAATCAAATGATTTTCAAACTCCCTATAAAGTCCCGAACTGAATCAAATGATTTGCGAACTCCCTCTAAAGTACTGAACTGAATCAAATGATTTGCGAACTCCCTCTAAAGTCCCGAACTGAATCAAATGATTTGCGAACTCCCTCTAAAGTCCCGAACTGAATCAAATGATTCACAAACTCCCTCTAAAGTACTGAACTGTATCAAATGATTCGCGAATTCCCTCTAAAGTACTGAACTGAATCAAATGATTTGCGAACTCCCTATAAAGTCCCAAACTGAATCAAATGATTCACAAACTCCCTCTAAAGTCCCGAACTGAATCAAATGATTCACAAACTCCCTCTAAAGTACTGAACTGTATCAAATGATTCACGAACTCCCTCTAAAGTCCCGAACTGAATCAAATGATTTTCAAACTCCCTATAAAGTCCTGAACTGAATCAAATGATTTGCGAACTCCCTCTAAAGTACTGAACTGAATCAAATGATTTGCGAACTCCCTCTAAAGTCCCGAACTGAATCAAATGATTTGCGAATTCCCTCTAAAGTACTGAACTGAATCAAATGATTTGCGAACTCCCTATAAAGTCCCAAACTGAATCAAATGATTCACAAACTCCCTCTAAAGTCCCGAACTGAATCAAATGATTCACAAACTCCCTCTAAAGTACTGAACTGTATCAAATGATTCACGAACTCCCTCTAAAGTCCCGAACTGAATCAAATGATTCGCGAATTCCCTCTAAAGTACTGAACTGAATCAAATGATTTGCGAACTCCCTATAAAGTCCCGAACTGAATCAAATGATTCACAAACTCCCTCTAAAGTACTGAACTGTATCAAATGATTCACAAACTCCCTCTAAAGTACTGAACTGAATCAAATGATTCACAAACTCCCTCTAAAGTACTGAACTGAATCAAATGATTTGCGAATTCCCTATAAAGTACTGAACTGAATCAAATGATTCACAAACTCCCTCTAAAGTACTGAACTGAATCAAATGATTTGCGAACTCCCTATAAAGTCCCGAACTGAATCAAATGATTCACAAACTCCCTCTAAAGTACTGAACTGTATCAAATGATTCACAAACTCCCTCTAAAGTACTGAACTGAATCAAATGATTCGCGAATTCCCTCTAAAGTACTGAACTGAATCAAATGATTTGCGAACTCCCTATAAAGTCCCGAACTGAATCAAATGATTCACAAACTCCCTCTAAAGTACTGAACTGTATCAAATGATTCACAAACTCCCTCTAAAGTACTGAACTGAATCAAATGATTCGCGAATTCCCTCTAAAGTACTGAACTGAATCAAATTATTTGCGAACTCCCTATAAAGTCCCGAACTGAATCAAATGATTCGCGAACTCCCTCTAAAGTACTGAACTGAATCAAATGATTCACAAACTCCCTCTAAAGTACTGAACTGAATCAAATGATTCACAAACTCCCTCTAAAGTACTGAACTGTATCAAATGATTCACAAACTCCCTCTAAAGTACTGAACTGTATCAAATGATTCACAAACTCCGTCTAAAGTACTGAACTGTATCAAATGATTCACGAACTCCCTCTAAAGTCCCGAACTGAATCAAATGATTCGCGAACTCCCTCTAAAGTACTGAACTGAATCAAATGATTTGCAAACTCCCTATAAAGTCCCAAACTGAATCAAATGATTCACAAACTCCCTCTAAAGTCCCGAACTGAATCAAATGATTTGTGAACTCCCTCTAAAGTACTGAACTGAATCAAATGATTTGCGAACTCCCTATAAAGTCCCAAACTGAATCAAATGATTCACAAACTCCCTATAAAGTCCCGAACTGAATCAAATGATTTGTGAACTCCCTCTAAAGTACTGAACTGAATCAAATGATTCACAAACTCCCTATAAAGTCCCGAACTGAATCAAATGATTTGTGAACTCCCTCTAAAGTACTGAACTGAATCAAATGATTCACAAACTCCCTCCAAAGTACTGAACTGAATCAAATGATTTGTGAACTCCCTCTAAAGTACTGAACTGAATCAAATGATTCACAAACTCCCTATAAAGTCCCGAACTGAATCAAATGATTTGTGAACTCCCTCTAAAGTACTGAACTGAATCAAATGATTTGTGAACTCCCTCTAAAGTACTGAACTGAATCAAATGATTCACAAACTCCCTATAAAGTCCCGAACTGAATCAAATGATTTGTGAACTCCCTCTAAAGTACTGAACTGAATCAAATGATTTGCGAACTCCCTATAAAGTCCCAAACTGAATCAAATGATTCACAAACTCCCTATAAAGTCCCGAACTGAATCAAATGATTTGCGAACTCCCTATAAAGTACTGAACTGAATCAAATGATTTGTGAACTCCCTCTAAAGTACTGAACTGAATCAAATGATTCACAAACTCCCTATAAAGTCCCGAACTGAATCAAATGATTTGTGAACTCCCTCTAAAGTACTGAACTGAATCAAATGATTCACAAACTCCCTCCAAAGTACTGAACTGAATCAAATGATTTGTGAACTCCCTCTAAAGTACTGAACTGAATCAAATGATTCACAAACTCCCTATAAAGTCCCGAACTGAATCAAATGATTTGTGAACTCCCTCTAAAGTACTGAACTGAATCAAATGATTTGCGAACTCCCTATAAAGTCCCAAACTGAATCAAATGATTCACAAACTCCCTATAAAGTCCCGAACTGAATCAAATGATTTGCGAACTCCCTATAAAGTCCCAAACTGAATCAAATGATTTGTGAACTCCCTCTAAAGTACTGAACTGAATCAAATGATTCACAAACTCCCTATAAAGTCCCGAACTGAATCAAATGATTTGTGAACTCCCTCTAAAGTACTGAACTGAATCAAATGATTTGCGAACTCCCTATAAAGTCCCAAACTGAATCAAATGATTCACAAACTCCCTATAAAGTCCCGAACTGAATCAAATGATTTGCGAACTCCCTATAAACTACTGAACTGAATCAAATGATTTGTGAACTCCCTCTAAAGTACTGAACTGAATCAAATGATTCACAAACTCCCTATAAAGTCCCGAACTGAATCAAATGATTTGTGAACTCCCTCTAAAGTACTGAACTGAATCAAATGATTCACAAACTCCCTCCAAAGTACTGAACTGAATCAAATGATTTGTGAACTCCCTCTAAAGTACTGAACTGAATCAAATGATTCACAAACTCCCTATAAAGTCCCGAACTGAATCAAATGATTTGTGAACTCCCTCTAAAGTACTGAACTGAATCAAATGATTCACAAACTCCCTCTAAAGTACTGAACTGAATCAAATGATTCACAAACTCCCTATTAAGTCCTGAACTGAATCAAATGATTTGTGAACTCCCTCTAAAGTACTGAACTGAATCAAATGATTCACAAACTCCCTCTAAAGTACTGAACTGAATCAAATGATTCACAAACTCCCTATAAAGTCCCGAACTGAATCAAATGATTTGTGAACTCCCTCTAAAGTACTGAACTGAATCAAATGATTCACAAACTCCCTCCAAAGTACTGAACTGAATCAAATGATTTGTGAACTCCCTCTAAAGTACTGAACTGAATCAAATGATTCACAAACTCCCTATAAAGTCCCGAACTGAATCAAATGATTTGTGAACTCCCTCTAAAGTACTGAACTGAATCAAATGATTCACAAACTCCCTCTAAAGTACTGAACTGAATCAAATGATTCACAAACTCCCTCTAAAGTACTGACCTGAATCAAATGATTCACAAACTCCCTATTAAGTCCTGAACTGAATCAAATGATTCAGTCCCTCTTAAGTCCCGAACTGTAAATGGTAATATCACAAAATGTTTTTGTAAAATAAAATAATGTTTTTTTATTTTAATGTACTTTAAAATATAATTTATTTCTGGGATGCAAAGCTGAATTTTCATTACTCCAGTCTTTAGTGTCACACAATCCTTCAGAAATCATTCATCATATGCTGATTTATTATTAGAATTATCAATGTTCAATGTTTTCAATGTTGTAGAATGTTGTTGTCAATGTTGTAGAAAAATAGTTGTGCTGCCAAATATTTTTTTTAGAACATGTGATTCTTTTTTAATGATTCTTTGATGAATAACAAGTTAAAAAGAACAGAATTTATATAAAAAAATATTTTTTTAAATAATAATTTTTAATAATTTAACACATCCGAAAGTATTAATTTCGTTAAAAAAAAAGAAATGACTGACTCCAAAGTATTTATATTTTAAATAAATGCTGTTCTTTTTTAACATTTTACTGATCAAAGAATCCTAAAAAAAGTATCACAGGATAAAATATATATATACAAATAAATTCATCAAATTGAAATAATATTTTACAATATTACAGTTTTTTTCTGTATTTTTGATCAAATAAACGCAGCCTTGATGAGCATAAGAAACTTAAAACCATTACAAATTTTACTGATCCCAAACTTTTGAGTGGCAGTGTAAATTAAGTGCATTCTTCAAATAATTATCTGCCAGTAAGCAAAATACTCTTGTTTTAAGAATATTTAACACCACTCTGGCAGATAAATTTAAATGTTTCCAGAAAAAAAAATTAAAATTAAAAAATAAGCCCATTTTGCTTAAAACAAGACTCAATATCTTACGTCATTTGCTTATCTAAATGCACTGCAAAAAATGCTTTTTTTACTTAGATTTTTTGTCTTGTTTCCAGCCAAAATATCAAAAAATTCTTAAATCAAGAAGGATTTTCAAGCAAAATAATCTGCCAATGGGGTAAGAAAAATAATCTTGTTTTCTTTTTGAAATAAGATTTTTTTTCTTACCCCATTGGCAGATTATTTTGCTTGTTCTAAGAAAAAAATCACTTCATTTTGGCTTGTTTTTTTTCGGAAAAAAGAAAATAATTTTACTCGTCTAGAAAATCCTTCTTGATTTAAGAATTTTTAGATATTTTGGCTGGAAACAAGACAAAAATACCAGGTAAGATGAACCTTTTTTTGCATTGTATATCAACCTGCAAAGAAAATGTATTCTTAAGTAAACTTAAATGTAGTCTATTTTTACTCTACAACCTTTTGGACAGGTTTTCTTCCTTAAAAAGCGTAACACACTTCCTCAGCAAAGAAAAGGAAGTATTGGAGAATGAGCCGCAGCACTGATCAAACGCGCGTCTCTCCTCGCTGTGGGAGTCCGAGCCCTTTGCACAAGATAACGCACTTCTCATTGTCCATGCCTATTGTTTCCCAGTTTGGTTGCAGAAAAAGAACAAAAAACTAATCTGATTTTTAGAACAAAAAAATGCGGTTGCACAATTCCAGTTCACAAATGGAAACCGAGAGAAAGGGACTTGGGCAGCATCCACCAATTCAACCTGCACACATACACTACCGGTTTGGAATAATTATGGCTTTTTATTGTTGTTGAATGATGTCTGATACATTCATTTGATTAAAAAATAGTAAAAACAGTAATATAGTGAAATATATTAAGATTTAGAATGATTTCTGAAGGATCATGTGACAATTAAGACTGGAGTAATGATGCTGAAAATACAGCTTTGAGCACAGAAATAAATTACATTTCATAAAAGATTCACATTTAAAAGTGCTATTTTAAATTTTAATAATATTTCAAATTTTTACTGTATTTCTGATTAAATATATGCAGCCTTGCTGAGCACAAAACATAATATATATATATATATATATATATATATATATTTTTTTTTTTTTTTTTTCTTTTTTTTCTATCAACGGTGATAAAAAATCATCTTTGATCACGGAAATGAATTACATTTTTAAAATGAATCAAATAGAAAACATTTTTTTAATAGAAAAAAATTGTTAAAAATATAAAATAAATATTAACGGTTTTTTTTTTTGCTGTATTTTGGATCAAATAAATTCAGTCTTTGAATACAGGAATAATTTACATTTCATAAAATATTCACATAGCAAACAGCTATTTCAAATTGTAATAATATTTCACATTTTTACTGTATTTTTTATCAAATAAATGCAGCCTTGGTGAGCAGAAGAGATTAAAAAAACATAATTTAAATCTTTGGATTTTCTATCAATGATGCTGAAAATTCCTTGATCACAGGAATAAATTACATTTTTAAAAAGATTCAAATAGAAAACAGTTATTCTAAATAGTAAAAATATTTCAAAATATTACCGTTTTTGCATTTTGGATCAAATAAATGCAGCATTTTGTAAAAAAAAAAAAAACTGTAAAAAAACTTTTGACTTACTGAAAAATGCAGTGTTGATCACCGGAATAAATGACATTTTTAAATACATTCAAATAGAAAACTGTTATTTTAAATGGTAAAAACATTTTTAAATATTTACAGCTTTTTGCTTTACTTTGGATCAAATAAATGCAGGCTTTAAAAAAACAAAGTCTTTGCCTTAAAAAATGTAGCTTTGAGCACATGAATAAATTACGTTTCATAAAATATTCACTTAGAAAACAGCTATTTTAAATTGTAATAATATTTCATGTTTTTTACAGTATTTTTGATCAAATAAATATACAGTTGAATATACAGTTTGATCAAAATATTAAGTTTTTTGCTGTATTTTGGATCAAATAAATGCAGGCTTGGTGCGCAGAAGAGGCTTCTTTAAAAACATTAAAAATCTTACTGTTCAAAAACTTTTGACTTACTGATAAATGCAGCTTTGAGCACAAGAATAAGTTACATTTCATAAAATATTCACTTAGAAAACAGTTATTTTAAATTGTAATAATATTTCATGTTTTTACAGTATTTTTGATCAAATAAATGAGCAGAAAAGATTTAAAAAAGGTTAAAAAAACACAATTATTCCAAACATTTGACTGGTAGTGTAACGTTTGCTGCACTTGTAATTAAAAAAAGTCTATTTCAAATCTTTGTGCAGGAATATTGAACTCTCAGAACTCTCTCTTTTTTTGGCACCACACCTTCTTGGTATTTGTCCTGATGAAACTCTGAGAGCAAAGAGGAAGTTCTCAGATCCTCTTCCTGTCTTCCAATCACCTCAATGTTTCGTTTGAAGCCTATGAAAACACACAGAATCAGGTACTGTGAAACGTCTCTGCTGAAGTGAAAGTCCTGGATGAATCAGGACAAAGGGGCTTCTGTAAACACAGTGCTATGCTGAGAAAACTGTACCACGGTGAAAAATAAAAAAACACCGTCCGTTCACTTCCACTTCTGTGTCACCAGAGCCAACGGTTAATGACCCGTGTGCCGAATCACATCCGTTCCTGCCACATTTACACTTCAAAAACACTTGATAACAAACTCAAGTGGCCTTTCATTTGCTTTGCACTGTAAAACACAAAAGCATATTTCCTAAATGCAGCAAAAAAGATGTATTTTCAAATACATTTTTTTTATATATTTGAAAATACATTTACCTAAATATATTTTCTAGCAATATATTTTTGGCTAAATAATAAAACTAAAACTAAAACCAATAAAAAAATCACTTGAAATAAAATAAATGTTAAACTAAATTAAATATAAATAAAAAACTTAATTTCAGCTAGTTCAAAGGCAACATTCCTCATTTTCATGTACTAAAATAATAAAAGCTGTATTAAAACCAATAGAAAGTACTAAAAATTAATTTAAAAAAAGGCAACAAAATTCCTAAAACTTTAACTAAAATTAACATGAAAACAGAAAATATAAAAAAAAAATCTGATAAAAATATTCACACAAAAAATTCACATCCCTTCATTTATTACATCAGGGATATTATCGTTAACTACAACTAAAACCAATTTTAAAAAATCACTTGAAATAAAATAAATGTTAAACTAAAATAAATATAAATAAAAAACTTTATTTCAGCTAGTTTAAAGGCAACATTCCTCTTTTTCATGTACTAAAATAATAAAAACTGTAAAGACATATTTAAAACCAATAGAAAGTACTAAAAATTAATTTTAAAAAAAGGCAACAAAATTCCTAAAACTTTAACTAAAATTAACATGAAAACAGAAAATATTAAAAAAAAATTCTGATAAAAATATTCACACAAAAAATTCACATCCCTTCATTTATTACATCAGGAATATTATCGTTAACTACAACTAAAACCAATTTTAAAAAATCACTTGAAATAAAATAAATGTTAAATAAAAAAAATAAATAAATAAAAAACTTAAACATATTTTAACTACAATTAACATAAAGGAAGCAAATAATATATAAATATATTCAAATTAAAAATATTCACAAAAAATATACTAAAATAATTCAGGACTTTTTATAATTATTATTATTTTTTTATTATTATTTATTTATTTTGTGTGTGTATGAGGGTTCAAACTACATATATTTTATTGAGCTTCACTGTTTGCAACATACATTTAGCATAGATTTAAAATATATATAGGCCGTATGTAAAGTATATTTTGGGTTTCTTCAGTCATCTGACATCTTTCAGGTCTCTAAAACTGTTTATATGAATGACTGCAGACTTTCATTGTCACTGTGAAGGGAAAACCTTCTGTAAATGGTTAATTCGGGCTCGATTTTAATACACAGAGCTTTCCGGACGGTCAGGTCATGTAAATTGTGTGTCTTTGGTTTCTGTCGTTTGTAAAAGCAGTCAGTTCCTCTGAGGATGTTTAGACCAAATGTCTGCAGAAACACTACTTCATTTCCAGCATGAGATTTTTTTTATAAGTCATTTTTTACCCTTTTTTTGTTTACTTTGTCTACTTTTCCCACATGCACTTCAGATCTAGCCTATATTTACTTCATATGGTCTGTTTTAAGAGATTTATTATTTAAATTAAAAAATTAAAATTAATTTTTTAAGTGTATTTCAATTAATTCTCAATTAATTTCTGTAAACACTGAAATCAGTAGCTGTCAATCATTTGTTTATGAGATCAGAGCGCCATCTATCGGACTTACCTACAATCACACCATGTGAACCATGAGGCATTTCACTTTTTGCAGTATTTAAGCGCAAATATTCGTTAATTTAGTCGTTAATTTATATTAAAAAAATATTTTGAGCGTCGCTATTAAACTCACTTCACAGGTCAAGCTCAGACTGTACCATTGTAGACTCACAGGGTTTGTAACTCTATACTGTATTACAATATAGACGATATGTTTTCTATATAGCTAACAAATCTTGTCTATCTTATTTGAAATTCTAATATTAACTGGATATAACTTGGATATATTTCATAATCCAAGCGATTCCAAAAGGTAGTGATTCTATGTGAAACTCCCCCCTCCTCGCGCTGGATGGTTCAGTCTCAAGATGGCGGCCTCCATACTGCAGCGCTGTTTGTCTCCTGTACAAACCTTTTCCAAATGTGTCAGTTACAGATCGATCGGTAAGTGTCAATATTTATTGATGATAATTACGCTGTCATGCTGAAATCATATCAGGATCAATACAGAAGCGAATAGCTGTGATCTGTAATGTAGCCGCGCGAGGAGGTGAATGAGAGGTGAATGACGCGCGTTCACGTTGGTCTGAGTTTGACGAGTTTTTAATTAAAATTAAACACAGTTGGTTTTTACTAATCAGCTTTCTTTTTAACCAGTGCTTTGGAAAAAAAAATCGCTATATGTACTTAAACATAGTTTAGTAATTCATGTTTATAGTTAGGTGCTTCACTAAAATGGTTTGTAATTATATTTCTGCATGTGCATATAATCATTCTTAATCGATTTCGATTTGATTCCATATCGATATATGGAAATATATGATGATCTACATTAGATGTCAGTTTCAATACCTTGCCATTTTTTACGTTACTGTCTGCAATATTAAAGGTTAAAATTAACAGCAAAGTCCAAACTAAATTTCTATTAATTTTAGATATAATAATCAACTCTGATTTAACATTTAAATTACAAATAAGGACGTTTTATATCAACTTTTTAGTGATATTTCAACTCCAATGCAATTTTTAAAATATATAAACATTTAATCACTGTAGAAAATACATCTATACATAATAATAAATTAATAAAAACTGTAATATAAATTAAAAATTATTTTTACTATGTAAAATAACAGTTTTTTTTATTTGAATATATTTTTAAATTATATATAAAAAAAAAAAAATATATATATATATATATATATATATATATATATATATATATATATATATATATATATATATATTTGTTTTAATTTATTCCTGTGATTTCAAAGCTGAATTTTTAGTATTATTATTCCAGTCTTCAGTGTCACATTATCCTTTAGAAATCATTCTATTGTTCTGCTCAAAAACATTTATTATTATATTTATTATGTTGAAAACAGCTAAGTAGATTTTTTTTTTTTCAGGTTTCTTTGATGAATAAAAAAGCATTTTTCTAAAATATAAATATGTAACCTTATAAACGTCTTTATGAACACTTTTGAACAATTTAAAGCATCCTTGCTAAATAAAATATTACTAAAGCGTTTTATTTCAGATGAATGCTGATCTTTGGATCTTTCTGAAAAACATGTACTCAACTGTTTTGAATATTGCTAATAATAATGATAATAATCAGAAATGTTTGTTGAGATGCAAATCAGCATATTAGAATGATTTCTGAAGCATCATGTGACACTGAAGACTGCAGTAATGGTGCTGAAAATTCAGCTTTGATCACAGAAATAAATTATATTTTAAAATATATTCAAATAGAAAACAGCTATTTTAGATAGTAAAAATATTTCAAGATTTTGCTGTAAAAAAAGCTATTTTTCAAGTTGAATCAAAAAGTTGTGACATTGTTTACAAGCTGTTTATAGAACTTGAAAGCGATTTGATATCAAAAGTGGATGGCAGTAGCTACAAATAATATTTGGTGAAATTCTATTCATGCATAAACAGAAAACAGCATCGATATCAGTTTGTTTTCTTTCAGCCAGACGATGTTTGCTGTCATCGGCGTACACAGATCCTGCAGTATGGGAGCAGAGACAGAAAGATCCACAAGACCTGGGTGAGATGAAGCTGCAGTGTTTGTCCAGGGGGCAGCATTGCTCTGAAACCGCAGTGAATTCTGTCTGTTTTAATTCTGCCTTTATTTCAAATCCTGCTTGTGTCTTTGGTGCCTACATGTTTGTTTCTTCCCATTTTCTTCTGCAGGTCAACTGGCGTCTCTGATGGACAGAACATATGAGAGAAAGTTTCCTGTCAGCTCTTTGGTCATCGCCAGGGTGAGAGATTATATA
Source organism: Garra rufa (assembly GCF_049309525.1). NCBI lineage: Eukaryota > Metazoa > Chordata > Actinopteri > Cypriniformes > Cyprinidae > Garra > Garra rufa. The sequence goes on from NC_133375.1 coordinate 43,657,083, forward strand.
AATGTATTATTGTACACTGTATTTAAAATCCATCCACATGAAGTGCTCTGTTGCTTCTGTATGCAAGTGCATATGAATTTATTATATGTGACCCTGGAGCACAAAACCAGTCTTAAGTCGCACTCAAAATGATAACCATTATTAATAATCATTAGGATATCAAGTAAACACTCTGCCGCTCAAAAGTTTGGGATCAGTAAGACGTTTCTTCTGTTCATCAAGGCTGCATTTATTTGATCAAAAATACAGAAAAAACTGTAATATTGTGTAGCATTATTTCAATTTAAAATAACTGTTTTCTATGTGAATATCTTTTAAAATTTTACTTATTCCTGTGATTTCAAAGCTGAATTTTCAGCATCATTACTCCAGTCTGCAGTGTCACATGATCCTTCAGAAATCATTCTAATATACTGATTTATTATCAGTGTTATTTTTTGGGATCCTTTTTTCAGGATTGTTTGGTCAATAAAAGGTTAAAAATAACAGAATTTATTTAAAATAAAAATGGTTTTCTAATATACACTACTGTTCAAAAGTTTAGGGGTGATTTCTTATGCCCATCAAGGTTGCATATATTTGATCAAAAATACAGAAAAAACTGTAATATTCTGAAATATTATTTTAATTTAAAATAAATGTTTTTCTATGTAAACATATATTTAAAATGTAGTTTATTTCTGTGATCAAAGCTGAATTTTCAGCATCATTACTCTAGTCAATGATTCTAATATGCTGATTTAATATTACAAATTCTCAATGTTGGAAACAGTTGTGCTGCTTAATATTTTTTTGGAACCTGTGATAATTTTTTTCAGGATTCTTTGATCAATAAAAGGTTAAAAAGAACAGCATTTATTTAAAATAGAAAGGTTTTCTAACAATATACTCCACAAGTTTAGGGTCAGTACATTTATATTATTATTATTATTTTTTTTTTTTTAGTATTAGTATTTTTTTGGAAATTAATAAAATGTGATAGCATAGATTTACATTATTAGAAAATATTTATATTTTAAATAAATGCTGTTCTTTTTAACTTGTTATTCATCAAAAGATCCTAAAAAAAAAAGAATCACAAGTTCCAAAAAAAAAAGACAGTTTCCAACATTGATAATGCTAGTAATAAATCAGTATATTAGAATGATTTCTGAAGGATCATGTGACACTAAAGACTGGAGTAACAGCTGATAAAAATTCAGCTTTGCATCACAGAAATAAATCATATTTTAAAGTATATTAAAATAAAAAACATTATTTTAGATTGTAATAACATTTTGTTTTTTTTTCTGTATTTTTGATCAAATAAATGCAGCCTTGATGAGCAGAAGAGACTTCTTTAAACAAACATTACAAGTCGTACTGATCCCAAACTTTTGAGCAGCAGTGTATATCAAAACGTAATTTTTGATTAGTAAAATGCATTGCTAAAAATAACTTAAAAGGCCATGTTTAGATATTTTTGCATCCTCAGATTTCAGATTTTCAAATAGTTGCATTTCGACCAAATATTGTCCTATCCTAACAAACCATACATGAATGATTAATAGTAAGCTTATTTATTCAGTCCATTCAGATGTATAAATCTCAGTTTTGAAAAAATGGACTTTTATGACTGGTTTTGTGTTCCAGGGATGTATATTTTATAACAATGCAATAGCTTAATCAAACGTGATTTCATGTGTTATTTCACATAAACCTGGTATTAATTTGTGAGACTGTGAATAAATTGAATGTTTTAACATTTGCACATTTTGTTTAGTTCATAGATAATTTATCCTCAAAAGAGGAAGTCGATCAAGCACAATATTACCTGTATAAGTAAGTATAACTATGAGTCTATAAATATGTCACGTTATAGCATTGACTCACATGCAGTTCTGTTGGATGAGTTCAAGTGTAAATAAAGTGGTTTAGTTCAAGTGTTGATCTCCTCAGGTTTCGTCATAGTCCAAATTGCTGGTATCTTCGGGACTGGACCATTCACAGCTGGATCCGGCACTGTCTTAAATACGGAGCCAGAGATAAAGCCCTTTACTCACTCAAGAACAAGGTTTGGAAGATGTCAGATTAAATAAGTACAATTTTTGTTGTTTTTGAAATGCATTTATTTGATCAAAAATACTGTAAAATGTTCTTGCAATTTAAAAATAGCTTGTGTTCTAAGTGAATATCTGTTAAAATATCTGAAAAGCTGAATTAATTTAGTCTTCATTGTCACATGATCCTTCAGAAATCATTCTAATGCTGATTTGCTGCTTAAGAAACATTTCTGATTGTATTTTTGTGGAACCCCTCATAGATTTTGTTATTCAGGATTCACAAATGAACAGAAAGTACAAAAGAACAGCGTTTAATTGAAATAGTAATCTTTTGGAACATTAAAAATGTCTTTAATGTCACATTTCATTATTTGAATGCATCCTTGATGAGATTAAGTACTAATTTCTTACTTTTAATAATCAGAAATATTTCTTGAGCAGCAAATCGGCATATTACAATGATTTCTGAAGGATCATGTGACACTAATTAATTAAAAATACTGTAAAAATGTGAAATATTATTAGAATTTAAAATAGCTGTCTTCCATATGAATATCTGTTAAAAATGTAATTTATTTCTGTGATCAAAGCTGCATTTTCAGCATCATTACTGCAGTCTTCAGTGTCACATGATCCTTCAGAAATCATTCTAATATGCTGATTTGCTGCTCAAGAAATATTTCTGATTATTAAAAGAGAGAAACATAAAAAAAGAAATTAATACTTAAACTCATCAAGGATGCATTAAAATAATCAAAAGTGACAGTAAAGACATTTATAATGTTTCAAAAGTTTTCTATTTCAAATAAATGATGTTATTTTGTACTTTCTATTCATTTGTGAATCTTGAAAAATAAAATTTATGAGGGTTTCCGCAAAAATACTGTGCAGCAATACTGTTTTCAACATTGCTAATAATCAGAAATGCTTGTTGAGCAGCAAATCAGTATTTTAGAATGATTTCTGAAGGATCATGTGACACTGAAGACTGCAGTAATGATGCTGAAAATTCAGCTTTGATCACAGAAATAAATTACATTTTAACAGATATTCACTTAGAAAATAGCTATTTTAAATTCTAATAATATTTCACATTTTTACAGTATTTTTAATCAATTAAATGCATCCTTGGTGAGCAGGAGAGACTTCTTTTAAAAACATTAAAATCTTAATCATTAACTGTAAATGAGAGCATCTGGCTCATTCTGTGTCAAATCAACCAAATTTCAAAAACTTTCCCGCCTCAAATTTTATATTTTGCTAATATTTATTCTGAGGAAAGATAGACATGTATAGTGATGAAAGCCAAATTATTAAATGTCATGGATGAATATTTACTGAGTGATCCACTGTTTTGTAGAGGGAGGTCAAAATGCCAATTTACACCTGAGATTTAGTGTCAAGTTACAAGGGGGTAAAAATGACTTCAGAAAGATGGCAATGTCATATTGTTATTTATACACAGAGATTAGTAGCTCTATTAGTAAAATATGTTGACGTTAGCAGTCTTTCTTGCATTATGTGCCAATGGTGACCATTTAAAAATGGGGAAACAGCACTTTTCAAGTTTGAAAGCAACCACACTTTTGTCTGAGGCGTGGGATTTGTTTTAAACACTGCGTGTTTAAACTCTTGGTAGCTTCAGAAACTGTTAAAATGAATAAAATTCCTTCTTCCAAATATGCCTGAAACTAAATAAATGCACTACAGAGAGCAAGGTAATCTGCCTCAACTTGACCATTTCAGTGCACTTTTAACACTCAGACAGAGATGTTCTATGCAATTGTTTTGATCGAAATAAACAAGATACAATTATAATCTCAGCAGTATTTGTTTTTTAGATGTTATTCTTTAAATGAAATAATTGTCAGCTGTATACAACGTCACCAACATTTGGATTTCGACTACTGAAAATTGATCAAATTCAACAATCTGGAAATTAAGTCTTATTGAGATCCTCATATCTCAGGGACTGAATGATGTAGGACCTTGAAAATTAATATTCCACAAGAAAAGTTTATTAACAAGCAAAATCTAAAATCATATTGTGATATCTTTAATACTTCCTGAGTTATAAGCACGCAAACTTTGGCAAAAGAATATTTATGGCACTCAGACTGGTATGTTCAATGCAGTTGTCTTGACAGAAAGAAACGAGATACATCTCCAGTTTTAATCTTATTTGTTCTTCAGACATTTCTCTTTAAAATAAAAGTGCTATCGTATTTTTTTTTTTAACTGACCCACATTTGGTTTTTGACCATTGGAAATGAGCATTTTAACGATTTACTCCCGGAGCCATATTGAAGTTCCAATAACTCTAGAACCGAAACTCACAGTGCATTAAAAATAAAAACAGCATAAGAAAAGTTGGTTAAGAGCCAATATCTAAAAGGACATTCAAATGTCTTTAATACTTCTTGAGTTACAGGCATGCAAACTTGAAAAAGGCTGTTTAGTTTTGAATGGTCACCATTGGCACATAATGCAACAAAGATTGTTAAAGTCAACAGATTTTACTAATAGATCTACCAATCTCTGTAAAAATAACATTATGTTTCTGCCATCTTTCTGAAGTCATTTTTATCCCCCCTGTAACTTGAAACTGCTGAAAATTGCCATTTTGACCTCCCTCAACAAAATAGTGGATTACTCAGTAAATATTCATCCATGACATTTAATATTTTGCCTTTTATCTCTATACATGTTTAGCAAAATTAAAAATTTGAGCCAGGGACCTCTGGTTGAGTTGACACAGAATGAACCGTCTGTTATTGAAGTCTCTAAATGTTCTCATATTGGGAATTAAGGCTTCTGTGGGGTTTTAAAAACAGTTATTTCTAGCAGTTTCAGGCGTTTTTATTAGACTGGTTTCACAAAAATATTTTATTGTTGTGTAGGTTCAGTTCGGCATGTTTCCTGATGACTTCACCTTAAATCTTCTGATTGACTCCTTTATAAAAGACAAAGACTTCAAAGGTTTGTAATGCTGTTCATCATCCAATGACCAACTAGATACAGTGCCTTGCAAAAGTATTCATTTTTTCACGTTTCGTTGCAGAATTATGTTAAACTGCTTTAAATTACTTTTTTTTTCTACATCTCATACTCCATAATGACAAAGCACAAAACAGGTTTGTAACAACTTTGCAAATTTATTAGAAATAAAAAACTGAAAAGATCCCGTTGCATAAGTATTCGTACCCTTTTCTGGGACACTGGAAATTTAGCTCAGGAGCATTCATATTGCTTCTAGATGTTACTACAGTCGTGGCCAAAAGTTTTGAGAATTACATAAATATTGGAAATTGGAAAAGTTGCTGCTTAAGTTTTTATAATAGCAATTTGCCTATACTCCAGAATGTTATGAAGAGTGATCAGATGAATTGCATAGTCCTCCTTTGCCATGAAAATTAACTTAATCCCACTGCATTTCATTGCTGTCATTAAAGGACCTGCTGAGATCATTTCAGTAATCGTCTTGTTAACTCAGGTGAGAATGTTGACGAACACAAGGCTGGAGATCATTATATCAGGCTGATGGGGTTAGAATGGCAGACTTGACATGTTAAAAGGAGGGTGATGCTTGAAATCATTGTTCTTCCATTGTTAACAATGGTGACCTGCAAAGAAATGCGTGCAGCCATCATTTCGTTGCATAAAAATGGCTTCACAGACAAGGATATTGTGGCTACTAAGACTGCACCTAAATCAACAATTTATAGGATCATCAAAAACTTCAAGGAAAGAGGTTCAATTCTTGTTAAGAAGGCTTCAGGGCGTCCAAGAAAGTCCAGCAAGTGCCAGGATGGTCTCCTAAAGAGGATTGAGCTGCGGGATCGGAGTGCCACCAGTGCAGAGCTTGCTCAGGAATGGCAGCAGGCAGGTGTGAGCGCATCTGAACACACAGTGAGGCCAAGACTTTTGGAAGATGGCCTGGTGTCAAGAAGGGCAGCAAAGAAGCCACTTCTCTCCAAAAAAAAACATCAGGGACAGATTGATCTTCTGCAAAAAGTATGGCGAATGGACCGCTGAGGACTGGGGCAAAGTCATATTCTCCGATGAAGCCTCTTTCCGATTGTTTGGGGCATCTGGAAAAAGGCTTGTCCGGAGAAGAAAAGGTGAGCGCTACCATCAGTCCTGTGTCATGCCAACAGTAAAGCATCCTGAGACCATTCATGTGTGGGGTTGCTTCTCATCCAAGGGAGTGGGCTCACTCACAATTTTGCCCAAAAACACAGCCATGAATAAAGAATGGTACCAAAACACCCTCCAACAACAACTTCTTCCAACAATCCAACAACAGTTTGGTGAAGAACAATGCATTTTCCAGCACGATGGAGCACCGTGCCATAAGGCAAAAGTGATAACTAAGTGGCTCGGGGACCAAAACGTTGAAGTTTTGGGTCCATGGCCTGGAAACTCCCCAGATCTTAAAACTTGTGGTCAATCCTCAAGAGGCGGTGGACAAACAAAAACCCACTAATTCTGACAAACTCCAAGAAGTGATTATGAAAGAATGGGTTGCTATCAGTCAGGATTTGGCCCAGAAGTTGATTGAGAGCATGCCCAGTCCAATTGCAGAGGTCCTGAAAAAGAAGGGCCAACACTGCAAATACTGACTCTTTGCATAAATGTCATGTAATTGTCGATAAAAGCCTTTGAAACGTATGAAGTGCTTGTAATTATATTTCAGTACATCACAGAAACAACTGAAACAAAGATCTAAAAGCAGTTTAGCAGCAAACTTTGTGAAAACTAATATTTGTGTCATTCTCAAAACTTTTGGCCACGACTGTAGACTTGGAGTGGAGTTAAACTGTGGCAAATTCATTTGAATGAGTCTGATTTAGAAAGACACACACCTCTCAGAAAAGGTCTAACAGCTGAAAATGCATATCAGAGCAAAAACCAAGATAACTGCCTGTAGAGCTCAGTGACAGACTTGCGTTAAGGCGATGATCTAGAGAAGAGTTCAGAAACAAATCTGCTGCATTGAAGGTTGACAGAAGCATTATCCATAATGGAAGATGATTGGAACAACTAGGACTCTAGAAAATGTCCAAGCTGACAGAGATGGAGAGGTGAAAAGGTGAGGCAAAGAATGGCAGATAATTGCCAAATGCAGATGTGCAAAGATGCTCACATCAGACCCAAAAAGACTTGAGGCTGTAAAGGTGCTTCAACTATGGACTGAGTTAAGGGTATGAATACTTATGCAATCTACTTATTTCAGTGTTTTATTTTTAATTAATTTGTAAAATTAGCAAATCTGGTTTTTGCTTTGTCATTATTATGGTGTATGGAGTGTAAATTGATGCAGTTGAAGCAGTTTAACATAATGCTGCAACAAAACAAAATGTGAAAAAAAAAAACGAAAAAAGGCACTGTGTTTGGATAAGACAAACACAGTCATAAAAAGTCTTTTATTTTTCACATAAATCCCCTGTTATGTGTTCAATCCAGGAGCTTGTTCGGTGGTGGAGGAAGTGATGCTTCAGGAATCGTTTGAGCGAATCTCCACACAGATACTATCACTTTATGCTCTCAGCAAATATCTGGCAACCAAACCTGAACTCAGTGTAAGTAGATCAGCGTGTAAGGTCTGAAATCAGCCGGATCAAGTCTGTGTTGAAATAGTAAAATGTTGAGTGTTTGTGTTGTACTGTATGTTCAGTGGCAGGAGGAGAGGAACATGGGAGCGTCTCTGATGTTGGCTGGACTGAAGCAGGAGAACTCTGTCGGCTTCAGCGCTCAGCTTTTGGGATTCGCTCTTATTGGTGTGTATGCTTTAGTGATGGGCGAAACTAAGCTTTTTGACTTTGAATAAAATAAGCTTGTTGCTTTCTAAAATTATTCACTTTTTCGCCTATTGCATAAAAACACCTTAAAGGATTATTTCACCTCCAGAACAAAGAAGTTGTTTTCAGTCAGTTTTTTCAGAAAAGAACATTTTAGGATTTCTCTCCATATAGTGGTTTGAACTTCCAAAATGCAGTTTCAGTGCAGCTTCAAAGGGCTTTAAACGATCCCAGACAAGGAATAAGGTTGGGTTATTTTGTAAAAAAAAAAAAAAAAAAAAATTATATATATCATAGGGCTGCACGATTATGACAAAAATCATAATTGTTGATTATTCCCTTGAAACTGTAATTGCAATTATCACAATTTATATTGATTGATGTTTTAAATAGCTTTACACCATTTGTTGAAGCAACTGCATGCCATAATTTTATATAAAAATAAAAAAACAGCTTTTATTACGGAATACGGTATTGTCGAGATATTAAAAATTCATTTGCATAATACAGTATAACCGGTTTAACTATTTTCTTACAACAAAAATAACTGATCGTTTAAATACAATAAAGAAATACACAAAAATGCATAAAGTTAAATGTTTTTGGGTGAACTTTTTAATGTCCTTATAATGACAATCGGCAGCATGTTTAGTTCTGTCGCTTTAAGAGCTGCACACTTTTAATATACAGGCGCGCATCCATTTTTCTCTTAACTGTTTGCTTTCACTTAAGACACAACCAATTGTGTTTATATGTAATCCTTGTGTGTTTTTGACAGTGTTAGAAAACCAGACTCGAAAGACAGCTTAGTCCAGTAATCGTGCCCTTTTTGGCTGGCTTTTTAGCTCATGAAGCGCATTACAGAACAGTGCTTTTTTCAAAAGCAGATCGTGGAAACATTTTAATCGTTCACGATCAAAAATCGTCATATCGCACACCCCTAAATAGTAGTTCAATAAACAAGAAGTTAAACGGAAGTGACTTATAATTTTGCTGATGAAAATAGTTTCAGTCAAAGCCATAGCAGAAGTGCTGTGTGTCTCCATGTGTTTCGTTACTGAATTTATCCATGTGAATGAAGTCAATGATTCAAAAACCCATTCACAAAAGAGCCATTTGCCAGCCCCCTACTGGTTGTTTGGTTTCATATTTAAATACGTCACTGCATTTTCCCCAACTTTTTTTTTTTTTGCATGTTTAAAACATATTTAAAACATTAATTTGATCAAATTATTTATGCATTTGAAATTTTGCAGTGGAAATGCATTTATAGAGAGTATCTGTAACTTAGTCAAGATTGGGGGAATTCGCTGGGGTATATTTGTAGCAATAGCCAAAAATACATTGCATGGGTCAAAATTTTTGATTTTTCTTTTATGCCAAAAATCATTAAGAAATTAAGTAAAGATCATGTTCCATGAAGAATTTTTGTAAAATTCCTACTGTAAACATATCAAAATGTAATTTTTGATTTGTAATATGCATTGTTAAGAACCTAATTTGGACAACTTTAAAGGTGATTTTCTCAGTCTTTTTGATTTTTTTGCATCCTCAGATTCCAGATTTTCAAATAGATGTATCTCGGCCAAATATTGTCCTGTCCTAACAAACCATACATCAATAGAAAGCTTATTTATTGTATAAATCTCAGTTTTGTCAAATTTAACCTTATGACTGGTTTTGTGGTCCAGGGTCACATATTATGTCAATAAATTTTTTTTGCATTAAAAAAAAAATACGATTTTTGTTTGTATATGCTCTCAATTGTAGTTCTTAAATAGAAAATCGGGATCGAAAGATTGCGCATCGCAGAGCTAGACAAGAGGAGCATTTAAGGTTAATAAATTGTATTTTTTTTTTTTAAGTAACTGATGGTTTTGCTAGATAAGACCCGTCTTCCTCAGCTGGGATAGTTTAGATCTCTTTGAAGCTGCATTTAAACTGCATTTTGGAAGTTCAAACTCACAGACACCACAGAAGTCCATTATATAGAGACACATTTCTGGAATGTTTTCCTCAACAAAAAAAACACATTATTTCTTATCAACTAAAGAAAGAAAGACATGAACATCTTGGATGACAAGAGGGAAAATTATCTGTAAATTTTTAGTTCTGGAAGTGAACTAATCCTTTAACAAATCAGTTGGAATTTTTTTTTTTTTTTTGAAAATGTGTTAATTGCAATTAATAAATAATCATTAAATAAAATAAATCAATTATCAAAAACTATTAAATATGAAGTGTCTGCGTAAGGGTTTTTGTAGTAAACTGAAACTGAATTACTACTAAAATGACAAAAACACATAGCGAAATTACTTAAACTAAAATTCAAATGGAAAACAATTAAAAAGAAGATACAAATGAAAAAAAAAAACCTGATTCAGAATATTTAAAAACTATAATAGTATTCCAATTTGTTAACTAGTTGTTATTTGCAAACAAGTCGTTTTGCACGTTGTCAGATTCTTGAATTCGTCTTTAATCTGCTTTATCTGAACATTAGTCTCATCTCCTGATCGTGTCTTCAGGTAAAGTGGAGCTGTCCAGAGGAATTCACGCCGTTTTTCACGAGATGCCCCTGATCTGGACCCCTGGTTATCTTGGGCGAGCCCTTGCCGTCATGAACGCTGTGTGTGACTACAGAGATGTGAAGTTATCTGCGGAAGTTGTGAGTATTTATAGAGATAACTAATTGACTATAATGAGGTCTTACCAAAGGGATTCGTTTAAAGAGAAACCACATGAATAATGTTTTTGAAGTAAATCTTTGAGATCACTGAGCACAATAAATAAATAAATAATTCACCCCAAAATAAAAATGTGCTCATCCTCAGGTCATCCAAAGTTAGCATGAGTTTGTTTCTTCATCAGGTTTGTAGAGATGCGTTATTCCATCACTGTCTCATTAATGGATGCTCTGCAGAATGAGAGTCCAAACAGCTGATAAAAACATCACAATAATCCACACCACTCCAGTCCATCAGTTAACAGGGTTCATTCAAGGTGTTTAAAGTGAATTACTTGAATTTGACTTTTTGAAATTTAAGGCCTTGAAAAAAGCAGTATTCCTAAACAGCTATTTGAAAGTGCTTGAATTTTTAAAAGACAATGCATCTATGAAATAAGTGTTTTAGTCAATAAGCGCATATCTTTTCACACCATTCAATTTGATTCAGTGTTGATCATTCATTTCAAGCGATTCACTAGCAAAAACCAGATCAATTTCGAATTTCAACGTCACTTGTAAAGATTTTAAAAAGCAAGTAATAATGTAATAATGAGTAGAACTGAGCTCTTCGAAACTCTGAATCAATTAAACCATTGCGTCACAACATGATTCACTGTTTCGAAGCGCTCTAATCGGATCACGAATCACAAATCATTTGTTTTAGATCAAAAAGGGTTTGTGAATCATTTTGCAAATTGAATTAATTCAAATCATATGATTCACAATATGCGATGTGAAGTCCCAATATAAATCAAATGATTTGTGATACGCAAAGTTCTGATCTAAATCAAATAATTCACGTTTCGAGTCCTAATCTGAAATGATGGTTCGCAAATCTTTATTCAGATCAGGATTCAGAGCGCGGATCGTGAATCATTTGATTTAGATTGGAATTTTGGAGTGCGAATCATTTGATTCAGATTGGAAATTCAGAGTGTGGAGCACAATTCATTTGATTCAGATTGGAAATTCGGAGTGTGGATCACGAATCATTTGATTCAGATTGGAAATTCGGAGTGTGGATCACGAATCATTTGATTCAGATTGGAAATTCGGAGTGTGGATCACGAATCATTTGATTCAGATTGGAAATTCGGAGTGTGGATCACGAATCATTTGATTCAGATTGGAAATTCGGAGTGTGGATCACGAATCATTTGATTCAGATTGGAAATTCGGAGTGTGGATCACGAATCATTTGATTCAGATTGGAAATTCAGAGTGTGGAGCACAATTCATTTGATTCAGATTGGAAATTCGGAGTGTGGATCACGAATCATTTGATTCAGATTGGAAATTCAGAGTGTGGAGCACAATTCATTTGATTCAGATTGGAAATTCAGAGTGTGGAGCACAATTCATTTGATTCAGATTGGAAATTCGGAGTGTGGATCACGAATCATTTGATTCAGATTGGAAATTCAGAGTGTGGAGCACAATTCATTTGATTCAGATTGGAAATTCAGAGTGTGGATCACGAATCATTTGATTCAGATTGGAAATTCGGAGTGTGGATCACGAATCATTTGATTCAGATTGGAAATTCAGAGTGTGGAGCACAATTCATTTGATTCAGATTGGAAATTCAGAGTGTGGATCACAATTCATTTGATTCAGATTGGAAATTCGGAGTGTGGATCACGAATCATTTGATTCAGATTGGAAATTCGGAGTGTGGATCGCGAATCATTTGATTCAGATTGGAAATTTGGAGTGTGGATCACGAATCATTTGATTCAGATTGGAAATTCGGAGCGCAAATCATATGATTCAGATTGGAAATTCGGAGCGCAAATCATATGATTCAGATTGGAAATTCGGAGCCCAAATTATTTGATTCAGATTGGAAATTCGGAGCGAGGATTGCAAATCATTTGATTTAGATTGTAAATTTGGAGTGCGAATAATTTGATTTAGATTGAAAATTCGGAGTGTGGATCGTGAATCATTTGATTTAGATAAAAAATTCTGAGCGTGGGTTGCGAATCATTTGATTTAAATTGGAAATTCGGAGTGCAAATAATTTGATTCAGAGTGGAACTTCGGAGCGAGGATTGCAAATCATTTGATTTAAATTGGAAATGTCGTGAATCATTTCATGAATTGAATGATTCAAATTGAATGATTGAATGATTTCATCATTTGATCATTTGATTCAGATTGGAATGGGAATTTCATTTTACAATATCTGTACGAACCCTGCAGTTAACATCTTGAGAAGACAAACGCTGAAACAAATTCATAATCAAGACATTTTAACTGAAATACAAGTCCATAATAACGCTTCCCCTAGTAAAAAAAAAGGTCTGATCTGAATCAGGAGAGAAATCTGCACAGATCAAGCACCGTTTACAAACCAAACCAGTCCAAAACAGCTCTAAAGAAATATGTGGCAGGATATTGATGTGAGAGACAACAGGAGATGGATTTTTATTATTTATTATAGACTTAATAATGGATTCATTTCAGCTTTTGTCTTCTCAAGATGTTAACTGATGGACTGGAGTGGTGTGGATTACTTGTGGATTATTGTAATGTTTTAACAGCTGTTTGGAATCTCATTCTGACGGCACCCATTCACTGCAGAGGATCCATTAGTGAGACAGTAATGGAATGACACATTTATACAAATCTGATGAACAAACAACCTCATCCAAATCTTGGATGGCCTGAGGATGAGTAGATTTTCAGCACATTTTAATTTTTGAGAACTGGCAAAACATGTTGCTACTTGCAAGTCATAAATTCTAATTCCCAGCAAGCACATGTAGCTACTGATAAATTTATACCTTGAATGCTCTGACAATGGCTTTAAGTGGATTTGTAAAAGAAAAAAGTGTAATGCAGTGTAATTGAATTGTTGAGGGTTGAAGCATCTCTGTGGCTTTCAGCTGGATCATGTAGAGAAGATATTGCAGGAGCTCTCAGTGATCTCTGATGGACAGAACGACACTGACACGATGCTGGATGAGGAAGATGAGCTGGAGAGACAGAAACTGTCAGAGTACATGAACCGCTTCAAGGTTAGTATTCTCATATATTAAAGGATTAGTTCAACCAAAAATGAAAATCAAGCCCATGATTTATTTACCCTTTAGGTATCAGGTGTATATGACTTCCTTCTTTCAGACGAATGCAACTAGAGTTACATTAAAGATTATCCTGGCATTTCCAAGCTTTAGAATAGCATTGGTGGGTGTTTCTCTTTAGCAGTCCAAATCAAGTCCAATAAAGTGCATCCATCCATAATAAAAAGTGCCTCACTCAGCTCCGGGGGGTGAATAAAGGCCTCCTAGTTGCGAATCGATGCATTTTTGTAAGAAAAATATCCATATTTAAAATGTAATAATCACTTTAATTTAGCTTGCGCAATCTGTCGTACACCCAAGCAGCTCCAGGCAGATGAGGTAAGATGTGCCTTTAAGTCTTGTGACAACCAATGTTTTGTTTACAGGAGCAAAGGAAAACCAGTCTCCTCTTGGCTTATGTCGAAATCCTCACACATTTTTCATTCATGACCAGAAATTTGGAATGCAGATCGCAAATAATTTGATTCAGTTTGAAAATTTGGAGTGTGGATTGTGAATCATTTGATTTAGATTGGAAATTCGGAGTGCAGATTGTGAATCATTTGATTCAGTTTGGAAATTTGGAGCACTGATTGTGGATCATTTGATTTAGATCTGAAATTCGGAGCATGGACCGCCAATCATTTGATTCAGATTGGTAATTCGGAGCATGGACCATGAATTGTTAGATTCAGATTGGAAATTCAAAGCATGGACCTTGAATCATTTGATTTAGGATGAATATTCGGAGAGTGGATCGCGAATCATTTGATTCAGATTGAAAATTTGGAGCATGGACCATGGACCATGAACCATTTGATTTAGAATGAAAATTAGGAGCGTGGATCACGAATCATTTGATTCAGTTTGGAAATTCGGAGCATTGATTGTGGATCATTTGATTTAGATCTGAAATTCGGAGTGCAGATTGTGAATCATTTGGATCAGTTTGGAATTTTGAAGCGTTGATTGTGAATTATGTGATTTAGATTGGAAATTTGCAGTGCGGATTGTGAATCATTTGATTCAGATAGGAAATTTGGAGCATTGATTGTGAATCATTTGATTTAGATCTGAAATTCTGAGTGCAGATTGTGAATCATTTGATTCAGTTTGGAAATTTGAAGCGTTGATTGTGAATTATGTGATTTAGATTGGAAATTTGCAGCGCGGATTGTGAATCATTTGATTCAGTTTGGAAATTTGGAGCATTGATTATGAATCATTTGATTTAGATCTGAAATTCTGAGTGCAGATTGTGAATCATTTGATTCAGTTTGGAATTTTGAAGCGTTGATTGTGAATTATGTGATTTAGATTGGAAATTTGCAGTGCGGATTGTGAATCATTTGATTCAGTTTGGAAATTTGGAGCATTGATTGTGAATCATTTGATTTAGATCTGAAATTCTGAGTGCAGATTGTGAATCATTTGATTCAGTTTGGAAATTTGAAGCGTTGATTGTGAATTATGTGATTTAGATTGGAAATTTGCAGTGTGGATTGTGAATCATTTGATTCAGTTTGGAAATTTGGAGCATTGATTGTGAATCATTTGATTTAGATTGGAAATTTGCAGTGCGGATTGTGAATCATTTGATTCAGATAGGAAATTTGGAGCATTGATTGTGAATCATTTGATTTAGATCTGAAATTCTGAGTGCAGATTGTGAATCATTTGATTCAGTTTGGAAATTTGAAGCGTTGATTGTGAATTATGTGATTTAGATTGGAAATTTGCAGCGCGGATTGTGAATCATTTGATTCAGTTTGGAAATTTGGAGCATTGATTATGAATCATTTGATTTAGATCTGAAATTCTGAGTGCAGATTGTGAATCATTTGATTCAGTTTGGAATTTTGAAGCGTTGATTGTGAATTATGTGATTTAGATTGGAAATTTGCAGTGCGGATTGTGAATCATTTGATTCAGTTTGGAAATTTGGAGCATTGATTGTGAATCATTTGATTTAGATCTGAAATTCTGAGTGCAGATTGTGAATCATTTGATTCAGTTTGGAAATTTGAAGCGTTGATTGTGAATTATGTGATTTAGATTGGAAATTTGCAGTGTGGATTGTGAATCATTTGATTCAGTTTGGAAATTTGGAGCATTGATTGTGAATCATTTGATTTAGATCTGAAATTCTGAGTGCAGATTGTGAATCATTTGATTCAGTTTGGAAATTTGAAGCGTTGATTGTGAATTATGTGATTTAGATTGGAAATTTGCAGTGCGGATTGTGAATCATTTGATTCAGTTTGGAAATTTGGAGCATTGATTGCGAATCATTTGATTTAGATTGGAAATTTGCAGTGCGGATTGTAAATCATTTGATTCAGTTTGGAAATTTGGAGCATTGATTGTGAATCATTTGATTTAGATCTGAAATTCTGAGTGCAGATTGTGAATCATTTGATTCAGTTTGGAAATTTGAAGCGTTGATTGTGAATTATGTGATTTAGATTGGAAATTTGCAGTGTGGATTGTGAATCATTTGATTCAGTTTGGAAATTTGGAGCATTGATTGTGAATCATTTGATTTAGATCTGAAATTCTGAGTGCAGATTGTGAATCATTTGATTCAGTTTGGAAATTTGAAGCGTTGATTGTGAATTATGTGATTTAGATTGGAAATTTGCAGTGCGGATTGTGAATCATTTGATTCAGTTTGGAAATTTGGAGCATTGATTGTGAATCATTTGATTTAGATCTGAAATTCTGAGTGCAGATTGTGAATCATTTGATTCAGTTTGGAAATTTGAAGCGTTGATTGTGAATTATGTGATTTAGATTGGAAATTCGCAGTGCGGATTGTGAATCATTTGATTCAGTTTGGAATTTTGAAGCGTTGATTGTGAATTATGTGATTTAGATTGGAAATTTGCAGTGCGGATTGTAAATCATTTGATTCAGTTTGGAAATTTGGAGCATTGATTATGAATCATTTGATTTAGATCTGAAATTCTGAGTGCAGATTGTGAATCATTTGATTCAGTTTGGAAATTTGAAGCGTTGATTGTGAATTATGTGATTTAGATTGGAAATTTGCAGTGCGGATTGTGAATCATTTGATTCAGATAGGAAATTTGGAGCATTGATTGTGAATCATTTGATTTAGATCTGAAATTCTGAGTGCAGATTGTGAATCATTTGATTCAGTTTGGAAATTTGAAGCGTTGATTGTGAATTATGTGATTTAGATTGGAAATTTGCAGCGCGGATTGTGAATCATTTGATTCAGTTTGGAAATTTGGAGCATTGATTATGAATCATTTGATTTAGATCTGAAATTCTGAGTGCAGATTGTGAATCATTTGATTCAGTTTGGAATTTTGAAGCGTTGATTATGAATTATGTGATTTAGATTGGAAATTTGCAGTGCGGATTGTGAATCATTTGATTCAGTTTGGAAATTTGGAGCATTGATTGTGAATCATTTGATTTAGATCTGAAATTCTGAGTGCAGATTGTGAATCATTTGATTCAGTTTGGAAATTTGAAGCGTTGATTGTGAATTATGTGATTTAGATTGGAAATTTGCAGTGTGGATTGTGAATCATTTGATTCAGTTTGGAAATTTGGAGCATTGATTGTGAATCATTTGATTTAGATCTGAAATTCTGAGTGCAGATTGTGAATCATTTGATTCAGTTTGGAAATTTGAAGCGTTGATTGTGAATTATGTGATTTAGATTGGAAATTTGCAGTGCGGATTGTGAATCATTTGATTCAGTTTGGAAATTTGGAGCATTGATTGCGAATCATTTGATTTAGATTGGAAATTTGCAGTGCGGATTGTAAATCATTTGATTCAGTTTGGAAATTTGGAGCATTGATTGTGAATCATTTGATTTAGATCTGAAATTCTGAGTGCAGATTGTGAATCATTTGATTCAGTTTGGAAATTTGAAGCGTTGATTGTGAATTATGTGATTTAGATTGGAAATTTGCAGTGTGGATTGTGAATCATTTGATTCAGTTTGGAAATTTGGAGCATTGATTGTGAATCATTTGATTTAGATCTGAAATTCTGAGTGCAGATTGTGAATCATTTGATTCAGTTTGGAAATTTGAAGCGTTGATTGTGAATTATGTGATTTAGATTGGAAATTTGCAGTGCGGATTGTGAATCATTTGATTCAGTTTGGAAATTTGGAGCATTGATTGTGAATCATTTGATTTAGATCTGAAATTCTGAGTGCAGATTGTGAATCATTTGATTCAGTTTGGAAATTTGAAGCGTTGATTGTGAATTATGTGATTTAGATTGGAAATTCGCAGTGCGGATTGTGAATCATTTGATTCAGTTTGGAATTTTGAAGCGTTGATTGTGAATTATGTGATTTAGATTGGAAATTTGCAGTGCGGATTGTAAATCATTTGATTCAGTTTGGAAATTTGGAGCATTGATTATGAATCATTTGATTTAGATCTGAAATTCTGAGTGCAGATTGTGAATCATTTGATTCAGTTTGGAAATTTGAAGCGTTGATTGAATCATTTGATTTAGATCTGAAATTCGCAGTGCGGATTGTGAATCATTTGATTCAGTTTGGAAATTTTGAGCATTGATTGAATCATTTGATTTAGATCTGAAATTCGGAGTGCAGATTGTGAATCATTTGATTCAGTTTGGAAATTTGAAGCGTTGATTGTGAATTATGTGATTTACATTGTATATTCGCAGCGTGGATTGTAAATCATTTGATTCAGATAGGAAATTTGGAGCATGGACCACCAATAATTTGATTCAGATTGGTAATTCGGAGCATGGACCATGAATCGTTAGATTCAGATTGGAAATTCAAAGCATGGACCTTGAATCATTTGATTTAGGATGAATATTCGGAGAGTGGATCGCGAATCATTTGGTTCAGATTGGAAATTTGGAGCATGGACCATGAATCGTTTGATTTAGATTGGAAATTTCGAAGCATGGATCTTGAATCATTTGATTTAGAATGAAAATTAGGAGCGTGGATCACAAATTATTTTATTCAGATTGGAAATTTCCATGCCTCACATCTTTTGAGGAACGTTTATTTGTTCATCTTTGAATCATCAGTGGATTGCATTGGATTATATGTTTGGATCATTTCAATCTCATTTTACTAAGATGTATTATTGGAGATATAGAGCGACCACTGATATTTACATCATTATATTTAAGTATCTGCTGTACTGTAATAAAGATCTCAGTGATTTACATCACAAGCATCAGAATTAAATCATAGAAAGGCATTTTACGATTAATGTGTAAACTCAATGTTTTGGTAGGAGCTGAAGGAGCGACTCGTGTCCCAGGAGAAGATCGACTCGAGGAGTCTGGAGTCTCTCGTATCCGCTCTTACACAGCAGACGCTGGTGACCTGTGAAGACGCAGATATCTCTGAATATCAGAAAAAGGTGAGCGACTGGGAGGCCGAACGCCAGCAGCTCATTCAGAGAGAAAGAGAGACGAAGGAGAAAAACCAGAAGGAGCGTCTGAACAAACAGTCGGTCAGTGCGGCCCAGTGACAGCCATCCTCCAGAAGGAGAGCATTGTTTGTCATGTTTATTGTCTTTGGTTGGGTCCATTGAGATAAAGGTTTGTGTGTTAATATTATTTGGATTCTTTTTCAACGCCCTGTAAATCTGAACAGTATAAATAAACAGTGAAAATACTCTTATATTTAGTCTCAGTCCTTTCTTACTGTATGTAGTGGAATAAAAGGATTTACACTATCAGTCTGGAAGTCTTGTCTGCTTACCAAGGCTGCTTTTTTTTATCAAATATACGGTAAAAATACTGAAATATTATTAGAATTCAAATAGCTGTTTCTGTGTGAATATCTGTACAAAATACAAATTTAATTTATTTCTGCAATGAAATGCTGAATTTTCAGCATCATTACTTTAGTCTTTAGTGTCACATGATCCTTTAAATAAATGTAATATGCTGCTTAAGAAACATTTCTGATTATTATTAATGTTAAATACAGTTGATTAAAAAGGAATTAATAGTTTTATTCATCAAGGATGCGTTAAATTGATAAAAAGTGACAGTAAAGCATTTATAATGTTCAAAAAGATTTCTATTTCCAATAAATGCTGTTCTTTTGAACTTTCTGTTCATCTATAAATCAACACAAAAACATTGGGTGGCTGTTTTCAACAGGATCCTTCAGAAAGCATTCTAATATGCTGATTTGCTGCTAAACAAACTGATTTTCTGAAATTGTTTTTTAAAAGAAGAAATTCATTAAGGATGCATTAAATTGATCAAAAGTGTTTATAATGTCTAAAAAAAAGATTTATTTTTCGAATAAATGCTGTTCTTTTGAACTTTCTATTCATCTGTGAATCCTGAGAAATAAAAAGCATCAGTTTCCTCAAAAATATCAGGCAGCACAACTGTTTTCAACATTGATAATAATCAGAGATGTTTCTTGAGCAACAAATCAGCATATTAGAATCATTTCTGAAAGATCATGTGAAATATTTTTTTGGCTGTGTCTTTGTCTTCTGCTCACCTAAGCTTTTTTTATTTGAACTGAAATACAGTAAAATACTGAAATATTATTTTAATTCAAAATAGCTGTTTCTGTGTGAATATCTGTTAAAATATAATTTATTTCTGTGATCAAAGCTGGATTTTCAGCATCATTACTGCAGTCTTCAGTGTCACATGATGCTTCAGAAATCATAATATGCTGATTTGCTGCTCAAGAAAATTGTTGAAAATAGTTTAGATATAGCTTGATGACTTTTATTCATTAAGGATGCATTAAATTGATCATAAGTGACAGTAAAAACATGATGTTACAGAAGATTTCTATTTAAAACAAATGCTGTTCTTTCGAACTTTCTATTCATCTGTGAATCCTGAAAACTAAAATGCATCACAGTTTCCACAAAAATACTGGGCAGCACAACTGTTTTCAACATTGATGATAATCATAAATGTTTCTTGAGCAGCAAATCAATGTGTCTTTGTTTCATCTCACGAATTACACAACAGTTATCGATCCGCTTCCAGCTCAAACAAACCGCCCGTCTGCTATCATTATGCACCTTTATGTGGAGCGTTTCTTCACTACATCGGCGTTTCCTTTCCTCTGCCTGCGGCCTCACAATCCTACAATCCCACAAGACAAAACACATTGTGTAAATGTTGCTGCTTGTCTGGAGATTGTGTCAAAAGGCCCAAAATCAGGAATTTGGAGCAGTTGTTAAGAAATATGTCATTTTCCAGTGAATTTTGAAGAGATTCATGCCCTGCTAAAAATAAGCAATCAAATGGGTGTGATATCAGCATGTTTTTTTCCTGTAAATCAGCAGATGGGTAATAATGTGTGTGTGTTTATGGCGTTTTAATAAGGTGCCGCACAATTTCCTCCAGTCTGCTCCTATTCAAACTCTTGCATTCATTCAGAGTTCCTGGGAATGTGGCTGCTTTTCAACCATGAAAACACACAAGCATTACTCCGTAAAGATGTTGTGCTTCATGTTTCCCAAACGTCCCAACTAAATCTGAGTACTTTTTTTGAAATAGCATTCAAAACTTCAGTACTATTAGAATTAGGGGCCAAGCACCGTAGCTGCGATGGCACCGATTGTATCCGTTAGCGTTCTTATTATTCTTCTTCCACTCTTGAGTCTATGGCAGCCCATAGAACAGCTTGTGGGAAAGTTATAAAATTTGGCACACTGATAGAGAACAGTCTCAACATTAACCATAGCAAGTTTGGAGTCTCTAACTCAAACTCTCTAGCGCCACCACTTGTTCAAAGTTTCACCTTCTTTATGTTAAAAAATTCAAAAATCGTAATTTAGTTGTTGCTTTTTTCTATTTCAAACTTACTTTTTCAAACTTGTCCTAGATGGTTTGTTTGATTTTCACCAAAATTGGCTCAGATCATCTTCAGCTCATGCTGACAAAAAGTTATAGAATTCAAGTTGATTAGTCAAACCGTTCTCGAATAACGCGTAAACGAATTCTACGAAGAGCACGCAAAAATGGATGTGAGGCTATATCTGCGCAACGGTTTGGTGTATTGAGACCAAACTTGGAGTGTGTTATAATAAGCATGACTTGAGTCTACCTGCAGTGTTTTGGCACAGTGCCACCTAGTGGCCAGAAGATATGAAAAATTGCTATTTTTGCTTATAACTTCTCAATGGTTTGGCCAAAAATTTCATTAAGTGCCACCTCGTGGTCAAAAGTTATAAATAAATGTTCATATGACACGGTGATAAACAAATATTTAAAAGTCTGTGGTAAGTTTGTGGTTTTACTCACCAAGGCTACATGTTTTTAATAAAAAATACAGGAAAAATTGTGAAACATTACTATTTAAAATAGCTGTTTTCTATGTGAATATCTGTTAAAATGTAATTTATTTCTGTGATCAAATCTGAATTTTCAGCATCATTACTACAGTCTTCAGTGCGAACATTTTTAAAAAGTTAAAAAAAAAACTTTTTACTCATCAAGGATACATTAACATAATCAAAAGTGACAGTAAAGACATTTATAATGTTACAAATTATATTCACATAGTGTGTCTGTGTGTTTATGGCGTTTTAATAAGGTGGCGTACAGTTTCCTCTAATCTGCTCCTATTCAAACTCTTTTGAATTTATTCAGAGTTCCTGGGAATGTGGCTGCTTTTCAACCATGAAAACACACAAGCATTACTCCGTAAAGATGTTGTGCTTCATGTTTCCCAAACGTCCCAGGTGTACTTTTTTTTTAAATAGCATTCAAAACTTCAGTACTATTATAATTAGGGGCCAAGCACCGCAGGTGCGACGGCAACGATTGTATCCATTAGCGTTCTTATTATTCTTCTTCCGCTCTTGAGTCTATGCCGTAAAGTTGTGTAATTTGGCACACTAATAGAGGACAGTCTCGATATTAACCATAGCCAGTTTGGAGTCTCTAACTCAAACTCTGTAGCGCCACCACTTGTCCAAATTTCACTTTCTTAATGCTAAAAAATTCAAAAATCGTGGTTGTTGTTTTCTATTTCTAACCTACTTTTTCAAACTTGTCCTAGATGGTTTGTCTGATTTTCAACAAAATTGGCTCAGATTATCTTCAGACCATGCTGGCAAAAAGTTATAGAATTCAAGTTGATTAGTCAAACCGTTCTCGAATAACGCGCAAACGAATTCTACGAAAAGCACGCAAAAATGGATGTGAGGCTATATCTCTGCAACGGTTTGGTGTATTGAGACCAAACTTGGTGTGTGTTATAATAAGCATGACCTGAGGCTACCTGCAGTGTTTTGGTACAGTGCCACCTAGTGGCCAGGAGATATGAAAAATGGCTTTTTTTTTGCTTATAACTTCTCAATGGTTTGGCCTAACCCTAACCCTAATTTCATTAAATGCCACCTTGAGGTCAAAAGTTATAAAGAAATGTTCATATGAAATGGTGATAAACAAATATTTAAAAGTTTGTGGTAAGTTTGTGGTTTTACTCACCATGGCTGCATGTATTTGATCAAAAATAAAGAAAAAAAGTGAAATATTAATACTGTTTAAAACAGCTGTTTTCTATGTGAATATCTGTTAAATGTAACTTATTTTTGAGATCAAAACTGAATTTTCAGCATTACTTGTCTTCAGAGTCATGTGAGACTGGAGTAAATGATGCTGAAAATTCAGCTTTGATCACAGGAATAAATTTTATTTTAACAGATGTTCACATAGAAAACAGCTATTTTTTATTCTGATAATATGTCACAATTTTCACATTATTTTTGATCAAATACATGCAGCTTTGGTGAGCGGAAGAGACTTCAAAAATATTAAAAAAATTGCTGGTATTCAAAATTTTGGACTGTCAGTGTATATGAAAGTATAAGCAAGCGTGTGAATATTTTCAGTGGTTTGATTGATCACCATTACTAATCACCTTTTTGCTTTGCCTATTTCATTTTAAATAGTCCTTTGAGATATATTTATTTATTTAATATACACAAAACATGTCGTAAGTAGCATGGTTATTTTTGTAGCAATATCCAAAAATACATTGTATCGATTTTTCTTTTCATGCCAAAAATCATTAGGATTTTAAGTAAAGATCATGTTCCATGAAGATATTTTGTACATTTCCTACCGTAAATATATCAAAATGTATTTTTGATTAGTAATATGCCTTGCTAAGAACTTAATTTGGACAACTTCAAAAGTGATTTTCTCAATATTTCGATTTTTTTTTTGCACCCTCAGATTCAAGATTTTCAAATAGTTGCATCTCAGCCAATTCGCTTTGAATCTCAATTTTTTAATGTTTTTATTTCATATTGAGATATTGAAACAGTGTAATACGAGTCTTTGTTTTCCTGCATTTTTGTCACTGTTCATGTGAATAGATTTTTAGGATCATTCTTGTTTCAAACCAAAAATCCCAGACGGCTGATTTCGTAAATGAGAATGTGAATCATATTTGGTGGCTGGAGTTGACGTTAATTAGGAGGTTATTTTTCCACCAAATCTGATTTGTGAAATTTGTGACATGTCCAATTTGATATCATACACATGCGCTGTAGGATGCGGTTTCATGTGTCATTTCATAATAAATGTCCCGTCTGTAAGTGACAGCTCCTAAACCAATCAAATGTATTCTGGGCCTTTTTAAGCAGTAATCGTATTATGATGGCGCTTCAGAGTGAATGTTAATTGAATTGCAGATCTAGCTATCAAGCGCTGTTTCCTCTCGCTCTGTTGAGGGTTTTCATGTGAAAATGATCGGTTTGGTCTGTTCCGAAACCCGAAACGCTCAAAACTGATACGAATCTGACGCTGATTCTAATCATATTTTGATCCTGATTAAAGCTTTTCCTTTCATAAATCTTTTAATTTTTCCTTCGTTTCCGGGGCCAAAACAAACATTGGATTGTGTGTTCAAATAAGAGCTTTTAAAATCTCCATTACATGTGATTTTTGCTCTTGAAACTGTATTATGATTTGGTTAATATGACAGATTATAGCTTGAGTTTTGAGTTTTGGCTGAGATATTGAGTCCGACATCAGCCGCTGCCAATCTAAACAGTTTACTTCTCATCCAGACAATACTGAGCTGCTTTTGTTTAAGCACCATCCCTGTTATCATGAACAGAGCAAACAGCCTCAAATCCTGTCCTCAACCCATAGAAAGATCATATGAATCATGGATGAACGTACAGTATGACCTCACATCACAGTGTTAACATTTGGACAATCATCCTGAGAAAGCGGAACTGCTCTATTTTATTGTCTTCTATTTTACTACACATTTTTTCAATTTAATTTCAGGTTTTTATTTATTTATTTATTTATTATTTGTAGTAGTTGTGTTGTGTTTTGTATTTTTTTTTTTTTAAATGTCATTAATTTTTATTTAATTGTTATTTTAGAACAAGTTAAACTAAAGGCGAATGAGAACATTGCTTTGCAAACTCGCTGAAATTAAACGCATTTGAGGTTCAATTTATATTTTATTTCAAATAACAAAATTTGAGCATCATTAAGATACTGTTATAGTTTTTATTAATATTTTAATTCATTAATTTATTTATTAATGTTTTTATTTTAATGTTAAATTTTAGTAATTTTGTCATGTGGTTTTGTCATTTTTAGTTAATTATTTTTTAATTTGTTTATATTTTTTCTTAGTTTCTTTTTAATTTCTCTTTTTCAAATGTATTTTTACATTTGTTTATTTTATTTTATTTTTTCAGTTTTAATTATTTTAGTACATCAAGCTAAAAATTTGAAAATGTTGCTTTGGTAACTAGCTGAAAGCTAGTTTAATTTATAATAAATGTATGTTTTATTTATGTTAAAGTTGGTTTTATTTCAAATAACAAAATTTGAGCATCATTTTAAATTGGTTTATTGTTTACATTTACATTTTAAGTTTGTGTAATTTTGTTGTGTGGTTTTGTCATTTTTATTTATTTATTTTTTAAATGTGTTTGCGTTTTTTCAGTTTTAATTATTTTAGTACAAGATAGAAATTAGAAAATGTTGATTTGGCAACTTGCTGATATTAAATACATTTGATACATTTTTAATTTGTATTTAAGTTTATTTTATTTCAAATAACAAAATTTGAGCATCATTGAGATGCTATTATAGTTTTGTTTTAGTTTTAATTTTAAGTTTTAGTATATTTAAGGTGCATGTGGTTTTGTCATTTTTATTATTTTTTTTATTTTGTTTATTTTTTTCAATTTTAATTATTTTAGAACATCAAGGTTTGATTTATATTATATTTGCGTTAAGTTTATTTTTTAAGTAAATTTGAGCATCATTGAGATTATAGTTTTTATTATTTTTTAAATTAGTTTTTGTTTTCATTTCAATTTTAAGTTATATTTTAATTTTTTTTCTTAATTTATTTTTAATCTTTTTCGAATTATTTTAGTATATCAAGATAAACTAAATAAAAATTAGAAATGCTCAGGCAACTAGATGAAATAGAAGTTTTATTTATATTTTTTTATTTTTAGATACTTTTATAGATTTTATTTATGTATTAAATTAGTTTTTGTTTTAAGTGTTAGTTTTAGTAATTTTGGCATGTGGTTTTGTCATTCTTATTTATTTATTTTTACATTTGCTTATTTGTTTATTTATTTAGTTATTTCAGTTTTAATTATTTTAGTACATCAAGCTAAAAATGAGAAAATGTCGATTTGGCAGCAGGTTTAATTTATATTTTATTTATATTACGTTTATTTATGTTTATTATTTATTATTTCAACTAAAAAAAAATGAGCATCACTGAAATACTATTATAGTTTTTATAGTTTCATTTTATGTTTTAGTAATTTTTTGTGTGGTTTTGTTATTTTTTTTAATTTTTTTTTCTTAATTTATTTTTATAATTTATTTTATTTTTAGCAGATACTTTTAGAGTTTTTATTAATATATTAAATTACTTTTAATATATGCTGTTTTCATTGTATTTTCAGTTAAAGTTTTAGTCTTTTTGTTGTGTGTTATAGTCATTTTAATTAGCTTTGTTTTTATTTGTTTGTATTTTTATTTAGCTACAGTTGGTAAAATAAAATATAGGCCTATATATTTTTGTTTCCAATAAAGTTTATTCTATTTCAGGTAACACATACTTTTATGCATATAGTCAACTATAATAACTTTGTTTTCTACATCTCTGAAGAAACAGTTATTGTAATGCGTCATGTGTTTGAAGATATCTATATCTGAATGATTCACATCAAAAGCTTGGAATGAAGCAGTGATTTTCCACTGGGTTGAGAGTCAAAACTCGTGTCCGCACACGTCTCTTCTATAAAGGCTGTTTCTGTAGGTAGGTGTTGTTTAGAAATAGAAACAAGAAGTCGAGCCAAAACCTCAGCGTGCAGCTGAGATCAGTTTAAGATTACACATTCATATCTAAACTCTCATAATACCACATACTTGTAGGATAATTTATCCATTTGAATAGTATTAACTTGTGTAAACTTGTACTAAACGTGTGTTTGTGTAAAGCAGGGGTCCCCAAATTAAGGCCCGTCTCCACATTTGGACCGGCCCTCTGAGCAATGCCAGAGACATATTTTGAAAATGTAATTTTAAATATATCATGTCGGTATTTGATAATAAAGGTTTGCTTTCAAACTAAATTTTCCCTTAGTTATTAACAAAGCCTAATTATTTGTTAAATTCACCAACAGAATGGTACATTCAACGCAATGCGTCATCGCGATCAAACAGGTGTTGCATGAGTGCCTTTTTTTTTTTTGCAAGGCCCCCTATGCCTGACATTTCCTCTAAAGGCGTTTTATTTTTAAGCCTTTTTTATTACCAAAACATTTGTTTTGCCTTTTATTTTTCTACTGCATGTTACAAAAAAACTCAAAACTAAAACAAACTTTAAATTAAAGCTATACTTTTGAATTTAAAAGAAAAACCCCTGCTCAGTTCTAACCTTTTTAAATGTGTATATACACATATGCAGATTTAAAGCTCCTGAATTGTTTAATTCAGACATTCTTCATAACTTCAGAGTACTTTTTCTTAAGTAAGTGAACCTCTCAAACATTCAACAGGGAGATGCCAAAAGACCACTCACTAAACCTGTCCATTTGAACTGGACTGACTGAATATCAACTGTTTGTAATTATTATAAATAAACAAACAAATGAAAAATGCAGTGAATACATTCTAAATCTGTTTATGCTGGTGCTCATATGTGCTTATTAGACGGCTCTTAGGAATGCTTGATTCTGATTGGTCAGTTGAGACATTTGCAGGTTCGTTCTTTTCAAATAATCACCGCTCCAAAGTAATAACGCATAGCCGGTACTACTTGTATGTTTAAAATCCCTCCGCGCCAACAAAGATTACCGTTTGGCGCCATCTTGTGACAAACACTGGACAACCACAATTAACAATGGAAAATATCGACATTAATCTATTTAAATGGTCTTACTAACGTACATAGTTTGAATGTTAGTCACGTGGTACTATATCGTTTCGCGGAAGGATAAAAATGTTAATTTAAAACAAATATGCCAATATGCAATATGTCCAGTTTTTTTCCTTATGTGGCAAGTATAGCCATATCCCTTACATAAACACCACTGACCCTTAAGATCTATGGGTGAGCTGGACACTCACAAGACATTCATTTGGACAACTATGCAAATATTTAGAAATTTCACGCAAAAATACTATGCATCAGAGCCCAGAAATCAAGAATAGTTTGTGAATCAACAGCGGACTTACTAATGTACGAGTCCGATTGATAAGAATGAATACATTAGACATGCGCGAGTTCCTTACTATTACTCTGATAGCAGCCAAGAGGTGAAGTAGATACTAGGGGTTGCACCGATTAATCGTCTAGTCCAGTGTTTCCCAAACTTTTTTTCTGGGGACCCACATTTTAAAGTCGATAAATCCTTGTGACCCAATAAACATTAAGCCCATAAAGTTCATATATCATGAAGAGAATTTATGCATTAACAAAATATGTGTGACCATTTTTAAGGTCATGCTTCCACTTAACTATTTAAAAGAGATACAGATATTTGACAAAGCACTTTTTTTTATTTAAGTAAAATGCAGATTTGCAGAAAATGCTGTTTACCACAAACACAATATTTATCCGTTATTTTGATTTCAAATCCACAAGTGCTTTTTCAGCATTGTGATCCTCTTTTATCACAGTACACTAATACAGTAACAGACATTTCACGTTTAAACTCAATAAAAAACAACATATTATTCAATGCACTTGACTTCTAGATTTGTATATTAAGTTGTTCAAGCAAGTTGCAACCCATTTAAACACAACATAGGGAGGCTATAGCTTCCTTTTCTAATTGAAATTGGGCTATCCAAAAATATTTTAATTAAAACTTACCACAGACAGAAACAGTCATGCTTTTCTTTCGCATTAAATCTTTATTAAAAACAATGCTTTAAAGAACTTTTCTGCCTGGACAAGTGCACGTATTATGTTGCCTTTTTCTTTAAAACTGCACTTTTCCTTATTTTAAACCTAGCCAAAAAGCCACGTGTTGACTGTGAAAAAGTGGACTTCATTTATATGCATTTATGGGACATTTTCGTGTCAATCCATGTTCATTTTTACAGCGAACAATGCGCTGTCACTTTAATTCAGCACATGCAGCGCTTGCAGCACAGCAAAAAATAGACTCTGCCGAAATGATCGCTGCTCTGCTGCAAACGCACCGCTTCTGGAACGCACTACCGGACAGCAACCGCGTGCAATGTGAACGCTCCAATCCGTTAACATGGGTGCGGAAAAAATACGCAACGCATACGCACTGCAGACGGAGTATGAAACAGGCGATGCAGAGCGCAGCTAAAGAACAACAAAAACAAAAAAAAAAGAAAGCAGAAGAAGAAAACAACGAGCTCCCTCGTGCGGCTAATAGGTGAACTACACATATACATTTTAATCAAGAGTATATAGCGCACTGAAAAATAGTGCTGGACTTGGCGGCCCATACAATATTTCCCGCGACCCACTTGTGGGTCGGGACCCCGCCTTTGGGAATGACTGGTCTAGTCGACTAGTCGACTTTAATGCTCTGCCATGACGCTTTAAGCTTGACGTCCTATAGAGGGCGCAACAGGATAAGAAGTCTTTGAAGTCGACATTTACGCTTTGTGAAAACAGCTAAAATAATGGATAAATGCATACTCCGAAAGCGCTTCACAACACGTGTGAGTATACCATCTTTATGTTTTAAACTAAACAGGAGAATGCATGTTTTAATCAGCTTGTTGTAATTGTCGTTCTAATCTAATGCACTGCTGCGTTGTAATGCACACACATAGGCTACAAACAGTAGCTCGCTCCTACATCACGTGCAGATCGTGCGCACGCAATCGTTCAAAAGCGCGGTGCTAATATAGCTTAGAAACTGAAAAGTTCTAGCATATATTTCTTAGTAATTAAAACCCACAGCTTTATTATTAGGCTAGTAGAGAGACGCTGCCAGGTAGAATTAATTCTCACACGCAATCGCTCTCTCACTAATGACTTTATGTAAATGTAATCTTTACAGTGCTGCTTTATCTGCTGATTTAGAACGAGCAGAAATCTGTGAGAAATAACTGATTAGCTACTGATTATACTGATTAGCAAAGTATTATAGGAACAAAAGCCATGTCATAGCTGTGCACAAGGTGTTTGAGTCTCAGCTCAAGGTTTAAGTGTTTTTGTTCAATAATGACGTCATAAGCGACTAGTCGACTCGACTTTTATCACGTAAATGTCGACTTTAAAAAATCTGAAGTAGTTCAACCCCTAGTAGATACCTGTTTTCCCGTGGGGCTATAGGTTACTTTTATGCGGGCGGGAGTGGGACGAAATAACATAAATTTCTGCGGGAATAAAAAATCCGTCCCTTGCAGATCTCTAAGATAAAGTTTGCGTGCAGCGCAAGGCCGTAACCAGGTTTTGAAAATTAGTGAGGTCCGAAGTAAGGTGTTAAGAATTGTGCTATAATAACACCCACAAAAGCACTAATAAGGTCTGTTACCATGGTAAATTTGCGCGTGTACTTGAAGAGCACAGTATGACTGACAGGACTGGAAAGTTTTTTTTTTTTTTTTTTTTTATAGGTGAGGGAATTTTTATTTCATAAAAAGTTATAAAAATAATTTTAAAATTTCACGCATGTCTTTCAAAAAAAAAAAAACAGAATTAGGTTTGTTGTTTCTTTGACTGCTCACTCCACGACCCACTCTAAACGTTTTTGCGACCCACCAGTTGAGAAACACTGCTTTAATTAATGTTTTTTGATGACTTAAGGTTAACTAAAGAGCATGAGACGTCTTCCTGCTGGCCAGTAACGTTAATGTTATTTGGCACAGTAGCCTATTTCATTCTGTTACAAACAGATTTGTATTATGCTATTGTTTTTGATAGTGTTATAAATTTCTTTTAGATATTAACGATGATCACTGCGTTTGTCTTACCGATTGTGGTATCTTCCTGTCAGCAATTAAGTTACAGATTGTCTATAAGCTTTTTTATGAATGTACAATGTTGCCAGATATTGCTACAAAAAACAAGCAATTACAAAAAGAAAGAAAAACTGAAATAAGTTCAAAGCTTGTGTTTTGTAAATAAGATTAATATATCACTAACACTAACGTTAAACTTTCCACTTTATAAACGTCCCAAAGTGTCACACTAAATTGGAAAAACGAGTCAAAAAACACGCATAATAGGTGGATCTGGCAACAAACGGAACAAGCTCGCGCACGCGCTCTCAAGCCCCGTTCACTGCGCTTAGCTTCTCGCAGCAACATGAATTGCAAACACTAATGTGATGTGATGTGATATGAGGTGGTTTAAACGTCTAAATAATCATTCAGAGAGCTTAACATTTTATTTTTGAAGAAAAAATGACCGAGGTCCGGACCTCGGTGACCTCATAGCTGGCTACGTGTAGCCACACTTTTGAGCGCTTCCCGCGATCCATCTTGTAGACTGATGTTTACATTACCACGTAAGGTCCTGGCAGATAGCCAGATGAAAAAATGCACCCAGGAATCGAAACGAGGAATCGAAATTTGAATTTTGTAACAAGTATCCGATTCCAGAATTGATTTTTGATTCCCAACCCTATAGATGCCTCTGATGTTTTCTGTGGTTCAGGAGTGGCTTAACAAGAGGGATACTACAACTGTACAAAATTCTTTGACCTGTCTGTGTGGTGGCTCTTGATGCCTTGACCCCAGCTTCAGTCCATTCCTTGTGAAGTTCACCCAAATTCTTGAATCAGTTTTGCTTGACAAGCCTCTCAAGGCTGCGTTTCTCTCGGTTGGTTTTCCTTCCACTCAACTTTCTGTTAACATGCTTGGATGCAGCACTCTGAACAGCTGGCTTACCTCCTTGTGAAGGGTGTCAATGATTGTCTTCTGGACAACTGTCAGATCAGCTGATTGTGGAGCCTAGTGAACCAAACTGAGACCATTTTGAAGGCACAGGAAACCTTTGCAGGTGTTTTGAGTTGATTGGCTGATTGGCAAGTCACCATATTCTAATTTGTTGAGAAAGTGAATTGGTGGGTTTTTGTTAAATGTGAGCCAAATCATCACCATTAAAAGAACCAAAGACTTAAACTACTTCACTCTATGTGCATTAAATGTATACACAAGTTTCACAATTTGAGTTGAATTACTGAAATATATGAACTTTTTCTATGACATTCTATTTACTGAGAAGCACCTGTATATCTTTTGAAAAGAAATGATCATTTGTCTGTGTGGTGCATTAAAAATAATAAACTATTCTAGCATTAAAAGGTACAATAAATACAGGTAAAATCATAATAAAATAATAGTAGTAGTCAGTCCGGCCCATGGAATTTTCTTTTATAAACCGACCTGGCCCCCCATTAAAGAAAAGAAAATTATGTGGCCTGCATAGAAGGAAGTTTGGGGACCCCTGGTGTAAAGCATTCCTGCTCTTCTTCCTGACGGAGTAGAAGCTTCATATCAATAGTAAACAGATTACTGCTGTTGGGTTGACTTGAGAAAGCTTACTGAAATGCTGTTTAAACTTAATATTATTATTCATTTCTGACTGCTCTACAATCTCCAAACTCAGCCCAGATCTCCAGACTGATCTCAACGGCGCTGCTGTATCTCTTCGTACTGATCGGGTTTACGGTTTTCCTAAAAATGAGGATTAAAACTGGGAAAAATCCCATAGACTTACATTGACAGACTGTTCAAATGATCAACACTATTCAAACTCTCCTATCTAAATCATGCTAACAATATGCTAATCATGTTAGCAACATGCTAATCATACTAGCAACAAGCTAGTGACATGCTAGTCATGGTAGAAACATGTTAATAACTTGTTAATCATGTTAGCAACATGTTAAAAACATGCTAGCAACTTGCTAATTTTGTAAGTAACATGTTAGAAACATGTTAGTAAATTGTTAATCGTGCTAGCAACATGATAGTCACTTGTTAATCATGGTAACATCATGCTAACAACATGTTAGGAACATGCTAATGACATACTAATGACATGCTAGTCATGCCAGACAAATGCTAGTAACATGCTAACAACATGCTAATGACATGCTAGTCATGTTAGAAACATGTTAGTAACTTGCTAATCATGTTAGTGACATGTCAAAAACATGCTAGCAACTTGCTAATTATGTTAGCAACATGTTAGAAACATGTTAGTAAATTGTTAATCGTGCTAGCAACATGATAGTCACTTGTTAATCATGGTAACATCATGCTAACAACATGTTAGGAACATGCTAATGACATACTAATGACATGCTAGTCATGCCAGACAAATGCTAGTAACATGCTAACAACATGCTAATGACATGCTAGTCATGCTAGAAACATGTTAGTAACTTGCTAATCATGTTAGTAACATGTCAAAAACATGCTAGCAACTTGCTAATTATGTTAACAACATATTAGAAACATGTTAGTAAATTGTTAATCGTGCTAGCAACATGATAGTCACTTGTTAATCATGGTAACATCATGTTAACAACATGTTAGGAACATGCTAATGACATACTAATGACATGCTAGTCATGCCAGACAAATGCTAGTAACATGCTAACAACATGCTAATAACATGTTAGTGATGTTAGAATCATGCTAGCAACTTGTTAATCATGTTAGCAACATGTTAGAAACATGTTAGTAAATTGTTAATCATGCTAGCAACATGATATTCACTTGTTAATCATGGTATCAACATGCTAATAACTTGCTAATCAAGCTAACAACATGTTAGGAACTTGCTAATCATGCCAGAAACATGTTAGTAACATGCTAAAGACATACTAATGACATGCTAGTCATGCCAGATACATGCTAGTAACATGCAAATGACATGCTAATGACATGCTAGTCATGTTAGAAACATGTCAGTAATTGTTAATCGTGCTAGCAACATGATAGTCACTTGCTAATCATGGTAACAACATGTTAGGAACTTGCTGATCATGTTAGCAACATGTTAAAACATGCTAGCAACTTGCTAATTATGTAAGTAACATGTTAGAAACATGCTAGTAAATTGTTAATCGTGCTAGCAACATGATAGTCACTTGCTATAATGCGAACAACATGTTAGGAACTTGCTAATCGTGCCAGAAACATGCTAGTAACATGCTAATGACATAGTAATGACATGCTAGTCATGCCAGACAAATGCTAGTAACATTCTAATGACATGCTAACAACATGCTAATGACATGCTAGTCATGTTAGAAACTTGTTAGTAACTTGCTAATCATGTTAGCAACATGTTAAAAACATGCTAGCAACTTGCTTTTTGTGTTAGTAACATGTTAGAAACGTGCTAGTAACTTGCTAATTGTGCTAACAACATGCTAATAACTTTCTAATCATGCTAACAACATGCTAATAACTTGCTAATTATGTTAGCAACATGTTAGAAACATGCTAGTAAATTGTTCATCGTGCTAGCAACATGATAGTCACTTGCTAATCATGGTAACAACATGCTAGGAACTTGCTAATCGTGCCAGAAACATGCTAGTAACATGCTTATGACATGCTAATGACATGCTAGTCATGCCAGACACATGCTAGTAACATGCTAACAACATGCTAATGACATGCTAGTCATGTTAGAAACATGTTAGTAACTTGCTAATTGTGCTAACAACATGCTAATAACTTGCTAATCATGTTAGCAGCAGGTTAACAACTTGCTAGTCATGCCAGAAACATGCTAATAACTTGTTAATCAATCTATCTTTCTATCTTTTAAAATTACTTAAAATAACTATTTCAGACTGAAAGTGAAACTTTCAAACTTTTCAAACTTTCTGGTCCGGCTTTCTTAAGCCAACTTAAAGTTTGTCTTGACACACTTTTTTATCTAGTTTTTATTTATGCATGTATGTTTAACGTCGTCAAAGTGTGCAAAGTGATATAACCAGCTAAAATAGCAGTGCTCAGTCAGAATCTGGATGCAAATCAGGTTTGAGCGGTTTTCTTTGGAAGATGTTGATTGACGTTGGCTGGAGTTTATTTTTCAGCACTTTGTCTCTGAATGGCGCAGGAGAAATCGAGAAGACGAGGAGTTTGAGTTCTGTGATCCAGACATGATGTCAGTCCACTTTATGTAATCAGGTATGATGTCATGATATTTACTTATTTATTTGTGCTGTATCAAGGGAACTTGGTTGCAAATGTCATGAATAAAAGTCTAAAAGTATTGTAAAACTGCACACCAAAACATACACATTTAAAAATAAAAGGTGCTTCACGATGCCATAGAAGAACCTTTTTTGTCTAAATGGTTCCATGAAGAACCTTTAACATCCGAAGAACCTTTCTGTTCTTCAGATTATAAAAAGGTAAGAAAGAGATGGCTTTGACTGAAAGGTTCTTTGTGGAGCCAAAACTGGTTCTTCTATTGCATCACTGTGAAGAATTTTTTAAAGCACCTTTATTTTTAAGAGTCTTAAGTAGCACAGGTTTATTTGTAGCAATAGCCAGTAATACATTGTATGGGTCAAAATGATCAATTTTTCTTTTATGCCAAAAATCATTAGGATATTATGGAAAAGATCATGTTATATGAAGATATTTTGTATATTTCCTACCATAAATATATCAAAAGTTAATTTTTGATCAGTTATGTGCATTGCTAAGAACTTCATTTGGACAACTTTAAAGGTGATTTTCTCAATATTCTGATTGATTTTGCACCCTCAGATTCCAGATTTTCAAATAGTTGTATCTCAGACAAATATTCTCCTATCCTAACAAACCATACATCAATTGAAAGATTATTTATTTCAGCAAAGAACTGACCCTTATGACTGGTTTTGTGGTCCAGGGTCACATATCTATATTACAAATAGCAGACCCAGGATGGAGGAGCCACATCTACCATTAGAAATTAAACCCATGCTGGAAAAAAACCCATTTAAACCAGCCTTACATGGTTTAAGCAGGTCTTCTCCATGCATGGTTAAAGGGATAGTTCATCAAAAATAATTAATCTGACAAATCCAAACTGCCTAAAAAATATGCTAACTTTGGATAAATAGATTGATTAATAAATAAATAAACAAATAAATAATAATAACAAATAAATACATACTTTTTCTTGATTGATACATCAATCATTTTTTGCCTTTTAACAACTTAATTTCACCATAAACTAAAGCTTAATTAGCCATAAGTCTAATACGAAAGTATAATTAAGGTAAAACTATGAATTTCATGTTTTATTAAGTTCACATACTATAAATAAATACAACTTGTGTTTTTAAAAACATGCATCATAGTTATTGTACACTACCAGTCAAAGTTTTTAAATATTTTTTAAAGAAGTCTTTTCTGCTCACCAAGCCTGCGTTTATTTGATCCAAAGTACAGCAAAAACAGTAAAATTTTGAAATATTTTTACTTTTTGAAAAAACATATTTTTATTTTAATATATTTTAAAATGTAATTTATTCCTGTGATTTTACAGTTTAATTTTCAGCATCATTACTGCACTCTTCATTGTCACGTGGTGCTTTAGAAATCATTCTAATATTCTGAATTGTTGCTCAGAAACAAAAAAATGTTGAAAACAGCTGAGTAGAATTTTTTTCAGGTTTCTTTGATGAATAGAAAGTTCAGAAGAACTGCATTAATCTGAAATAGATATCTTTTGTAACATTATAAATGTCTTTGTCATCACTTTTGATCGAATTAAAGCAAATAAAAGTATTAATTTCTATCATTTCTTTCCAAAGAAAAATTTGACTGAATCCAAGCTTTTGAATGGTATAGTGTATAATATACCATAAATGCTGATCTTTGGATCTTTCTAGTCATCAGAGAATCCTAAAAAAGTACTCAACTGTTTTTAATATTGATAATAATTCATAATAAATAATAAATGTTTATTAAACAGGAAATTAGCATATTAGAATGATTTCTAAAGGATCATGTGACACTGAAGACTGCAGTAATGATGCTGAAAATTCAGCTTTAATCACAGGAATCAATTACATTTTAACAGATATTCAAATAGAAAGCAGTTATTTTAAATAGTAAAACTTCTAAATAAAATTTCTCAAAATGTTAAATAATAAGAATTACTACTAAGAATAACTTTTGACTGGTAACTGGTAATGCAAAAACAAAAAGTAAGTAATTTCTGCAGGCAGCAAAGCAAACAATGTGTTCTGGCATAAAGCGAAAATACTATTTAAAGCTTTTTTTAATGGGGAGTGTTATTTGCCTGCAGACAATCTGAACAAAACAAGTTTCAACATGTTTGATTTTTGATAAGACCGGTATAAAAATGCTCTTTAAATAAATTACACAGTAGTTGTACTTTTTCTGTGTACAGTATCCTGCTTAGCCTATATTTACTTTCACTAATTCTTATTTTTCACCTTTAAACTTTTGCATCTTGTTATTGCCTCCTCATTAGGAATCACTTTGTTGTATTTAAAAATAAACAAAAAAATAATAAACGTAACAAAAAAGCAAAGAAACTTGCACTTCTTGTTTAAAGCGCATATAAATTAATCATGATTTTACAGTAGCATCAGTGAGTATTTGACGGGATGCTTTGGTTCCCATAGGACGTCCCATTATAAGCAGTGTTGGGGGTAATGCATTACAAGTAACGCAAGTTACATAATAATATTACTTTTTCCAAGTAACTAGTAAAGTAATGCATTACTTTTTAATTGACAAGAGTTACTTTTTCAAATAAGTAACACCAGTTACTTCCCCTCATTTATTGATTAAAAGCTCTCCTGTCCCCATGTTGAGAGAAATTATGAGTAAGATGTTACTTTAGTTCTAGAATAAATGTGAACATGCATTAATTCATCTCACTCACTAAAAACAGATACAGTGTTCTTCAAAATGAAGCAAAACGAATGAAATTCAACGCAAACCTTGCAATAATTAAATATGCTAAATAACACAAATATCCTTTATGTATTTAATCCCATTTTATTAACTGATGTCTTTGCTGTTGACCTTCGATGATCCAATTCATCCATACTAATAAGAAAAAATTACTCAAGATCATTTAACATTTGTTTTCCTTTTTTTATTGCTAAATAGTTGACATTTTTTCTTCTGCGGTCTACTGTACAGACGTCAGTTTACTTTTCTCTAAGCCTCAGGCTTTTGGTGTGAAAAGGCTTTAGCATTTGTCAAAAATGTACTTTTTATATTAAAAACAAACAAGCGAGCCCTGCCCAGATTTAAAAAGTAATGCAAAAGTAACGTAACGCATTACTTTCCATAAAAGTAACTTAAGTTACTCAATGCTGTAATGCATTACTTTTAAAAGTAACTTTCCCCAACACTAGTTATGAGAGTGTGATATGAAGCAGGAGGGGCGGATCAGTCAGTCATGACTTTATTCACTTCCACAGCAGGATTCACTCCGTGCAACTCTAGCAAAATGACATTTGGAGACGTTTAACGCAGCCGAAGATGGACAACAGCACCGCGACCCGCAGGATGGAGCCCACCATCCCGGCCATCATGTTCATTTTTGGGGTCATCAGCAATCTGATCGCTATCGTGGTGCTCTGCAAGTCCAGAAGGGAGCAGAAGGAGACCACCTTCTACACGCTGGTCTGCGGTTTGGCCGTCACGGATCTCCTGGGAACCGTCCTGGCGAGTCCGGTGACCATCGCCACTTATGTGAAGGGCGCGTGGCCGGATGGAGACCCCCTGTGTCAGTACTTCGGATTCGTTCTGCTCTTTTTCTCCCTCGCTGGACTCAGCATCATCTGCGCCATGTCCATCGAGAGATACATCGCTATCAATCACGCGTATTTCTACAACGACTACGTGGATAAGAAGCTGGCCGGAGTCACTCTGCTCGCCATTTACGCGTCCAACATCTTGTTCTGCGCGCTCCCGAGCGTCGGTTTCGGAGAGGTCAAGATGCAGTATCCTCAAACCTGGTGCTTCATCGACTGGCGGACCAACGTGAGCGCGCACGCCGCGTTCTCCTACATGTACGCGGGTTGCAGCTCGCTGCTGATCCTGGTGACGGTGATCTGTAACGTGCTGGTGTGCGGCGCGCTCATCCGGATGCACCGGCGGTTCGTCAGGCGCACGTCGCTCGGCACAGACCCCACAAGAGCGTCGGATCCCGGCAGGAGCCGCAACTTCGGCCGCCTGGCTGGCGCGGAGATCCAGATGGTGATTCTGCTCATTGCCACCTCCGCTGTTGTGCTCATTTGCTCCATTCCGCTCGTTGTAAGTTCTTGTGGTGTTATTGTGCCAACTTTATCTGTTCGATCACATGCTGCCTCAGATAGCACTGTCAAATGAGAAAAACAAGAACTTTCTCACGGTTAGATTTGCTTCGCGATATTCCTTTTTAGCTTTCTACATTGTGCAGCAGATTATAATGATTTAGGGAGGATGATGAGGATGATGATAAAAGTGTTTAGAGAGACAAACATGCTGAAATTTCCCTGGGTCACAGTATTTAGTCTACAATCTTAAAATTAGAAGAACTATTTTTGCTTTCATGAAGAACCATTCAGTCCAAACCATCTTTTTCTTACCTTTTTATAATCTGAAGAACCTTCTTTTGCCAAGATGAGGCTTTTGTGAATCAGAAAGGTTCTTTAGATGTTAAAGGTTCTTTATGGCAGCATTTAAACAAAAAGAGGTTCTTCTATGGCATTGTGAAGCATCTTTATTTTTAAGAGTGTAGTAAAATACAGTATTGGATACCTAGTCAAAATCTGCTCATGAATTGAAAAAAACAAGGGAAAAAAGGACAAGTAATAAGAGCATATTTGGTCAGATTTGTTCTTTTATTTATCATACTATAAATACGCGAAAGTTTAGGTTTTAATGCTTTTTAAAGAAGACTCTTTTGCTCACCAAGCCTCATTTATTTGATCCAAAGTACAATAAAACTGTCAAATGGGTCACAGTGTCACATAGTCTACACTCTTAAAAATAAAGGTGCTTCAAGAGGTTCTTCACAGCGATGCCATAGATTAGAAGAACAATTTTTGGTTTCATGAAGAACCATTCAGCCAAATATTCTTTAAAGAACCATCTTTTTCTTATCTGTTTATAATCTGAAGAACTTTTGCCACAAAGAACCTTTTGTGAAAAGGTGAAAATGTTAAAGGTTCTTTATGGCACCATTTAGACAAAAAAGGTTCTTCTATGGCATCATGAAGCATCTTTATTTTTAAGAGTGTAGTAAATATTGGATACCTAGTCAAAATCAGCTCATGAATTTCTTCAGCAAATGGAGACATTTGAAGTGACCACAAACCAAAAAAACAAGGAAAAAAGGACAATATTCAACATATATTTGGTCAGATTTGTTCTTTTATTTATCATACTGTACTTGAAAGTTTAGGTTTTAATGCTTTTTAAAGAAGACTCTTTTGCTCACCAAGCCTCATTTATTTGATCCAAAGTACAATAAAACTGTAAAATTCAGAAATTTCCCTGGGTCACAGTATTACTATAGTCTACACTCTTAAAAATAGAAGAACCATTTTTGCTTTCATGAAGAACCATTCAGTCAAAGGTACTTTAAAGAACCATCTTTTTCTTACCTTTTTATAATCTGAAGAACCTTCTTTTGCCAAGATGAGGCTTTTGTGAAACAGAAAGGTTCTTTAGATGTTAAAGGTTCTTTATGGCAGCATTTAAACAAAAAGAGGTTCTTCTATGGCATTGCGAAGCATTTTTATTTTTAAGAGTGTAGTAAAATACAGTATTGGATACCTAGTCAAAATCTGCTCATGAATTGAAAAAAACAAGGGAAAAAAGGACAAGTAATAAGAGCATATTTGGTCAGATTTGTTCTTTTATTTATCATACTATAAATACGCGAAAGTTTAGGTTTTAATGCTTTTTAAAGAAGACTCTTTTGCTCACCAAGCCTCATTTATTTGATCCAAAGTACAATAAAACTGTCAAATGGGTCACAGTGTCACATAGTCTACACTCTTAAAAATAAAGGTGCTTCAAGAGGTTCTTCACAGCGATGCCATAGATTAGAAGAACAATTTTTGGTTTCATGAAGAACCATTCAGCCAAATATTCTTTAAAGAACCATCTTTTTCTTATCTGTTTATAATCTGAAGAACTTTTGCCACAAAGAACCTTTTGTGAAAAGGTGAAAATGTTAAAGGTTCTTTATGGCACCATTTAGACAAAAAAGGTTCTTCTATGGCATCATGAAGCATCTTTATTTTTAAGAGTGTAGTAAATATTGGATACCTAGTCAAAATCAGCTCATGAATTTCTTCAGCAAATGGAGACATTTGAAGTGACCACAAACCAAAAAAACAAGGAAAAAAGGACAATATTCAACATATATTTGGTCAGATTTGTTCTTTTATTTATCATACTGTAAATACTTGAAAGTTTAGGTTTTAATGCTTTTTATAGAAGACTCTTTTGCTCACCAAGCCTCATTTATTTGATCCAAAGTACAATAAAACTGTCAAATTCAGAAATTTCCCTGGGTCACAGTATTACTATAGTCTACACTCTTAAAAATAGAAGAACCATTTTGGGTTCCATGAAGAACCATTCAGTCAAAGGTTCTTTAAAGAACCATCTTTTTCTTACCTTTTTTTTATAATCTGAAGAAC
Source organism: Garra rufa (assembly GCF_049309525.1). NCBI lineage: Eukaryota > Metazoa > Chordata > Actinopteri > Cypriniformes > Cyprinidae > Garra > Garra rufa. Next base: position 43,698,859 of record NC_133375.1, read on the forward strand.
CTTCTTTTGACAAGATGAGCCTTTTGTGAAACAGAAAGGTTCTTTAGATGTTAAAGGTTCTTTATGGCAGCATTTAAACAAAAAGAGGTTCTTCTATGGCATTATGAAGCATTTTTATTTTTAAGAGTGTAGTAAAATACAGTATTGGATACCTAGTCAAAATCAGCTCATGAATTGAAAAAAGGACAAGTAATAAGAACATATTTGGTCAGATTTGTTCTTTTATTTATCATACTATAAATACGCGAAAGTTTAGGTTTTAATGCTTTTTAAAGAAGACTCTTTTGCTCACCAAGCCTCATTTATTTGATCCAAAGTACAATAAAACAGTGTCACATAGTCTACACTCAGAAAGGTTCTTTAGATTTTAAAGGTTCTTTATGGCAGCATTTAGACAAAAAAGATTCTTCTATGGCATTGTGAAGCATTTTTATTTTTAAGAGTGTAGTAAAATACAGTGTTGGATGACTAGTCAAAATCTGCTAATTAATTTCTGAAGTGCACACAAACCAAAAAACAAGGAAAAAAGGACAATAATCAACATAAATTTGGTCAGATTTGTTCTTTTATTTATCATACTGTAAATACTTGAAAGTTTAGGTTTTAATGCTTTTTATAGAAGACTGTTTTGCTCACCAAGCCTCATTTATTTGATCCAAAGTACAATAAAATCTTTTATTTTAAATCTTTTATTTATCATACTAATTACTCGAAAGTTTAGGTTTTAATGCTTTTTAAAGAAGTTTCACCAAGCCTGCATTTATTTGAATCAAAGTACAATAAAACTGTACAATTCTGAAATATTTTTACTATTTAAAATAGCTGTTTTCTATTTGAATATGTTTTAAAATGTAATTTATTGCTGATTTTCAGCATCATTACTCCAGTCTTCAGTGTCACATGATCCTTCAGAAATCATTCTAATATGCTGATTTGCTGCTCAAGAAACATTTATTATGATTATTATGTCATCATTTGTAACATTATAAATGTCTTTATCATCACTCAAAGCATCCTTGCTAAATATTATTTTTCTATATATATAATTTTCTATAAAAATTATACTGACTCAAAGCTTTTGAATGGTATAGTGTATAATGTTACAAAAGCATTTTTTTTTTCAGATTTGAATCTTTCTATTCATCAAAGAGTCCTAAAAAATGTACTTAACTGTTTTAAATATTGATAATAATAATAATAAAATGTTTCTTGAACAGCAAAACAGCATATTAGAATGATTTCTGAAGGATCATGTGACACTGAAGACTGCAGTAATGATGCTGAAAATGCAGCTTTGATCACAGAAATAAATTACATTTTATCAGATATTCACATAGAAAGCAGTTATTTTAAATAGTAAAAATATTTTAAAATTTTACTGTTTTGCTGTACTTTGGATCAAGTAAATGCAGACTTGGTGAGCAGTCACTTATAATCATAATGTATTATGCATGCAAGGAAACATTGACAAAATTATTTTCCAGGAGGGACCCGAGGATCATCTAAAACATTTGAATAAAAAGAAAGAAAGTCAGAAAGACAGAAAGAAAGAGAAAGAAAGTAAGAGAGTACGGTTTCCTTAAAAAGTTGAAAGCATTTCTTTGTATTAGACTGATAAACAATCTGGTATAGACACAATCTTTCCTCAGAAATTACTAGTAAATTTCACAGATATTTACAAAAAGGCAAGTAACACATCAAATTAAATGTGGGATTTTAAAATAGAAAGACTTAAATAGTGTTTCGTTGTAAAACACTAACAATCTTTGTTTTATTTGCACATTTGTAAAATGCTTTTTATAGGATACTAACAGTATGATAACATTATGCTGAATGATTTAGAGCATCTCTGTGTCACTCATCTGCTTTTATTTGTTTAATATGTTTAAATAAACAAATATTCACAAATGTGACCCTGGACCACAAAACCAGTCATAAAGGTCACTTTTTGATATCTGAAAGCTGAATAAATAAGCTTTCCATTAATGTATGGTTTGTTAGAATAGGACAAAATTTGGCCGAGATACAACTATTTGAAAACCTGGAATCTGAGGTTGCAAAAAAATCTAAATATTGAGAAAATTGCCTTTGAAGTTGTCCAAATGAAGTTCTTAAATGCATATCACTAATTAAAAATTAAGTTTTGATATATTTGTGGAAGGAAATTCATAAAATATCTTTATGGGACATGATCCTTACTTAAAATCCTAATGATTTTTGACATTAAAAAAAATCGATAATTTTGACCTATGCTACTTAAGACTGGTTTTGTGGACACATATTCAACTTTTGTGTCTTTTTTTTAAGGTCCAAGTGTTTCTCAACCAACTTTATAAGACGCCGGTGGAGAAACGCCTGGATAAAAATCCAGATCTGCTGGCGATCCGCTTTGCCTCAACCAACCCCATTCTAGATCCCTGGATCTACATCCTGCTGCGTAAAGCGGTTCTCTCCAAGGTAATCGAGAACATCAAGTGTCTTTTCTGTAAGATCGACTCTCAGAGACAGCAGGGACAGAACAGCTTCCACTGCATGGACAGAGCGCAGGCGTCCTCCATCGTCTCCAGAGACTCTCCGTCCGCTGTGTCTCGAAAACTCAAGGAGGTGATGAACACCTCACAGACGTGTCTCTATCCGCCTCTATCTGAGAGCCTGGACACCTGTCAATCAAACCAGTGTGGGCGGTGCTTAACTGACGCTTCTTCGGAATCCTCCAATCGGAACAGTTTAGACAATGGGTCCAAAGATCAACCATTACAAGTGACGATTACCAATGAGACGTTTCAAGAGAAGAGCATTTAACTCCCTTATGACTTTGAGAAAGTGTTGATTTCAGATCAGTGAAGTGAAATATAAATGTGTAAATGTCATTAACGGATCGCTTCCAGAACAAAAGTGTACAAATTTACCCACTTGTCATCCAAGATGTTCATGTCTGTCTTTCTTCAGTCGATAAGAAATTCTTATAGTGGACTTCTATGGTGCCTGTAAGTTTGAACTTTTAAAATGCAGGTTAAATGCAGTTTCAACGGGCTCTAAACGATCCCAGCTGAGTCTTATCTAGCAAAACGATGGGTCATTTTCTAAAAAATTGACACTTTTTAACACCGAATGCTTGTCTTGTCTAGCTCTGCATCAACTCTGTGTATTCTGGTTCAAGACAGTTAGGGTATGTCTAAAAACTCCCATCTCATTTTCTTCTCCAACTTCAAAATCAACTTACATCGCTGTTTTACCTTTTTTTTTGTAAAGGGCGTTTAACCTTCTTTGCATGTTCCCTTTGTAAACACTGGGTCGTTACTTCTGCAGCGATGTAGGGTGATTTCGAAGTTGGAGGACAAAATGAGATGGGAGTTTTTAGACATACCCTAACTGTCTTGAACCAGAATACACAGAGTACGCATGCGCAGCTCTAGACAAGAGCTTTAAAGAGCTCTAAATGATCCCAGCCGACAAATAAGGGTTTTATCTAGCGAACAAATTGGTCATTTTGTAAACAAATTGACAATTTATATACTTTTTAACCTCAAATGCTCGTCTTGTCTAGAGCTGCGCATCCATACTCTGCACTTCGGTTCAAGACAGTTAGGGTATGTCTAAAAAATCTCATTTTCTCCTCCAACTTAAAAATCGTCCTACAGTGCCTTGCAAAAGTATTCATACCCCTTCATTTTTTTTTACATTTTGTTGCAGCATTATGTTAAACTGCTTTAAATTAGTTTTTCCCCACAACAATTTACACTCCATACAGCATAATAATGTCAAAGCACAAACCAGATTTCCAATGTTACAAATGTATTAAAAATAAGACACTGAAATAAGTAGATTGCATAAGTATTCATACCCTTAACTCAGTCCATAGTTGAAGCAGCTTTACAGCCTCAAGTCTTTTTGGGTCTGATGTGAGCATCTTTGCACATCTGCATTTGGCAATTATCTGCCATTCTTTGCCTCACCTTTTCACCTCTCCATCTCTGTCAGCTTGGACATTTTCTCGAGTCCTAGTTGTTCCAATCGTCTTCCATTATGGAGAATGCTTCTGTCAACCTTCAATGCAGCAGATTTGTTTCTGAACTCTTCTCTAGATCATCGCCTTAACGCAAGTCTGTCACTGAGCTCTAGCAGTTATCTTGGTTTTTGCTCTGATCTGCATTTTCAGCTGTTAGACCTTTTCTGAGAGGTGTGTGCCTTTCTAAATCAGACTCATTCAAATGAATTTGCCACAGTTTAACTCCACTCCAAGTGTAGGAACATCTAGAAGCGATATGAATGCTCCTGAGATAAAAACGAGTGTCCCAGAAACGGGTCCAACGGGATCTTTTCAGTTTTTTATTTCTAATAAATTTGTTACAAAGTTGTTACAAACCTGTTTTGTGCTTTGTCATTATGGAGTATGAGATGTAGATTCATGTGAAAAAAAAAGTAATTTAAAGCAGTTTAACATAATGCTGCAACAGAAAAAATGAAGGGGTATGAATATTTTTGCAAAGCACTGTACATCGCTGCAGAAGTACCCACCCAGTGTTTACAAAGCGAACGTGCTAAGAAGATTAAACACCCTTTACAAAAAAGGTAAAACAGCGATGTTGGGCAATTTTGAAGTTGGCGAAGAAAATGAGATGGGAGTTTTTAGACATGCCCTAACTGTCTTGAACTGGAATACACAGAGTTGATGCAGAGCTAGACAAGATGAGCATTTGAGGTTCAAAAGTGTTTAAATTGTCTTCTTTTTCTTTTCTTTTTTTTTTTTTTATAAAATGACCCATCGTTTGGCTAGATAAGACCCTTATTTCTCGGCTGGGATTCTTTAGAGCTCTTTAAAGCTACATTTAAACTGCATTTTGATACTTACGGGCGCCATAGAATTCCTGAAAAGTTTTCCTCAAAAAACATAATTTTTTAATCGACTGAAGAAAGAAAGACATGAACATTTTGGATGACAAGGGGGTGAGTACATTATCTGTACATTTTTAATCTGGAATTGAATTTTGCCTTTAAAGGAACAGTACAGCCAAAAATGAAGATGTGCTCACCGTCAGGAGATGTAGATGAGTTTGTTTGTTCATCAGATTTGTAGAAATGTGTGATTCCATCACTGTCTCACCAGTGGATCCTCTGGAGTGAATGGGTGCCGTCAGAATGAGAGTCTACACTGCAAAAAATGCTTTTATAGCTTAGATTTTTTGTCTTGTTTCCAGCCTAAATATCTAAAATTTCTTAAATCAAGAAGCATTTTCTAGACGAGTAAAAATGATTGTCTTGTATTCAGAAAAAAAGTCAAAATTAAGTGCATTTTTGCTTAAAACAAGCAAAATAATCTGCCAATGGGGTAAGCAAAATAATCTTGTTTTGTCTGTTTGAAATAAGATTTTTTTGCTTACCCCATTGGCAGATTATTTTGCTTGTTCTAAGCAACAAATCACTTAATTTTGGATTGTTTTTTCTGAAAACAAGAAAATAATTTTTACTCGTCTAGGAAATCCATCTTGATTTAAGAATTTTCAGATATTTTAGCTGGAAACAAGTCCAAAAATCTAAGTAAGAAAAGCATTTTTTGCAGTGTAAACAGCTGATAAAAACATCACAAGTAATCCACACCACTCCAGTCCATCAGTTAACATCTGGAGAAGACAAAAGCTTGAAACAAATCCACCATTAAGACATTTTTAACTAAAATACCTTGAGTTTATAATCTATAATAATGCTTAATTCAGTGAAAAAGTCCATCTCCTGTTGTCTCTCACATCAAAATCCAGCCACATATTTGTTTAGAGCTGTTTTGGCTTGTAAACAGTGCTTGATCTGCGCAGATTTCTCTCCTGATTCAGACCAGACCACTTTTTCACTGGAGGAAGCGTTATTATGGATTATGGACAAACATGCTGAAATATCCCTGGTGTCACCCCATAGTATTACTATAGTAAAATACAGTACTGGATACAAATTCAAGATCAGCTATTGAATAATTAGCAAATGGTGACATTTTAAGTGACTGCAAATCAGAAAGTAAGACAAAAAGAACAATACTCAACATACATTTAGTCAGATTTGACAAATGGTAACTATTTTTCTTTTATTTACCATGCTAAATCAGACAAATCGACTAAGCTACACCACCAGCCAAAAGGTACTTTATAACCATACTTTATTTCTCTCTCTCTCTCTCTCTTTCTTTCTTTCTTTTTTCTGTTTTTAAAACACTGCAAAAAATGCTTTTGTTACTTAGATTTTTTGTCTTGTTTTCAGCCAAAATATCTAAAAATTCTTAAACCAAGTAGGATTTTCTAGATTAAAAATGAATGTCTTGTTTTCAGAAGAAAAACAAGTCAAAATTAGAACAAGCAAAATAATCTGCCAATGGGGTAAGAAAAGCAATCTAATTTCAAACAGAAAACAAGATTATTTTTCTTACCCCATTGGCAGATTATTTAGCTTGTTTTAAGCAAAAACGCACTTAATTTTGACTTGTTTTTTCTGAAAACAAGACCGTAATTTTTACTTGTCTAGAAAATCGTTATTGATTTAAGAATTTTTAGATATTTTGGCTGGAAACAAGACAAAAAATCTAAGTAAGAAAAGCTATTTTTTCTCTTCTGCTCACCAAGCCTGCATTCATTTGATCTAAATTACAGCAAAAACATTAAAAAATTTGAAATATTTTTACTATTAAAAAAAAATAGTTTTCTATTTCAATATATTTTAAAATGTAATTTATTTCTTGATTTCAATGCAGAATTTATAGCACCATTACTCCAGTCTTAAGTATCATTCATTCGAATATTCTGATTTGCTGCTAAACACATTTATAATTATTATTATTATTGTTATTATTATGTTGAAAACAGCTGTGGATTTTTTTTTAGGTTTCTTTGATGAATTGAAAGTTCAGAAGAACAGCATTTATCTGAAATTAGACATATATTTTGTAACATTATAGATGTCTTTGATCAATTTAATCTAGAATCTAGAATTAAAAAAAAAAACGGCACCCATTCACATCCATTGGGGAGCAAGTGATGAAATTACACATTTTTCCAAATCTGATGAACAAACAAACTCTTCTAGGGTGTCCAAATATTTTTCGGATGAACTGTTCTTTTAAATCAGATTATTTATTGGAGTAAACCATCAGTTTTTGGATTGTTTCAGTTTGGTAGTTTGGTAATATGTTCTCCATGTGCTGGCCTACTGTACACATGCGTGTTTGTTTTTCCAGAGGAGTTCAAATCAGGCACATCAAGATCAACAAAAACAAGCCATGCAGGAAATAACCTAGTTGAGATGTTTGCATGAAAAAAAACCTTTCCAGTTTCTCAGTGTGTCCTGCTTCCCAAACAGGAGATAAATAAACACACGGTGCAGTTTGGCTCTCATAACGAGAGAAACACTTCATCCAGGGGTGTAGCGTCTGGGTATGCAGGTGCATATGGGCCTTTAAATTGAAACGGGGGAATGAAAAGAGTCCTGCACTTATGAGAACTTATGAGAACAGAGCCCGTGTTGCAGTCATTAAAATAGTTTAGTTTTAGTTTTTAATGGCAAAGTGGCTAGATTTCTTTTCTTTATTAATAAAAATATGTTTGAAACATTTTATGTTTGTTAAATTCAAGCTTTTGTTTTTTAAAGTAACGACCAAGAGGCCAGCGGAAATGCATTGAGCATGTTTGATCAAGTTAGCCTTCTCAAATCAACACGACTTGCCTAGAATAAAATCTACAGACATAAAACACTTGATGCATTTCACAATATTAATTTAAACATTTAATCTAGATAAATATGCGCTGTTAGACGGATATCCAATCGTTTGTGTCAGTGTTGTTTTCGTCAACGATGACGATGACGAAATCATTTCGTTGACGCCACTTTTTTCCATGACGATAATGAGACGTTGACGAGATAAAAATGGCTCGTTGATGACTAAAACATGACGAGACGTGTGTGAGTTTTCGTTGACGAGACGAGAATAGACGAAAATGTTAGTGGGTGGTCCGTCAGACGTTTAAAATGCATGACATTTCTGCTTATTGTGCATGCCAATTAAAACCGGAAAATATCTGCCGCTATGGCAAGCCGTTTTAGCATTAAATACTCTTTGCCATACTACTATGGCAAGCCGTTTTAGCATTCCATCCTTGTTTGTCTTTTATGTTTTAAAACATTCCTTCATTATTGTAATTATTGGTGAAAATAGTCGATCCGGAAGCTCACATTGTGTTGAACTATAGATCTGCTATTTTCAGAACTTACAAGTGACGCTACCCAACAGCAAAATACTTACTGACCTACATTCATTTGTTAAAAGACTACTTTTTCCCCTTTTTTTGACTAAAACTAGACTAAAACCTTTTTGACTTTTCGTCGACTAAAACTAGACTAAAACTTTCTTGACTTTTCGTAGACTAAAATTGGACTAAAACTATCACATATAGAAGTGACTAAAATTTGACTAAAACTAATAACCATTTTAGTCCAAAAGACTAAGACTAAGACTAAATCTAAGATGGTTGTCAAAAACAACACTGGTTTGTGTGGAGAGTGGAAGCTGAAGTGCTCTTTGCTGGACAAGTGATCACTTGCATTTGTATTATTAATAACAGTGGAAACCTAAAATACGCCATCATTTTTGCTCATAAAGGTTAGAGTAATACATCATTTGGAACTGCAAAAGGTCTACTTTTAGTTGTGTGCACTCACAATATCAACAAAACATTGTGCTTTTGTAAAATAGCTAAAGATGCGCTTTCTGCCATCTCTGTCTTGAGGAGGAGCGCGTCACAAAAATGATCCAAAACTTAGGGAATATTTCCCTCACAGACTATCTATAGAATGCTTTAAACTGCTAGTTTAAAATACAATAATTCATGTAATAAAATAATGTTATATTGCGTTAAGTTAATGTAAAAATTCCACCTATTCCGCTCAAAAAAAAAAAAAAAAGTCTGTAGCATTTAACATTAAAAACAGCAATAAAAAAAGTAGGCTTCAACTGGGTGATTTATGAGAAAAATAAAACAATGTTGGCAAAGTTATAGGCTTCTGAGGTAGGCTAAATGTTATGTTCCGACTATTAGATGATGACTTATTAACAAGATATTTTTAACACCGATTTCATTTTTTAACATGCATTCAAATATTTTTTCATGTTTATTTTGTGCAAATATTAAAGAGGAAAAGATCATTGATTGACATGCCGCTTGTTCTGAGGCGATTATAATTATCTCACTACAAATTAAAGAGCGTAAAAACACATTTATTATTTGTATTTTATCATAAAATTGGCAGAATTTAATGGCTGAGACTTGCCTGCTACAAACAGTTGTGGTTACTTTTAAAAGTAATGCGTTACAATATTGAGTTACTCCCTAAAAAAAGTAACTGATTACGTTACTTAGTTACTTTCTATGGAATGTTATGCGTTACGTTACTTTTGCGTTACTTTTTAAATCTGGGCAGGACTTGCTAGTTTGTTTTTAATATAAAAAGTTCTATTTTTGGCAAAAGTAAAAACCTTTTTACATCAAACGCCTCAGGCTTAGAGAAAAGTAAACTAACGTCTGTACAGTAGACCTCAGAAGAGAAAATGTCAACTCTTCAGCAATAAAAAAGGCAAACAAATGTTAGATTATCTTGAATTATTTTTGCTTATTAGTATGGATGAACTGGATCATCGAAGGTCGGCAGCAAAGACATCAGTTAATAAATATGATTAAATTCATATTATTTAACATTTAATTATTGCAGGTTTGTGTTGAATTTCAGTGTTTTTATTCATTTTGAAGAACACTGTATCTGTTTTTTAGTGAGTGAGATGAATTAATGCATGCTGACATTTATTCTAGAACTAAAGTAACATCTTACAATTTCTCTCAACATGGAGACAGGAGAGCTTTTAATCAATAAATGGGGGAAAAAGTATCTGGCGTTACTTATTTAAAAAAGTAACTCAGATATTTTCTCGTCAATTAAAAAGTAATGTATTACTTTACTAGTTACTTGGAAAAAATAATATTATTATGTAACTTGCGTTACTTATAATGCGTTACCCCCAACACTGGCTACAAATAATGAATGGACTTGAAAACAGACTTTAAATATTAATTCCAAGCATTTATACCCTAAATAAAACGGCTTGTGAATACTTCATCACCTGATAACATACAGTCAGAATCCTTCTAAAACTAACTTTCAGACTGATTGTGATGAAAACAGAAGCAATAATGTATAATGTTCAAAATCATCACTGAATGACAAGACTCCTCTGAGAAAGTTGCAGTTTTTTTAAAATCTATAAATCAGTGATTTGTTGTTTTTGGTCATTAGAGTCGAAGAGCCACCTGGGGCCTTTTTTCCACTCACTGGTTGTTTTAGGCACAGATTAAGATAACAGAAAACTTCTAATCGAATGCGATTGTGTTTAATGTGAGAACCAGCAGACGTCTGCCTCACAAACACACAATTAAACCCAGAGCTTCAGGCGAGGAATCTGCCAACCTCTGCGTCCGTCTAATGCTTTAATAAACAGTGTTGATGTTCAGGATACGGATGCGTTTACAGGCTTCGTAAGCCGTGAGATGAAACCGTTCCCATGAAATGTTTGCTAATTATACTTAATCTTTGTTTACGATCACAGACCAAAGCAAATACGACCGATGCACTCCTGCCTTCATTGAAATACTGTAGATGCAGAATTGATTACAGACAATATTTAACCAAGATCAGCTGTTTCAATTCTTTAGAACTTCACTACTTCAGAAATACAGAAAGAAAACAAACATACTGCAAACAATGACTTTCTTTCTCAGTATTTTGTCTTGTTTTCAAGATCAAATATCTAAACATCCTGAAATCAAGATACATTTACTTTTAACATATTATTTTTAGCAATTTAATATCTTAAGTTATTTTGCATCTCAAGCAAGTGTATGTTGATTTAAGAATGTTTAGATATTTGTGTTGCAAAACAACGAAAATACTGAGAAAGAAAATATTTTTGATAGTTTGATTTTATAAATGGTGCTTCTTTTCCCTTTTTAATTAATTACCATATTAAATGCTAATGTTTATTTTTGTATATTTTGTATATTTTGCATATTTTTGTTTTTAATAGAACAAAAAGTTTTAATAGAACTGCAAAAATACAATGAAGAATTTTTTTAAGTAATTAATATATTTATTAAAATTAAATTTAATTAATTATTTAATTTTATTTTACTTGGCTTTTGTTACAAAGGTTGATGTTCATATTTTCATTTCTAAGTCAGCTTTTTGCAATAGAACTACAAAAATACAATGTAGAAAAAAATACTTTTATAAATTAATTAAATTTATTACATTAATATATTAATCAAAATGAAATATCAAGATGTTTTATTCCTTGAAGCATATGCTAAATTAACTAAATTTGTTTTGTTTCCAGAACAAACCCAAAGAACATTTTTTATTTTATTTCATTTCATTTTATTTCATTTCATTTCATCTAGACAAGTGACAATTTCCACTAGCATAATTTTCAAAACTTGGTCAAAAATATTTTTGCAAAGATCTCAGAAATTCTGCTTAGATGTGTGTAAATGAGCAAATAAATGGAATTCATTTGTGAAATTGAAAAAAAAAAATAGTTTTGTGTCCAGAACAAACCCAAAAAACAATTACTTTATTTTATTTAATTTTATTTATATATTTTATTTTTTTAATTTTTTTAATCATTTCAACTAGACAAGTGAAACTTTTCAAAACTTGGTAAAATAATATTTATGAAAAGATCTCAGTAATTTTGCTTGACAAAATTAATGACAAATTAAAATTAATTAATATGTGAAATGGACAAAATTAGTTTTTTGTCCAGAACAAACGTCTAGGTTACGAAGGTAACCCTCGTTCCCTGAAGGAGGGAACGGAGACGTTACATATGGGAACTCGCTTGAGAGTCCAGTCATCTCTGAGCCTTATACAAAAGGCCAATGAAAATTGACGAGTGGCATTTGCATGCCAAGCCACGCCCCGTACATACGGGTATATAAGATGGCGGCATGCAGCTAGTCATTCAGGTTTTTGCTGAGGAGCCGGATCGAGCCGGCGTCAGCGCGACGCTAGGGTCGTGGCAGGGGATGTAACATCTCCATTCCCTCCTTCAGGGAACGAGGGTTACCTTCGTAACGCAGCGTCGATCGGAAGCGACGAAGGGCCAGAAGCACAGCCAACAACTCGAGGCAATTGATGTGCCACTGCAATCGAGGTCCTGTCCAGGAGCCCGATACTGCTTGCCCATTGCATCCAGCACCCCAACCCGTGGTGGAGGCATCCGTGTAAACCACGACATGCCTGGACACCTGTCCCAAGGACACTCCGGCCCGTAGGAAGGCAGGGTCTGACCACGGGCTGAATAAGCGGCGACACTGCGGGGAAACGCCAATCCGGAGTGTGCCACGGTGCCATGCTCGTCTCGGGACTCGATCATGTAACCAGCACTGAAGCGGTCTCATATGAAGCAAGCCCAGCGGCGTCACCGCGGCTGCAGCTGCCATATGCCCCAGGAGCCTCTGAAATGTTTTGAGAGGAACCGCTGTCTTGTGTCTAAATAAGTCCAGACACTTCAGCACTGACTGTGTGCGCTCGTTCGTGAGGCGGACTGTCATATTGACCGAGTCCAGCTCCACACCGAGAAAAGAGATTCTCTGCACTGGGGAGAGTTTGCTCTTCTCTCGGTTGACCTGAAGGCCCAGATGGCTGAGGTGCCGAAGCACCAGGTCCCTCTGTTCGCACAACAGGTCTCGCGAGTGAGCTACGAGAAGCCAGTCGTCGAGATAGTTGAGGATGCGAAAGCCCGACTGCCAAAGAGGGGACAGGGCTGCCTCCGCGACTTTCGTGAAGATGCGGGGAGAGAGGGACAGGCCAAATGGAAGCACTTTGTATTGATACGCTCGACCTTCGAAGGCAAACTGTAGGAAGGGTCTGTGACGAGGAAGGATCGAGACGTGAAAGTACGCGTCCTTCAGGTCGATGGCTGCAAACCAATCCTGGGGACGAATGCAGGTTAGCATGGGCTTCGTCATGAACATCTTGAACAGCAGTCTGAGGATGGACCGATTCAGAGCTCTGAGATCCAGGATGGGTCTTAACCCACCGCTCTTTTTGGGCATGATGAAGTAGAGACTGTAGAACCCTGACTTCATCTCGGCTGGAGGGACCGGCTCGATTGCATCCTTCGCCAGTAGGACTGCAATCTCCGCACGCAGGACAGCGGCATGCGTGTCCGAATGGACAGAAGTTAAAAGGACGGCTGGGCGGACGCCTGGCGAACTGAATCGCATAGCCGAGACGTACCGTCCGTATCAACCACCGCGAGGGGCTGGGAAGCTGAAGCCAGGTGGGGCAGCCTGGGGGGGAAGGGGAAGGGGACTGGACCCAGAAGGACGAACGTCCTGGACAAAAGTCAAACTGCAATAATCAGCGCTTACCTTCTTCCCTGGTTCCCGTGCTGGCGATATGAGGCTCCGAGTCCGGTTCCGAGGAGTGTAAGTGCTGCTTGAAAGGGGAGGTGAGGAAAATTGCTCTTTTTTTGAAATTGTGGGTGGTATTTGAATACACAGTGGCTCTCGGCCCTCCAACGGGAGCGGGGGCGCTGATGTCATCGTCCCCCGAAGAGCAATCTCCATCACCTCTGGCTCTGCGCCGGGCCGCCAGCCTGGCTTCGTGGGCCTCAGCAGGAGTCAGAGCTGGTTTCTTGGGGGCCGCGGGAGGGAGCCCTCGGCGACGAGCAGGCGGCTAAACGACGTGCCGTGGGACGAGGAGGGGAGCCGCCTTGCGAAAGAACGGCAATTTTTATAAAGGGAGGTGAAGTGAGGCCAAGTATGGTGACCCATACTAGGAATTTGTGCTCTGCATTTAACCCATCCAAGTGCACACACACAGTAGTGAACACACACCCGGAGCAGTGGGCAGCCATTGCTGCGGCGCCCGGGGAGCAGTTGGGGGATTGGTGCCTTGCTCAAGGGACTCACCTCAGTCGTGGTATTGAGGGTGGAGAGAGTGCTGTACATTCACTCCCCCCGCCTACAATCCCTGCCGGACCTGAGACTCGAACCTGCAACCTTTGGGTTACAAGTCCGACTCTCTAACCATTAGGCCACGCCCGCCCCCATTTCTGCGTGACCATGGTCATGAGTTCACAAGTGAACGCACAAACCATCCGTGAACGCTGCTTCAGCATGTTCTCGGCCCAAACATGTGAGGCAGTGTTCATGTCCGTCTTGGGAGGTGAGGAAACTGCCACATCCAGCAGCGCACGGCCGGAAAACCATTCTGAAAAGAACGTTTTACACAGCCGTGAGAAATTACTCTTTTAGTCCCGGTCTGCCCAGGGAGGAACCGCGGCACCACAGTGCACTCAAGAGGGGGTTGCTCACTGGAGAGCAGGAGGCTTTGTTTTGGCCGTGAAAACGGCTGCCCGCAGGATCCCGCTGACGGCTGCCAAACACTCTTTTAGATTTAAACTCTTTTAGATGGGCAGCACATCAGCGGGGAAGAGTAGAGCAGGAAAGTCGTAGTTTTTTTTTTTTTTTTTTAAAGGCTCGAGCAGGATGGCTCCGAAGCAAAAATCTGAATGACTGGCTGCATGCCGCCATCTTATATACCCGTATGTACGGGGCGTGGCTTGGCATGCAAATGCCACTCGCCAATTTTCATTGGCCTTTTGAATAAGGCTCAGAGATGATTGGACTCTCAAGCGAGTTCCCATATGTAACGTCGTAGTAACACGACTGAAGGGGAACCCAATTGTATTTTATTATTTTTATTTTATTTTATTTATTTTATTATTTTTATTTATTTTATTATTTTATTTTATTTAAACTAGACAAGTGAAAATAGCATAATTTTTAAAACTTGTTAAAATAATACTTATCAAAAGATCTCAGTACCTCTGCTTAGATGTATGTAAATGAGCAAATAAATGTCTATATAAATGTAATTGACCTTCATTTAAAAGTTTGGTGCTATATTTATTTTTTGCTATGAATTTTTGTCAGATTTTATAAATGGTACTTCTTTTCTTTTTTTTTATTAATTACCATATTAAATGTTGATATTTATATTTTAATTTCTAAGTCAGATTTTTGCAATAATACATTGTCGAAATAAATACTTTTAAAATTAATTAATATATTAATTCAAATAAAGTATCCAGATTTTTTATTTCCACTGTAGCATAATTTTCAAAATTTGGTAAAATAATATTTATAAAATGTTCTCAGTAATTCAGCTTAGATGTGTGTAAATGAGCAAATAAATGTCTAAATAAACCTTCATTTAAAATCTTGGTGCTAAACACAGATAAAGCAATCTTCATTTAATTACAGTAAAAGATGTATTGCATTCAGGTGATAAACTGAACCTTATGCCAAAAATGGAGCATTAATAAAATTAAAATGTTCATTTTAATGACTGTTTTCTACTTTTCAGTTTGTAAACATGCAGTCGTCCTGATCTTTCCATCATTATCTTCTAATGATCCTGGTGGTGGTGTTTGTTTGTAAAGTCTCTTCATCATCAGCTCTGTTTATATGATTATCCCTATGGATTAATATAATAAATAATCACGAGTGTCGATGGACAAAATGTTCCCATCAGCTGCAGAGCGTTTGAAGATGCTGTTGTGTATCATCAGGTTTATTTGATGTTCTCATTCTTCACATGTTGCCAGATTCACCACAGAAACCAAACACAAACTTTATTAGTGAGTTTTAGAAGTCTAAACACAGCATCTGGACTCATGTGTCTTACCTGAACGTGTGTCTCCATCATCTGGCCACAAACAAGAACTGCTAGAATACAAGAAAGAACTAGATAAAAAAAAGACTAACTTTGAAGTTGGCTTGAGAAAGCTGGACCAGAACATTTGAAAAAGTTTTAAAAAGAGTTTTAAAAGCTTAATGTTTGATAGATGGATCATTTTGATCTATCATATTTTTAGCATGACTAGCATGTTGCTAGCATGTTTCGAGCATGATTAACATGTTGTTAACATGATTCCAACATGATTAGTAAGTTGCTATTATGTTTCTGGCATATTAGCAAGTTGCTAGCATGTTCCTAGCATGATTATCAAGTTGTTAGCATGTTCCTAGCAAGATTAGCAAGTTGTTGGCAAGTTTCTAGCATGATTAGCAAGTTGCTAGCATGTTCCTAGTATGATTAGTTATTTGCTAGTATGTTTCTGGTATATTAGCAAGTTGTTAGCATGTTTCTAGCATGTTCCTAGCATGATTAGTAAGTTGCTAGCATGTTCCTAGCATAATTAGCAATTTGCTAGCATAAACAAGTTACTAGCATGTTTCAAGCATGATTAGCAAGTTTCTAGCATGCTACTAGCATGATTAGCAAGTTGCTAGCATAAACAATTTGCTAGCATGTTTCTAGCATGATTAGCAAGTTGCTAGCATAAACAAGTTACTAGCATGTTTCTAGCATGATTAGCAAGTTTTTAGCATGCTACTAGCATGATTAGCAAGTTGCTAGCATAAACAATTTGCTAGCATGTTTCTAGCATGATTAGTAAGTTGCTTACATGTTTCTAGCATGATTAACAAGTTGTTAGCATGTTCCTAGCATGATTAGCTAGTTGCTAGCATTTTGCAAGCACTAGCAAGTTGCTAGCTTGTTTCTAGCATGGTTAACAAGTTGTTAGCATGTTTTTAGCATGATTAGCAAGTTGTTAGCATGTTTCTAGCATGATTAAAAAGTGGCTAGCATTTTGCAAGCACTAGCAAGTTGCTAGCTTGTTTCTAGCATGGTTAGCAAGTTGTTAGCATGTTTCTAGTATGATTAGCAATTTGCTAGCATTTTACAAGCACTAGTTGTTAGCTTGTTTCTAGCATTATTATCAAGTTACTAGCATAGGAGGAGTTAGAGTTGATCATTTTAGTCTCAGAAGAAGAAGACGAAAAAGTTTAAATAGCATTTCAGTAAGTAGCTTTCTCAAGTCAACTTAATGAACACATGAGGATTGTCTGCTTTGAGCTTGTATTTGGAACAGTTTCATTGATTTGTCCTTCATTTATGGAGTAAAATTGTCTAATGTGTCTAATGATGTAATGAGGTACTTTTCTAGATTTCAGTTGTTAGTCTTTGATTCAGGTTCAGCAGTGGCTTCCTAAAATGAATCAGTTACTTCCTTCCAAACACTGGCATCATTGAACACATTGAATATAAATTTGAATCATTCTGTGTTTTGAGTTATTCCTGTTATGCAGCACATTTTCATGCCTCGTCATGATATACACAAATACTGAATTTATAAAAATAGATCAGCTCATGTAAGGTTTTTTTTTTTTCTTCATCAGGGTGAATTTTAAATAATTGTTTTCTACTTTTGGATTGAGGGAATGGCTGTGTAAGTAAATGTATTCAGAAATATCAGTTTGTTCATTTCTAAGTGAAATGTTTGACACTAAACATGTTTTAGAGGATTTGAATTGATGATCAGTTTATAGGTTTCTGGTGTGCTGCTTTCCATCTTATTTGTCAGACATCATCCTTCAGGAAGTGACATCATTACTAAGGGAAATCAGCAGTGAGTCATGTGATCAGTGGTATTTGGTTTGTTTCTCTCTAAAACTTGCACAAATGAGTTTGATAAGATCAGCGTTTAACACTGAACCTCAGAAGATGTTCTCAGGTAAGAAAACTTCAGCTCTTTGTTTCTATCCTGTTCACTTTCTTGTCATTGTGTAAGAAACTTAGTAAAGTTCAAGTGCCTGAACCTGAATCTTATTTTAGTATCATTAATATAGTACTAAGTTTTTGAATTCATTTAAAATGAAAACATTTTAATTTTAGTTTAAAATGGTTTTAGTATTAGTTTTAATTTTATTCCCGTTTTAGATTAGTTTTATATTTTATTTAATTTATTTAACATCTATTTTAATTAAATGTTTTTGTGAGTAAAATTTAAGTGCCTGTTTTTTGTATTATTAACGTTTTAGTAGCATTAATAAATATATCTGTTTAGTTTTTATTTCAGCCTAAGTTTATTTTAGTAATTAAACTTCATGAAATTTTGAGTAAAATATATAAAAGTTTATTTATTTAACATGTATTCTATTTCAGTTAACATTATTTACTACACTATACTATACTGCCCTCCAAAGGTAAAGCACAGTAACTACACATTTGGTCAAAATTGAGTTAAGGCTTAAAATGGGCTTTGTGACAACCGTTTTGTCTTGTGGTCCAAAAAGTCTCCTGGTTCAATTTTGTCCCTTTCAGAGAAATGTGAGTGTCAAAATCGCAGTAACTACAAAATCCAAACTAATATGGTGTAAAAACTTTAAAGGCATTTTTTCTCAGTTTCAGTGTTGGCGTAGTTACTGCACTTTGCCTTTGTAGGGCAGTATAATTGTTTTAATTTTAGTTTGAGTTTCTGTTTTTTTTTTTCTAGTTGTATAAATTTTCTTCATGTTTATTTAGTTTTGTTACTGTCATCAAATATTTTAGATGTCTTTATTTTATTTAGCATTCATTTTAATTATTAACTTAATTATGCTGTAATATTTTTAGTGTTGAGTATTATTATATTATTATAATGTTTTGAATTATTAACATTTTATTGATTAACATGTTGATATTTATTAATATTTAGAATGAAAAATACATATTATATACGTGTTTTTGTAATTATATATACATATATTTTAGTAATTCAGTTAACACTCAAACTAAACAGAAATGTCACTTTGGCAAAAAAAAAAAAACTAAACATTTTTTTAAATGTTTTATTTGATTAATTTAATGATTATCAATATTTATATTTCTATACACTACCAGTCAGAAGTTTGAAACAGTAAGATTTTTTAGTAAGATGTTTTTTTTTTAAAGTATCTTCTGCTCATCAAGTCTGCATTTATTTGATCTAAAGCACAGCAAAAACTGTAAAATTATTTTTTTATATTTAAAATAATAGTTTCCTATGTGAATATCTGTTAAAATGTAATTTATTTCTGTGACCAAAGCTGAATTTTCAGCATCATTACTGCAGTCTTCAGTGTCACATGATCCATCAGAAATCATGCTTATATACTGATTTGTGGCTCAAAAAAAAAAAAAAAAAAATATATATATATAGATAGATAGATAGATAGATAGATAGATAGATAGATAGATAGATAGATAGATAGATAGATATGTATATTATTGTTGAAAACAACTAAGTAAAAACTTTTCAGGTTTCTTTAATTTATAGAAAGTTCTGAAGAACAACATTTCTCTTAAAAGTTACTCTTTTGTAACATTATAAATGTCTTTATCATCACTTTTCATTAATTTAATTTAATAATGTTACAAAAGCTTTTTTTTTTCGTCAAAGAATCCTGAAAAAAATGAACTCAACTGTTTTAAATATTAATAAAATAATGTTTTTCAAGCAGCAAATCAGTATATTAGAATGATTTCTGAAGCATCATGTGACACTGAAAATTCAGCTTTGATCACAGAAATAAATTACATTTTAAAATATATTTAAATAGAATTTTGAACTTTGCATCAAATAAATGCAGGCTTGGTGAGCAGAAGAGGCTAATATTTTTATCAAGTTGTTTATTTTGATACTTTTATCAAGTTTTAAACAGTAAGATTTTTAATGTTTTCTTTTAAAGAAGTCTCTTCTGCTCACCAGGCCTGCATTTATTTGATACAAAGTGCAGCATAAACGGTAAAATTAAAAATTTAAATAACTGTTTTCTATGTGAATATCTGTTAAAATGTAATTTATTTCTGTGATCAAAGCTGAATTTTAGCATCATGACTCCAGTCTTAAGTGTCACATGATTCTCCAGAAATCATTCTAATATACTGATTTATTATTATTATGTTAAAAACAGCTGAGTAGAACCTATTCAGGTTTCTTTGGTGAATATAAAATTCTAAAGAACATCAATGATCTGAAATAGAACTCTTTTGTAACATTATAAATGTCTTTATCATCACTTTTTATCGACTTAATTTAATAAAAGCTTTTTATTTCAGATAAATGCTGATCTTTGAATCTCATCAAACAATCCTGATAAAATGTACTCAAATGTTTTAAATATTGATAATAATGTTTTTTTTTAAGCAGCAAATCAGCATATTAGAAAGATTTCTGAAGCATCATGTGACACTGAAGACTGGAGTAATGATGCTGAAAATGCAGCTTTGATCACAGAAATAAATTACATTTTAAAACATTCAAACAGAAAGCAGTTATTTTAAATAGTAAAAATATTCCAAAAATTGAAATGCAGAAGAAACTTTTGACTGGTGGTGTATTTTAATGTCAGAGCAGATATTAAATCAGCGCAGATGTGTTAAAGTACAGTCATGTTCTGGTTTGTAATCAGAGAGTAGTGTGTGTGTGACAGGCAGCTCTTGTTTACTCTGCTATCAGTCACATGATCGTTGAGTGTGTCATGTTCAATGAGGCAGCTGTCATCAGGAAGGGAAGCCCTGCGGCTCCTGCGCTTCACCCGCGGCCGGCTCTTCCTGGCAGGTCCGGCCAGCATCACAGGTCAGCCTCGTCGTCTTTCACCTGGACACTCACAGTCAACAGTTAAAGTTACACTGTAGTAAATAAATTAAAGATGCCCTCGAAGGAGAAAAAACCACGGCAGTCACAGGAAACCGAAGAGGAGGACGATGACGGAGAGGAGAAGAAATCAAAGTCGAGAAGGAAAGGTAAGATCAGCACTCCAGATTGTGCCACAAAGAAGAAACACAAACACGCCGAGGACACAGAATCGGTCAGCGATGCATCCGAGGTGAAGAAGAAGAAGAAGAAAAAGAAGAAGACCTCAAAACAGGAGGATGAGAGCAGCGAGGATGAACGCCGAAACCTTCCAGATGTCGTTCAAGTGAGCAAAAAGAGCGCAAAGAAGACTCAAAACCCTGCTGAGAGCGTCATGGGATCCAAAGACAAGAAGTCCAAGGACGAGGGGAAGAAGAAGAAGAAAGCGGAGAAAGAAGAATCGGAGGAGGAGGACGACGACTCCCAGAAGAAGAAGAAGAAGAAGTCCAAGAAAGGAGCCGATGAGAGCGATGATGAGGGCAAGAAGGGGAAAGGCAAGAAGAAGAAATCCAAGAATGTTGATTATGTGGAGATTTACGAGAACGAGCTGAGAAACTACGAGCCTGATAAAGTGGAGAACTATGAGGATGAGTACCACAAGAAGAAAGGTAGAGTGACTCAAACATTAATAAACATCAGTGTTTTCGGTTTTTGGAGGACGTGCAACACTCTTGAAAGTAAAGCTTTATTACTGGCATTGATGGTTTTGTGAAGAACCTTTATTTATTTATTCATGAGTCTGACTCTGTTCACACTGTAGTCATTAGACTGATTCAGATTGTGAGTTTGAGACTGTTTGTGAGTCGTTTTGACTAATTCAATATAAGGAATCGGGTACAGAGTCATTTGTTCATGAGTTAAACTCATTAGACTGATTCAGATTGTGAGATTTTGAGTCTTTTTGATTGATTCATTATAAGGAATCGGTTAGAGTCATTTGTTCAAGAGTTGGACTCAACTGTTCACACTGTAGTCATTTGACTGATTCAGATTGTCAGTGTGAGACTAGTGAGTCTTTTTGACTGATTCATTACAAGGAATCTGTTAGAGAGTCATCTGAATATGAATCAAACTCAACTTCACACTTTCGACATTGGACTGATTCAAATTGTGAATTTGACACTATTGTGAGTCATTTTGACTAATTCAATATAAGGAATCAGTTAGAGAGTCATTTGTTCATGAGTCAGACTCAACTGTTCACACTGTAGTCATTAGACTGATTCAGATTGTGAGTTTGAGACGGTTTGTGAGTCTTTTTAAATGATTCATTATAAGGAATCTGTAGAGAGTCATTTGTTCATGAGTCAGACTCAACTGTTCGCACTTTAATCAGTAGATCAATTCAAACTGTGAGTTTGAGACTGGATCTTTTTGACTGGTTCACTGCAAGGAATCAGTTAGAGAGTCATTTGTTCATGACTCAGACTCTGTTCACACTGTAGTCATTAGACTGATTGAGATTGTAAGTTTGAAACTGTTAGTGAGTCTTTTTGACTGATTCATTACAAGGAATTGGTTAGGGAGTCATTGGTTCGTGAGTCAGACTCAACTGTTCACACTGTAGTCATTAGACTGATTCAGATTGTAAGTTTGAAACTGTTAGTGAGTCTTTTTGACTGATTCATTACAAGGAATTGGTTAGAGAGTCATTGGTTCGTGAGTCAGACTCTGTTCACACTGTAGTCATTAGACTGATTCAGATTGTGAGTTTGAAACTGTTTGTGAGTCTTTTTGACTGATTCATTACAAGGAATTGGTTAGAGAGTCATTTGTTCATGAGTCAGACTCAACTGTTCGCACTTTAATCATTAAATCAATTCAAATTGTGAGTTTGAGACTGGATCTTTTTGACTGGTTCACTGCAAGGAATCCGTTAGAGAGTCATTTGTTCATGACTCAGACTCTGTTCACACTGTAGTCATTAGACTGATTCAGATTGTAAGTTTGAAACTTTATGACTGATTCATTACAAGAAATCAGTTAGAGAGTAATTTATTCATTTGTGAGTTTGAGAGTGTTTGTGAATCTTTTTGACTGATTTATCAATTGGAGAGCAATTTGTTCATGAGTCATACTCAACTGTTCACACTGTAGTCATTAGACTGATTCAGATTGTGAGTTTGAGACTGTTTGTGAGTCTTTTTAAATGATTCATTATAAGGAATCGGTAGAGAGTCATTTGTTCATGAGTCAGACTCATCTGTTCACACTGTAGTCATTAGACTGATTCAGATTGTGAGTTTGAGACTGTTTGTGAGTCTTTTTAAATGATTCATTATAAGGAATCGGTAGAGAGTCATTTGTTCATGAGTCAGACTCAACTGTTCGCACTTTAATCAGTAGATCAATTCAAACTGTGAGTTTGAGACTGGATCTTTTTGACTGGTTCACTGCAAGGAATCAGTTAGAGAGTCATTTGTTCATGACTCAGACTCTGTTCACACTGTAGTCATTAGACTGATTCAGATTGTAAGTTTGAAACTGTTAGTGAGTCTTTTTGACTGATTCATTACAAGGAATTGGTTAGAGAGTCATTTGTTCATGAGTCAGACTCAACTTTATACACTGTAGTCATTAGACTGATTCAAACTGTGAGTGTGAATAGGCTTTAATGATCCATTTTCTGATTTCATTGTCAATTATCTTGACTCTATCATGTCATGATGAGTTTTCCTCACATGTGTGTCATTTAGAGCTTAGTCATTGTTCAGCAGGGCGTTTCAGGCTCTTCTGCTATGGAAGCTCCTCATTAATAATGCACATGATCTCATGTATTCTGTGCTCAATCAAATCAAGCATGTTTCTCCCAGTCTATGAGGTAGTGACCATCACCGGAGACGTCAACGGAGCCGGAACGGATGCCAACGTCTTCATCACACTCTTCGGCGAATACGGCATCACTCCCAAACTTCATCTGGCCAGCAAGTGAGTCTGGCCTGAAACTCGATTCATAATCATCCGTGTAAATAATAAATGAATTTTGGGCCTGGTCGCCGCATGTCTCGTTGTTTACAGTTACAGTACGTGAATGTGTTATTTCTGCTGATGATATTTAACACCATCGTTCTGTCTTTCCCTGAATCCACAGCACAGACAAGAGGTATTTGAGTGTGTTCCTCTCTGTTTGAGGGGAATCTAGATTTCACTGCTGTTGTGACGTTTACATGTGCACATGCTATTCTAGAACCCTTCATCAAGGAGCAACATTTAATTTGCATGATGATAAAGTCTGATTCAGTGAGGTTTATTGCTTCTCATAATGAAAGGCTACAATATGCATGTGCTGTACATCTCTATGATGGACTGGTGTGAATCATGCGGAAATGTATAGCATTGTGCTGCAGAGATAGAAAATCTGCAGCGCTTTACTATTCTGTTTCCAGACACACATCATTCAGAATATAATCATCTGCATAAAGCTCATTTACAGAATATGTGTGTTTGTCAGCAAATGCATGATATATTTGGTGCTGGATATCATGCATTTTCTGAAATTTATTGTGACTGTTTTTAAAGTTTACTAAGGGCATACAATGAATATACGATGAGGAAAATAGTGCATTAAAGCAATAGAGTTATAATGCACAGCCATTGTGCACATAAATTGCATTTATTCGCTGAGGTTTATACTTTAAGTCTTTTATGCTTATATATAATGAAGGGTCAATCATTTAGATTTACAACATTGCATTGCATTGCATTTATATCTAATTAATATATGGACTAAGTAGTATTATTGTTTAAAAGGATTCAAAGTTTGATTTTTGTCTTCAGCTTTTGCATTAAGTTAGATGATTTTGTGTTTGCAGAAATTATGATGTATGGTTATTGTATGCATTAATATTTATTGCAGGAATCGAAGTGCTTTTGAAAAAAACAAAACTGACGTCTTTCGGATTAAAACACACAATGTCGGCCCTTTGAAAAAAGTTAGGTAAGTTGGGCAATTTTACTGTGATTTAAGGTCAGTAATAACTGAATTTGCAACTGAAAATAAATAAATATTAGTTAATAAAAAATATATTTTACTTAATTGTTTTTTTAGAATAAAAAACTACTTTTTGAAGTAGTAAATAAAAAAAGATGATTGGAGTATGCAATCATCAAATTTACATTACTATTCTGAGTGAAAATTATTTCTAATTTTTTACAGTGTAATCTCTCTAACTATTTCTCAGTCTTAAAATCTTTTGATTTAAAGCCTTCTGTTGAAATACTTTAACTTAGCCTTGTAAATAAATATAAGTTGTGCTTATGTGATCCTGGACCACAAAATGCATGGCCAAAAATACATTGTATGGGTCAAAATGAGAATGATTTCTTTTATGCCAAAAAGTCATTAGGATTTTAAATAAAGATCATGTTCCTTGAAGATATTTTGTAAATTTGCCTTTCCCTCAAAAAATGTTTTTCTTTCACCTCTTTATTTCCATCACAAATGTTTTTTGTGAGCAAACACAAAGTTCATAAACTCATAATTCTGACTTTTTATATCAGAAAAAAGTCACAATTCAGACTTTTTTCCTCGTAAAAATGTGAGTTTGAGGAACTTCTTTTCAGGAAATACTGGCTTTTCCCCCAAAAATTGCGTGATACAAACTCAATTCTTACTTTTTTCTCCGAAATGTGTGATATAAACTTGCAATTGTAAGAAATAAAGTCAGAATTGCAATATAAACTCACAATTCTGACTTTTTTTCTCGTGCGAGTTTGAGGAACTTCTTTTCAGGAAATACTGGCTTTTTTCCCCCAGAATTGCATGATACAAACTCAATTCTGACATTTTTTCTCAGAAATGGGTGATATAAACTTGCAATTGCAAGAAATAATATCAGAATGGTGAGATATAAACTCGGAATTCTGACTTTTTTTTTTTCTTTTTTTTTTAGAAATTGATGATATAAACTCGGAATTATGAGATATGGTTTTCTTCACAAATGCAAGTTTGCATCTTGCAATTCTGACATTTTTTCTCAGAAATGGGTGATATAAACTTGCAATTGTAAGAAATAATATCAGAATTTTAGATATAAACTCAGAATTCTGACTTTTTTTTAGAAATTGATGATATAAACTCGGAATTATGAGATATGGTTTTCTTCACAAATGCAAGTTTGCATCTTGCAATTCAGACATTTGTTCTCAGAAATGGATGATATAAACTCACAATTGTGAGAAATAAAGTCAGAATTGCAATATAAACTCACAATTCTGACTTTTTTTCTCGTGCGAGTTTGAGGAACTTCTTTTCAGAAAATATTGGCTTTTTTCCCCCAGAATTGCGTGATACAAACTCAATTCTAACTTTTTTCTCCGAAATGTGTGATATAAACTTGCAATTGTAAGAAATAATATCAGAATTGCGAGATATAAACTCAGAATTCTGACTTTTTTAGAAATTGATGATATAAGCTCACAATTGTGAGAAATAAAGTCAGAATTGCAATATAAACTCACAATTCTGACTTTTTTTCTCGTGCGAGTTTGAGGAACTTTTTTCAGGAAATACTGGCTTTTTTCCCCCAGAATTGCATGATACAAACTCAATTCTAACTTTTTTCTCCGAAATGTGTGATATAAACTTGCAATTGCAAGAAATAATATCAGAATTGCGAGATATAAACTCGGAATTCTGACTTTTTTTTTTTTTTTTTTTTTAGAAATTGATGATATAAACTCGGAATTATGAGATATGGTTTTCCTCACAAATGCAAGTTTGCGTCTTGCAATTCTGCCATTTTTCTCACAGTTGTGAGAAATAAAGTCAGAATTGCAATATAAACTCACAATTCTGACTTTTTTCTCAAAAATTGATGATATAAACTCACAATTGTGACTTTTTGTTGCATTTCCTTGTTCTTTCAATTCAATAAGTACATTTAAGATTGAAAAAAAAAATACTTTTTGCATATAAGTACAATAAATACCACATAGTTTAAGACTTTTACTCAAGTAATATTCTAAGCGGTGACTTCAGCTTCTACCAAAGTCGTTTTCTGGCAAGATATCTGTACTTTTACCTAACTATGGCTTTCAGGTACTTTATACACCACTGAAAACAATCAAAGTCAAGTCAAAGTCAACTTTATGGTCAATTCTGCCACATGGACAGGACATACAGCGAATTGAAATTGCGTTACTCTCAGACCCATGGCGCATACAAGTAACATTAAATACAAAAAGGTAGAATTTAAATGCAATTAAACATATAAAATATAAAAATGAAAAATACAATATACAAGTAAGGGCACATGGTAGAGAGTGCAAATCCAATTAAAGAAGTAGTTGTGTGTGACTTGGAACTAGCAGTGCATTGAATGTGAGCAGTATGTCGGTCCGTTCTGTGTTTTTGTCAGGATTGAGCATGATAACACAGGTCTGAACGCCAGCTGGTTTCTGGACCGGGTCGTGGTCACGGACATGAACAGACCGCATTTACGCTTCTACTTCGCCTGCAACAACTGGCTGAGCTTGACCGAGGGCGACAGCCTGTACGTCCGAGATCTGCTGGGCAGCCTGGACCCCATGGACATGCCCAAATGTGAGCCTTTATCTCTTAGTCTCTTATATCACCTTTAAGAGTACTAGACTTTGGAGAAAAGTTGTGAAATTGTCTCTATCTCTGATTCCTTGAGTCATGTCAAGTTAAATATAAGGAAAGGGAAAGGAAAGGACATCACGTGTGGCAACCCATACTCAGAATTTGTGCTCTGCATTTAACCAAAGTCCCTTTAAGGCAAGTCATGTCACTCGGCGGCCATCTTTGAAACGCCTCTCGGGCATACAAGTGCAGCTCCTATCTGTTTGAATGGGGAAACATCAAATTCTCCAAAACTGTTCACCAAGCTTACGATTAAATTTCATATTTTAAATCTCCAAAGAAATCCAACAAGAACTGCCTCATAAATATGGTTCCTTGTGCTCCAATAGCGTGAAAAAACGCTTATTTTTCCGGCTAGATGAGCCAGTGCGCATGCGCAGTACTGAGCGCACGTCTTAGAGCACCGATTGTTTCTATAGCAACCGGGACTTCTAACGGCAGCTGCAGTGACGCGCTGACTTTTCTAATCAACGATTGGCTCTTTCACTAAGAAGGCGGGGCTTCGCGGCCATAATGAGCGTTGCATTTTTCCCCATTCAAAACTACACGAGTGACATGTCTTGGGTATTCTATAGTCTTTGATTTAACCCATCCAAGTGAACACACACACAGAGCAGTTGCTGCGGCTTTTCTTAAAGGACTCACCTCAGTCTGCCACACTGTAAAAAATGACAGTGAATTTAACGGTAAAAAACTGTAAAAATGCTACGGTAAAAACCTGTGAAATGGTTAACGGTAAGTTCCCCTTCCGTTTTTGGAAGTGAAAAAGAACGTAAAATTTACATTGTATAACCGTAAACTGACATTCCCAGAATTCCCTGAATTTCATTTTTTTATTTAATGTTTTTTTTTTTTTTTTAAATAACTTCATCTTAATTTTTTTCTTGGCAGTTTTGTACATTAGGGTTGTATGTTACATCTAATGTTGTTAAATTAATGTTTTTTGCATTATTTTATAGTTTTATGTGTGTTACCATGATGGTGTTTAGTGTTTGTGCGAATGACACTGTGCACCTTCTATATATGTTATTATTTAAAACCTCCGTGCGATGGACTTTGGTTCATCATGTGATGTTAATATCACCACCTGCTTTTGGTGGTTATCATTGTATTACAAAGGTACAAAACAGATTTCAGTGCTTCAAAAAGTTGGTACATTACCAGTATATGAGTTACAGTTTTTAGTATGAAATTACGGTATTTACCTGTAAATTTAAGTGAAAACCTTAAAATGTAAAACACTGCTACCGTATTTTTTACAGTAAAATTCTGGCAACCACAGCTGCCAGTTTTTTACTGTAAATTTTACGGATTTTTTACGGAAGCAAAAAAGGCTTTTCTTACTTAGATTTTTTGTCTTGTTTCCAGCCAAAATATCTAAAAATTCTTGAATCAGGAAGGATTTTCTAGACGAGTAAAAATTTGTGTCTTGTTTTCAGTAAAAACAAGCCAATGGGGAAAGAAAAATAATCTAGTTGTCTGCTTGAAATAAGATTTTTTTTTTCTTACCCCATTGGCAGATTATTTTGCTTGTTTTAAGCAAAAACACACTTAATTTTGACTTGTTTTTACTAAACACAAGATAATAATTTTTACTTGTCTTGAAAATCCTTCCTGATTTAAGAATTTTTAGATATTTTGGCTGGAAACAAGACAAAAAATCTAAGTAAGAAAAGCATTTTTTGCAGTGTTGTAAACTGCGAAGCTCAATTAATTTTTTTTCACTGTATGGGAATTATCCTAAAACCACAGATCTGTCATCTTGGATCATGCTTGAGTTTAAAGGAGTAGTTCACTTCCAGAAAAAAATACAGATCATTTACTCATCCTCTTGTCATCCAAGATGTTCATGTCTTTCTTTCTTTCGTCGTTAAGAAATGATGTTTCTCGAAGAAAAATTTTAGACATTTTTTTCCATATAGTGGACTTCTATGGTCTATGGTTTTTATTGCATCCTTAAATTATTGTGTGTTTTTTTTTTTTTTTTTTTTTTTGCAGATAATAAATATGTTGTGAGCGTGTTCACAGCTGATGTAAAAGGCAGCGGGACAGATGCTGATGTCTTTCTCAACATTTTTGGGGAAAATGGTGATACAGGTAATAAAGATGTATATAAACAGCCATGTTTAAGCATTACCAGGTGAAAAAAAATATTTAAAATAATTTAAAAAAATAATTTAAAAATAGTTTAAAGATTTATTTTTAATTTTTGCAAAATGAATCCATATTCACATGGTGTTCCCTTGTGAAAAAGAAGTCTGCTTAATTATTGAATGTGCACTACACTGCAAAAAATGCTTTTCTTAATTAGATTTTTTGTCTTGTTTTCAGCCAAAATATCAAAAAATTCGTAAATCAAGAAAGATTTGACAAGTAAAAATTAATGTCTTGTTTTCAGAAAAAAGAAGTCAAAATTAAGTTTTAGAACAAGCAAAATAATCTGGCAATGGGGTAAGCATTTTTTTTTTCAAACAGAAAACTAGATTATTTTTCTTACCCCATTGGCAGATTATTTTGCTTGATTCAA
Organism: Garra rufa; assembly: GCF_049309525.1. Taxonomy (NCBI): domain Eukaryota; kingdom Metazoa; phylum Chordata; class Actinopteri; order Cypriniformes; family Cyprinidae; genus Garra; species Garra rufa. The sequence goes on from NC_133375.1 coordinate 43,728,586, forward strand.
GCAAAAACGCTTAATTTTGAACTCAAAATGTTTAAAATCTTTTGGCCGGAAACAAGACAAAAAAAAAAGTAAAAAAAAAAAAAAAGCATTTTTTGCAGTGTAGTTTATTTCAAATTTTAAAAGTATATTTTTTTAAATACTGTACCTGCTCATATAACAGTAATGAAATCAAAGCCACTTAAATACACTTTTCAAAAGTGCACTTTGTAATAATTTTTAATAATGTTATGTCATGCGGCCTTATGTCTCACATGAGACAAAGATTATGATATATGAACGATTATGTAAACAAGTATGCTTTAAAGAACTACACTTATTTGAATGTGTTAACTAACATACTAATGCAGATGTACTGTACTTTTTAACTATATTTTATACTATGATTTGATTTATGTTTACATTTAGGAATATACACTGCCGCTCAAAAGTTTGGTCAGTAAGACTTGTAACGTTTTTAAAAGAAGTCTCTTATGCTCATCAAGGCTGCATTTGATCAAAAATACAGAAAATGTTATTACAATATACAATAATTGTT
>NC_133375.1:43729620-43776223 GCF_049309525.1 Garra rufa
CTGCTAATACACTACAGGTCTTGATGCCCAATTCTGATTTGTTGCCTATAACCGATTTCTTTGGCTGTCTGTTTACACGTTCTTTCAATTGTGACCCATATTCGATTCATGCGTTTACACTTGCCATACCATCTTAAACATCGCGCATGCGTTGTTGTCGTTTACCTCCTTTTCACGTGCTGCTTCCTCCTGAGAATAATATGTGAACAGTGCTGACCAAACGAGTCACAATTAACACATTTAAAAAAAATATGATGCATGATTTGTTGGACTCCGTTTGAAGATAGAGTCAGCGAAGTTGATTATGAGAAAGATTAAAGTTTTCCTCCATTTCTTGTTTTATTAATAATTACTATATTAATAATCACAATACGGCTATTTTTTATTTTATCTTTGCTATTATAAATGAGAACAGATGCGAAAAAACAGTATAGCCTAGAAAGAAAGAAATAATGCATTACCTTTATCATTTTACATTTAAACAAAAGCATTCATGTGCGAAAAACATTATTTATTAGAAATAAATTGATTATTAGAACTACAAAAGCAGTTAAAGAAGTGCATCGAGTGATTCCCTCTTTTCTTTCATGGTTAGATTAACATGAGACAGATATACTGTAATGCACAAATCAAATATAATGTTACACATCAGATGTTATTCCCCAAGCGTTCACTTAACCCTCTGGGCCTCCTCATTAAGGGGTCACACTTGGCTCCCTCGCGGTCAAAAGTGACCGAAGCCTTAAAAAGTAACTTTTTTTTTTTTTCTTCAGGAAAATCAATTAAATACATTTTTGTTCAATAATATTTTGTAATTATTATTTAGAATTTTGAGCATTTTTTATGAATTTATGCAATATTTATACAGTTTTAATGAGCAATTTTTTTCCCACTAGAATTATATTTTATATTATATTTTTTAATTTAATTATGTTTTTATTATTTTTCAATAAATACAACATTTCACATTAAAATGGAGTAAAAGCATTTAAAATCCATTTTTTTAAGTGAAAATTGCACCATCTAGTGGCATAAAAAAATAAAAACTTGTGTAATGCCATGTAAACTCCTATATCTCCCTATATACATATATACAGGGGCTTTGGGATTCCTATTTTTTTTTTTTTTTTTTTTTTTTTTTTATACTGTTTCTTCATTTTAATAGGCTTTGCATTTAGAAATATATTCAGACATTCTAAAAGATTACTTTTGGCAAGGTTTAGATATTTTTTGATTGGATAAATATCAGGTTTTGCGTTTTTCTGCTTATTTCTGTGTGTCTGTGTGTGTGTCTGTGTGTGTGTGTGTGTGTGTGTGTGTCAGTTCTGTACTTTTGTTATTTTAGAGTGTCAGTCCTTGCTTGCTGAACACTTCTTTTCAGCACAGTGGCTGATTTGTAGCTTGTATTACCAAAAGATTCTCTGAATTATCAAATTTTTTCGTATTTCCCATTCATTTCCTATGTCGGTCATTTTTGACCGCGAAGGAGCCAAGTGTGACTAATTTTTTTTTGACCCTTTAACATATCCGAATCATGTCACTGATTTTTTTTTTTGTACTCACATAGCTGATGCAACAAAAGTCACCAAGTGTCATCTCATTCTGATGAAGCTACGATTTTTAAAAATTCAAAACATAAAATTTTTCGGTCAAAAATGACCGAGGAGGCCCAGAGGGTTAAGACAGAATAGATTATGTTTGCCTGAATACGGAAATACTGTAATTCTGTGTATATGTGTATTTATTGGGTTTGCGTGCTGTCGGAAGCGCGTTATGCGCACACTTTGGATGACAGTCAGCACAGGAAGCGAGCAGAAAAAAAGCTAATCCTCTCAGTAAATGTACAAATAAATAAACTTTTAGATGTCTAATCACTATTTGGAGCATTTGGGAACACTAGACGAGGGCTTAATAAACTCACTTTTGTGAAAACCTCAACCGACATTTTTCACTTTTTCACCATTTTGCCTGTAACTAAAAATATCCTGTGCGCATGTACACTCCTTTTGCCAGCAAGGGTAACATAAGACATCATTAAACTGCGGAGAAGTACCAAATTGTAGCAGTTTTAATGACGTATACAGAACGCAATGCTTTAGAAAATCCGATCTGCCTGTTTACATGACAGTGGCATTGGCACATATGCCATTTATGTCTGATTTATTTCCACATATGAATGAGGCCTGAAACCAATTTCGAAATATCCAAATGCATGCGTTTTTTTACCTGTTTACACTGTCATAGAACAGATCCCATCTGTGTCACATATGAGCAAAAAATTGGAATTGGGTTGCATTTACCTGACAGTGTAAACAGGACCTTAAGAGTATGTGATTGTGAAACCGGTTTCAGGACTTACGGCTCCTCTCTCAAACTTGTTGCTGCTGCTCTCAGATTTGCTGAGCTTGCGTTCTCCGGTGTCTCCCAGATCTCCGTAGATGCTCAGAAACACATTGGCATCGGTACCGGCTCCGTACATGTCGCCCGTCCTCACCGACACCTTATACGTGTGAGCTGGAGAAACATCAGCATGTGCACGTCTGTTAATGATCGGCAGAGATCAACAGGTGTGATGCACCACTTCAGCCTTTCAACAGTATTCTGTCATAATGAAAAACAAACCATGACATGAATTCTGACATATATTTTCAATTGAAAAGTGTTGATATTGTTAACTAAAACTAAAATTTCTTCATATTTATTTCTATACAGCATAACAAGTAATGTGAGTTGTGAGTTGCGTAATCAGATTATGTTTTTCAAGTAACTAGTAAAGTAACGGATTACAAGAAAATAGATTGAAAATGTACTTTTTCAAATAAGTAATGCAAGTTACTTTGTTTTCCCATTTTTGCACTGCTCCAGACCCGTGTTTAGAGAAATTGGGAGTGAGGTGCAAACCAGTGTTGTTTTTGACAACCATCTTAGATTTAGTCTTAGTCTTAGTCTTTTTGACTAAAATGCTTAATAGTTTTAGTCAAATTTTAGTCACTTCTATATCTGATAGTTTTAGTCCAATTTTAGTCGACGAAAAGTCAAAAAGGTTTTAGTCTAGTTTTAGTCGACGAAAAGTCAAAAATGTTTTAGTCTAGTTTTAGTCAAAAAAGGGGAAAAAGTAGTCTTTTAACAAATTAATGTAGGTCAGTAAGTATTTTGCTGTTGGGTAGTGTCACTTGTAAGTTCTGAAAATAGCAGATCTATAGTTCAACACAATGTGAGCTTCCGGATCGACTATTTTCACCAATAATTACAATAATGAAGGAATGTTTTAAAACATAAAAGACAAACAAGGATGGAATGCTAAAACGGCTTGCCATAGCGGCAGATACGTTTTCGGTTTTAATTGGCATGCAAAATAAGCAGAAATGTCATGCATTTTAAACGTCTGACGGACCACCCACTAACATTTTCGTCTATTCTCGTCTCGTCAACGAAAACTCACACACGTCTCGTCATGTTTTAGTCATCAACGAGCCATTTTTATCTCGTCATCGTCTCGTTATCGTCATGAAAAAAAGTGGCGTCAACGAAATGATTTCGTCATCGTTGACGAAAACAACACTGGTGCAGACCAGTTGCACTTCCTTCAGTCTGAGACTTATTAATTTACCTTTTGGAGTGAACAGATCTTTACCTTTACAATTAATCCAGATATTTTTTTTCTTCATCAATTTGCACTGGCTACCAATAACTGCTCGCATCAAATTCAAGGCATTAATGTTAGCACACAAAACCACCACTGGCTCTGCACCCCTTTACAGTACTTAAATTCATTATTTCAGACTTATGTGCCCTCTAGAAGTTTGCATTTTGCAAGTGAACAGCGCATTATTGTGTCATCCCAAAGAGGCACAAAATCACTTTCACATTAAATGTACCATTCTGATGAAATTACCTGCCCAACTCAATCTGAACAGCTGAGTCCTTAGACATGTTCAAGAATCGGCTAAAAACACATCTCTTCCATCTTTATTTGTCCCTCTAACTCTAGCACCCTCTATTCTAATTCTATTCTTTAAAGAAAACTTTCCCTTTTTGACTTATTCTCTATTAATTTACTTACGGCTTGATTTCTTAAAGGGGTCGTCGGATGCAAAACTCACTTTTACATGTTGTTTGAACATTAATGTGTGTTGGCAGATTCTGGTGTACACAACCACCCTACAATGATAAAAATCCACCCAGTGATTTTTTTTTAATCTTTAAAAGTAATATCCCCTTTTTAAAATTAGGTCATTCTCAGCTTCTTGTGGGTGTGATGACACACAGACAGAGGCCCCTCCCACGATAGTTGATTGACATGAGCGCCTTACCTTTGCCCCGCCCTCACCGAGCTGAAACAGTCCGACTCCGATCGCCATTGTGTGACTCAGGTGCAGAGGAAGACAAGAATGTCTCCGATTGAGTGATTGAGGTGTTCTTTTGTTGGATGTAATAATGAACATAGCGGTCCTTATTTACTCCTGACACCTGAGCCACGAGAAGATCCAAAGGATAAACGTTACTTTTGTTTTTGAAAGGAAAGCGCCGATCCCGATCTACATATGCATCTATGTTTGTGCGAATCATTCGTGATGCAGCTTCACCCACAGCAGAAGTGAGTAGAAGGTTTTTTTTATACATCTTTGCAAATGGCCTCATTAATAATGTGCTAGTTAGCAAGTTTCGCAGCTAAATGCGGCTAAACATGGCTAAAGTAAACATTACGGCTCATAATCCTATGGCAGAGACTTTCAATCTCATTAGAACTTAAAGGAACATGCAAAAGAATAGCTCACTCTAAAAAGGGCTGATTTTGACATATTAAAAAGGGTGTTTTTTTTACACTTCCACTGAGAAATTTTAACCAAAGTATGTTATAGACTTCTATCTATCTATCTATTTTTAGGCCTCTAACACTAGCTTGCTTTTTCTTTTTTTATTCTATTTTATTTTTATTTATTATACGATTAAAAAACTAAATGCGGCTAAATGAGACTTGTCATGGCACTTGCATGTTATTGCTCTTTTGTTGATTTTGATTGTTTCCATTGTCTTCTTTTGTAAGTGGCTTTGGATTAAAGCATCTGCTAAATGTCTACATGTAAATGTAAATACATGGAGTGAAATCCTAATACTATACAGTATGACAGTCACATACTCTCCAGAGCATCTTCCACCTCGATCTCGTTGTGTTTGAGTGTCCCGTCTCTCAGCAGCTTCTCCGTGATGATCTCTGACGGCACCAGCTCCCTCACCGTCTCGCCGTCATCCTCGGATCTGGCCAGCCAGCGCTCACACGGGAAAATAGTCGTCTCCGAACCCTGGAGAATGTTCGGTTCACTACATCAGTCTTTTCTATTATCATCTAAATGATTTACTGCTGAAAGATATTACCTTCCCTTTCCTTAGTAGTCGTCTGATTTCCACTCTGTCCAGATGCCAGCCGGGGTTCGACCCTTGGTTATCGTGTCCGATGCGGATCTTCTCTATGACGTCCCCTATGTCCTCCAACTTGGCAGAGAGAAATAAAATCACAGCGTTGAGTGACAGAGTGGTGTATGATATGGCAAGCCGTTTTAGCCTAAAATATACTAAGCGTTACTCGGCGTAATTGCATTTTTACTAGCAAGCAACAATTCATTTAGAGAGCTCTATTATTCAATTTTTAAGAATTGATTTAGAGAGCTCTGTAGTTGAAACTGTTACTAGTGAAAATTGAATTATAGAGCTCTGTAGATGAAACTGTTACAAGTAAAAATTAAATTAGAAAGCTCTGTAGTTGAAATTGTTACTAGTAAAAATTTAATTATGGAGCGGTGTAATTGTTATTTTTACTAGTAAGAATTGAATTAGAAAGCTCTATAGTTGAAATTGTTACTAGTAAAAATTTAATTATGGAGCGGTGTAATTGTTATTTTTACTAGTAAGAATTGAATTAGAAAGCTCTATAGTTGAAATTGTTACTAGTAAAAATTGAAGTATAGAGCTCTTCAATTGAAACTGTTACTAGTAAGAATTGAATTATAGAGCTCTGTAATTGAAACTGTTACTAGTAAGAATTGAATTATAGAGCTCTGTAATTGGAATTGTTACTAGTAAGAATTGAATTAGAAAGCTCTATAGTTGAAATTGTTACTGGTAAAATTTGAATTATAGAGCGCTGTAACTGAAACTGTTGCTAGTAAGAATTGAATTATAGAGCTCTGTAATTGGAATTGTTACTAGTAAGAATTGAATTAGAGACCTCTGTAGTTGAAATTGTTACTAGTAAAATTGAATTAGAGAGCTCTGTAACTTGAATTGTTACTAGTAAAAATTGAAGTATAGAGCTCTTCAATTGAAACTGTTACTAGTAAGAATTGAATTATAGAGCTCTGTAATTGAAACTGTTACTAGTAAGAATTGAATTATAGAGCTCTGTAATTGGAATTGTTACTAGTAAGAATTGAATTAGAAAGCTCTATAGTTGAAATTGTTACTGGTAAAATTTGAATTATAGAGCGCTGTAACTGAAACTGTTACTAGTAAGAATTGAATTAGAGACCTCTGTAGTTGAAATTGTTACTAGTAAAATTGAATTAGAGAGCTCTGTAACTTCAATTGTTACTAGTAAAAATTGAATTATAGAGTGCTGTAAATGAAACTGTTAATAGTAAGAATTGAATTATAGAGCGGTGTAATTGTTATTTTTACTAGTAAGAACTGAATTAGAAAGCTCTATAGTTGAAATTGTTACTAGTAAAAATTGAATTATAGAGCTCTGTAATTGGAATTGTTACTAGTAAGAATTGAAATAGAGACCTCTGTAGTTGAAATTGTTACTAGTAAAAATTGAATTATAGAGCGCTGTAATTGAAACTGTTACAAGTAAGAATTGAATTATAGAGCGCTGTAATTGAAGCTGTTACTAGTAATAATTGAATTATAGAGCTCTGTAATTGGAATTGTTACTAGTTAAAAATTTAATTAGAGAGCTCTGTAATTGGAATTGTAAATAGTAATTGAATTAGAGAGCTCTGTAACTTGAATTGTTACTAGTAAAAATTGAATTATAGAGTGCTGTAAATGAAACTGTTAATAGTAAGAATTGAATTATAGAGCTCTATAGTTGAAATTGTTACTAGTAAAAATTGAATTATAGAGCTCTGTAATTGGAATTGTTACTAGTAAAAATTGAATTATAGAGTGCTGTAAATGAAACTGTTAATAGTAAGAATTGAATTATAGAGCTATGTAATTGGAATTGTTACTAGTAAGAATTGAATTATAGAGCGCTGTAACTGAAACTGTTACTAGTAAGAATTGAATTATAGAGCTCTGTAATTGGAATTGTTACTAGTAAGAATTGAATTAGAGACCTCTGTAGTTGAAATTGTTACTAGTAAAAATTGAATTATAGAGCGCTGTAATTGAAACTGTTACTAGTAAGAATTGAATTATAGAGCTTAGTTTAGTTTAGTTTACTTTATTTATATAGCACATTTCCAACAGCCGCAAGACTGACCAAAGTGCTTTACACTTGGAAACATCCACAAGAAAAAATTAAAAGAAAACAAGACGCATAATTAAGAAAAGGAGTAAACAAAATAAGACCTAATAGGCCATTGAAAACAAATGAGTTTTTAAAAGTGATTTAAAAATAGTCAGACTAGGAGCCGTTCTGATCTCAACTGGCAAGTCATTCCAAAGACGAGGCCCAATTACTGAAAAGGCCCGGTCACCTCTGCGCTTTAGTCTAGAGTGTGGAATTAAAAGGAGATTCTGGCCGCAGGATCTCAGACTTCTCAAAGGGATATACTGGTGGAGCAGTTCGGATAGGTAAGTGGGTGCTTGGTGATGCAACGATTTAAAAACAAATAATACAATTTTGAAATGTATTCTGAATTGGACAGGCAGCCAGTGAAGGTCCTTCAAAAGCGGAGTGACATGATCCCATTTTTTCTTTTTTAAAAGAAACTTAGCAGCTGCGTTCTGGACCAATTGAAGACGGGCAATTTGCGATTTAGAGATGCCACAATACAAAGAGTTACAATAGTCCAGACGCGACGTAATAAAAGCGTGAATGGCCATCTCCAGTGTCTTATCGGTGAGAAAATGTTTAATTTTTGAAAGTGTGCGAAGCTGATAAAAACTGGATCCAATCACGGTGGAAATTTGTTTATCAAATTTTAGCGAGTCATCCAGCAAGACACCCAAATTCCGTACCTGTGAGGACCTAAAAGCAGATAAAGGTCCTAGGTCAAAATCAGAGGCCTTCATATTATCTGATGGGCCGAAAACTATCACCTCAGTTTTTTCTTCATTTAGAGACAAGAAATTTTGAAATAACCAAGATTTAACTTCATCTAAGCAAGACAACAGAGCATTCATGGCCAGAGGATCGTTTTTCTTAAAAGGTAAATAGATTTGAGTGTCGTCAGCATAAAAGTGAAATGACATCCCGTGTTTCCTAAAAATGGAGCCTAAAGGTAGCATGTACAGTGAAAATAAAGTGGGAGCTAAGACAGAACCTTGAGGAAGACCACAGGGGAATGAGGACGTGGAAGAGAAGAATTCTCCTAGCCTCACCATATTTCCTATCCGACAGAAGTGACTGAAACCACTTTAAAACTGTGCCAGAGAGACCAACCAAAGATTCAAGCCTGTTAATTAATATGGAATGGTTGATAGTGTCAAAAGCAGCTGATAAAACAAGGACCACGGAGTCCCCTGTATCAGTGGCTAAAAATGTGTCATTTAACACTCTTAAAAGGGCTGATTCGGTACTGTGAGCAGCCTTAAAACCAGATTGAAAGAGCTCGAACTATATATGAATTATAGAGCGCTGTAACTGAAGCTGTTACTAGTAAGAATTTAATTATAGAGCTCTGTAATTGGAATTGTTACTAGTAAAAATTGAATTAGAGAGCTCTGTAATTGGAATTGTACATAGTAATTGAATTAGAGAGCTCTGTAACTTGAATTGTTACTAGTAAAAATTGAATTATAGAGTGCTGTAAATGAAACTGTTAATAGTAAGAATTGAATTATAGAGCTATGTAATTGGAATTGTTACTAGTAAGAATTGAATTATAGAGCGCTGTAATTGAAACTGTTACTAGTAAGAATTGAATTATAGAGCTCTGTAATTGGGAATTGTTACTAGTAAGAATTGAATTATAGAGCTCTGTAATTGGGAATTGTTACTAGTAAGAATTGAATTATAGAGCTCTGTAATTGGGAATTGTTACTAGTAAGAATTGAATTATAGAGCTCTGTAATTGGGAATTGTTACTAGTAAGAATTGAATCATAGAGCTCTGTAATTGGGAATTGTTACTAGTAAGAATTGAATTATAGAGCTCTGTAATTGGGAATTGTTACTAGTAAGAATTGAATCATAGAGCTCTGTAATTGGGAATTGTTACTAGTAAGAATTGAATCATAGAGCTCTGTAATTGGGAATTGTTAATAGTAAGAATTGAATTATAGAGCTCTGTAATTGGGAATTGTTACTAGTAAGAATTGAATTATAGAGCTCTGTAATTGGGAATTGTTACTAGTAAGAATTGAATCATAGAGCTCTGTAATTGGGAATTGTTACTAGTAAGAATTGAATTATGGAGCTCTGTAATTGGAATTATAAATAGTAATTGAATTAGAGAGCTCTGTAATTGGGAATTGTTAATAGTAAGAATTGAATTATAGAGCGCTGTAATTGAAACTGTTACTAGTAAGAATTGAATTATAGAGCTCTGTAATTGGGAATTGTTACTAGTAAGAATTGAATTATAGAGCTCTGTAATTGGGAATTGTTACTAGTAAGAATTGAATTATAGAGCTCTGTAATTGGGAATTGTTACTAGTAAGAATTGAATTATAGAGCTCTGTAATTGGGAATTGTTACTAGTAAGAATTGAATTATAGAGCTCTGTAATTGGAATTATAAATAGTAATTGAATTAGAGAGCTCTGTAACTTGAATTGTTACTAGTAAAAATTGAATTATAGAGTGCTGTAAATGAAACTGTTAATAGTAAGAATTGAATTAGAGCTATGTAATTGGAATTGTTACTTGTAAGAATTGAATTATAGAGCTCTGTAATTGGAATTGTAAATAGTAATTGAATTAGAGAGCTCTGTAACTTGAATTGTTACTAGTAAAAATTGAATTATAGAGTGCTGTAAATTAAACTGTTAATAGTAAGAATTGAATTATAGAGCTCTGTAATTGGAATTGTAAATAGTAATTGAATTAGAGAGCTCTGTAACTTGAATTGTTACTAGTAAAAATTGAATTATAGAGTGCTGTAAATTAAACTGTTAATAGTAAGAATTGAATTATAGAGCTCTGTAATTGGGAATTGTTACTAGTAAGAATTGAATTATAGAGCTCTGTAATTGGGAATTGTTACTAGTAAGAATTGAATTATAGAGCTCTGTAATTGGGAATTGTTACTAGTAAGAATTGAATTATAGAGCTCTGTAATTGGAATTATAAATAGTAATTGAATTAGAGAGCTCTGTAACTTGAATTGTTACTAGTAAAAATTGAATTATAGAGTGCTGTAAATGAAACTGTTAATAGTAAGAATTGAATTATAGAGCTATGTAATTGGGAATTGTTACTAGTAAGAATTGAATTATAGAGTGCTGTAAATTAAACTGTTAATAGTAAGAATTGAATTATAGAGCTCTGTAATTGGAATTGTAAATAGTAATTGAATTAGAGAGCTCTGTAACTTGAATTGTTACTAGTAAAAATTGAATTATAGAGTGCTGTAAATTAAACTGTTAATAGTAAGAATTGAATTATAGAGCTCTGTAATTGGAATTGTAAATAGTAATTGAATTAGAGAGCTCTGTAACTTGAATTGTTACTAGTAAAAATTGAATTATAGAGTGCTGTAAATTAAACTGTTAATAGTAAGAATTGAATTATAGAGCTCTGTAATTGGAATTGTAAATAGTAATTGAATTAGAGAGCTCTGTAACTTGAATTGTTACTAGTAAAAATTGAATTATAGAGTGCTGTAAATTAAACTGTTAATAGTAAGAATTGAATTATAGAGCTCTGTAATTGGGAATTGTTACTAGTAAGAATTGAATTATAGAGCTCTGTAATTGGGAATTGTTACTAGTAAGAATTGAATTATAGAGCTCTGTAATTGGGAATTGTTACTAGTAAGAATTGAATTATAGAGCTCTGTAATTGGAATTATAAATAGTAATTGAATTAGAGAGCTCTGTAACTTGAATTGTTACTAGTAAAAATTGAATTATAGAGTGCTGTAAATGAAACTGTTAATAGTAAGAATTGAATTATAGAGCTATGTAATTGGAATTGTTACTAGTAAGAATTGAATTATAGAGCGCTGTAATTGAAACTGTTACTAGTAAGAATTGAATTATAGAGCTCTGTAATTGGAATTGTAAATAGTAATTGAATTAGAGAGCTCTGTAACTTGAATTGTTACTAGTAAAAATTGAATTATAGAGTGCTGTAAATTAAACTGTTAATAGTAAGAATTGAATTAGAGAGCTCTGTAATTGGAATTGTGTCTAGTAATTGAATTAGAGAGCTTTGTAATTGGAATTGTTACTAGTAAGAAAATGCACTGAAAATCACTGACAACCTTTGCCAAATCGCGCTCATAATCGAATGCGATTTTGAGCGCAATTTGGCGTAGCTTGTCAGTGATTTACAGCTCTGTGTATTAATTGCCGCTCCAGCTGAACTAACGTGATGGAGATTTACTACTAATCAAAGTACCGCCTTCATTGACTAAGCACGCCTCACAATCTCATGTGATTAATCGTGCAGCCCTAATTAAAGCTTAGTTTATTTTAGGCTCAAAAGGCTTGCCATAGTATGATGATGGAGTGACGCTCACCTCTACTATAAACATGTCTTCTGCTGATCTCTCGAAGTACATGAGTCGCTCCCTCTTGTTCACACATAGGTACTTCTGCTGCGTACACAGACCCTTCTGACCATACAGAACGATGAAAACATCTGCATCTGTCCCCGCAGCGAACACATCACTCGTGAAGGTGGTGATCTCATAGGGAACGACTACAGGAAAAAGACGTATACATTATTCAAATCTATTTATAGGGATTGTTTACCCACAGATGAAACTGCACATAAACTTCACACTGCAAAAAATGCTTTTGTTACTTGTCTAGTTTCCAGTCAAAATATCTGAAAATTTTTAAATCAGGAAGGATTTTCTAGACAAGTAAAAATCATTGTCTTGTTTTCAGAAAAAACAAGTCAAAATTAAGTGCATTTTTGCTTGAAAAAAGCTAAATAATCTGCCAATGGGGTAAGAAAAATAATTTTGTATTAGCAGATTATTTAGCTTGTTCTAAGCAAAAACTCAATTAAGTTGTCTTGAGAAAGCCAACTTACTGAAATACTATTTAAACTTATTATTATTATTCTTTTTCTGATACTAAAATTTCTGACAGCTACTCCTTTGCTAACAACTTGCTAATCATGCTACAAACATGCTAGAAACTTGCTAATCATGCTAGAAACATGTTAGCAACTTACTTTTAAATTTTTTATATTTTTAAACTTCCTATTTTTATTTTTATTTTTTTACTTTTTAAACTTGTTAAACTTTTCAAACTTTCTCAAGCCAAGTTTATCTAGTTTTGACTTGTTTTTTCTGAAAACATCAAAAGGCTGCATTTTTTTGATCTAAATTGCAGCAAAAACAGTAACATTTTGAAATATTTTACCATTTAAAAAATAATATTTGTTTTCCATTTGAAAATATTTTAGAATGTAATTTATCCCTGTGATCAAAGCTGAATTTTTAGCATCAATACTCAGCTTTGATCACAGGAATAAATTACATTTTAAAATATATTCAAATAGAAAACAAATATTACATTTTACTGTTCTGTAGGAAAAAGCTAAAAAGTGTTCAATGGAAGCAAACAATAAATACTGTAAATGAATCTTGTTCTAAACCACTGCATGCTCATCAAATGTAAACCAAGCGGTTCACAGTTTCTTACATGGCGTGTAAAGTTCAGTCTGTAGATCCGCTGGATACAGATCTCTGACAACGGCTCCATCATCTTCTCCTGTGTCCAGCCAGCGGCCACATGGGAAACGAAGCCTCTGTCCTTGAGAAGGAGCATCAATCTCCACCCAGTCCAGAAACCAACCAGCTGACCCTCCTGAAAAACACACAGACCCCAATCATTTCCAGCAATGCTCCTGCTAAGAGAAAAAATAGTCCCTTAATCCTCAGCTGGGATAGTTTAGAGCTCTTTGATGCTGCATTTACAGTTTTTTACAGACGCTAGGACACATTTCTCAATACTTAGGCCACTTTTGCAAAACTCTTCATACAATTCTCCTAACTGACTTTCAGCTTGGCAAAGCAGTTCATTTCACATTCAAAATGCACTACAACTACCAAAACACTTTATTCAGGTCTCAAATAAACTTATTCTTCCAGAACACTAGCAAAGGTTGACAGCCGACAAACACACTTTGTCAGCCACAAAACAATGACCTAAAAAACACTAACAACATGTAGCATTACACAGTGTTTTCTTGTGTAAAACAAGGAAACATCTGTTTATAATTGCAATATATATTGTTTATAACTGCAATATATGTTACTGGAATGAATCAGACATGATGCAGAATTCGTCAATATTTTATGTTGTTTATTTATTTTTTATTTTTTTGTACTAAGTAATTCCAAAATACAAGAATTTGTATACACACCATCAACTGATACAGATAAAAAAGTAATGCTAATCTACTGCATTTTTAGATTTGAAATATGTTTCAATAAAATATTGCTGTTGAATTTTGCTGTCTTGTTCAGTTTTGCATTATGTTATTGTTTGGAACATAAGTTTAACAGTTTTGAAAACAGTATGTAAGCATGTGCAAAATGTCCTGTACGTACAAAGATTTTTGGCAGTTGTTGTGTCTGAGTGAGAAAAGAATTCATGAAATTTGAGAGATGTAGTCATTGAATGCATTTTGTGCCAAAACAATGATAATTGATCCACAGTTTAGCCTACATAGACTTCTGTTGTGCTCACTGTGTCAAGAGTTTTGCAAAAGTGACCTAAGTATTGAGAAATGTGTCCTAGCGTCTGTAAAAAACTGTAAACTGCATTTTGGAAGTTCAAACTTACAGGCACCATAGAAGTCCACTATATGGAGAAAAATCCTGAAATGTTTTTCTCAAGAAATATAATTTCTTTACGACTGAAGAAAGAAAGACATGAACATCTTGGAGGACAAGGGGGTGAGTACATTATCTGTACATATTTGTTCTGGAAGTGAACTTCCCCTTTAAGAGGAGAGCAGCTCAGATCATTTGATGAGAAATGCTTGAGTTCACATTAAGACTTTTAACTGCAAACTCAGACTCTAGACATTTCTGAGCACAGTTTCATATAATACTCAGATCTGTTCTAAAACTGATCTGAAGATCTGGAAGAAACATAAGCAAAGTTTGATCTCAATCTAACCACTGCTATCCAGGAACGTATTAGGTTCATTCGTGATTTATTCCCTGTGTTGATCAATGACTCGAGAACAACAGTTGCCATTAAGAGCGACGTGATTGGAGCGTTTCTGTACCGTTGCCAAGCAACTTAATACCAGCCAATTGTTTGCAAGCAGCTTTTAGAAGCAGTCGAGCGAATCCTGTCCAAACAAAACCTGATTCAAACCCAGCTGTCACTCAGCCCTACGATCACATTCAGACGTGCTTTCAGTCACATTTAATGACCGTCACACTTACCTGAGTTGTCATGGCCTATTCTCAATTTCTGGAGTTCTCCTAGATCAACGGCCTCCACGATAAACTCATCAATCATTCCTTTCTCAAACTTGTTTTTGTGTGATTTAGAGGCTTTCAGGTTGATGATTCCTGTTAAGTTCATGAGGATGGATGGAAAGAAACCAAGAAAAGCCATTTGAATAGTTAGTGGATGGTGTTAAGAACACTCCATAATTCATTGAATTGATGATTGCATGTATCTGCACCAGTGTCATCATTCTCTCCATATAGAATTGCAAAGATATTGGCGTCTGTTCCAGCATGTTTCTTTTCTCCAGTCTTGATTCTCAATGTATATGTTGTCGACATTGCTACAAAAAAGAATAAAAAAGTGAAATAATACGTACTTTCTCTGACAGACGAAACATAACATTTTATTAAATTTTCAATCGTCTGCTTTGGACTGAAATTAGAAGTAAATATAATTTCAGCAAAAATGTTCCAGCTACAAGTTGAATCGCTGGGGAATAAGATTTATTTTGCAACTAAATATACAACATAAATAATATAAACAACAATTTTTTGCTTTAGATTATTCACATTTTATCAAATATACCTATAAACCAGCTAGACAAATTTTCCCCAGCTTATTTGGTATATAGTAGTGCATAAAAAACTTCAAAGATGTCCTAAAACCAAAACAAAACCTGTTTTTGTCTTAGGACAACTTTCCTGATCCACTTCAAAT
This sequence comes from Garra rufa, assembly GCF_049309525.1. Taxonomy (NCBI): domain Eukaryota; kingdom Metazoa; phylum Chordata; class Actinopteri; order Cypriniformes; family Cyprinidae; genus Garra; species Garra rufa. The sequence goes on from NC_133375.1 coordinate 43,745,099, forward strand.
GTTGACTACTGTATACTTCCGTGTTAAAAATACTTTCCCATTTTCTGTTCAATAAGACTACAAAGCAATAAAATAAATGAATTTCCTGATAAATGTTTCTAATTTTACAAAATTGTTCAAATTTTAATTTCTAGTTCATAAACTTTTGACAAAGAACTAATTTTAGTTGACGCGGTGTTTTCTTCACCTTTCTGCTCCAAACCCAGCGTGGCCCCAGAATCCTCCTCATCCTCATCCTTCCTCATGAAGGCCTCATCCACAGGAACGAGCTCACGTGCAATTTGACCATCATCTTCATCAACCGCCAGCCAGCGATTACAGGGGAAGTAATACCTGAGCGTAAGGCGATATGAAGAGTTAGACGTGAGACACGCTCATTACGTTTCTGTGTTATGTGACAATGTGTGGAAGCGCTTTGACACAATAGACTCATAAATAAATCGACACATGCAAATCTTCATGTGATCCGTCTTCCGCAAGTGATATCTGTGTCTTTTAATGTAGCTGCTGGGTAATTCTGAGCATTTTAGATTGTTGCTATGCGGTTGCTGGGTTATCCAGAGTGTTTTCTATTGTTGCTATGTGATTGCTGGGTTGTTCTTAATAGTTTTAAAATATTATGTGGTTGTTTCCTTGCTCTGAACAGTTTTAGATTGTTGCTATGCGGTTGCTGGGTGGTTATAAAGGGTTTAAGAGTGTTGCTATGTGGTTTTTGGTTGTTGCTATTAGACTTGTAGTCAAGACCGCCTAAACCGAGACCAAGACACTACCAAGACCAGAAGGTATCAAGACCAAGACAAGACCAAGACCAAGACCAAGACAGACCATGTCAAGACCAAGACCTAGACCATGTCAAGACCAAGACCTAGACCAAGTCGAGACCAGAGAAAAAAAACAGACTGGTGTTGAAGCTATGCAATAACTGTATGAACAGCAGCATATTAGGGTTCAGCCACAGTTTACGTTCAATACATATTAGACGGTATTACTTCAACTACAGGCAGAGCAATACAGAGACAGACCATGTCATGTGTGTGACTGAGCTCACTGTAAAAAAAATTTCAGACTGGGTGAGATCAACTATGTGTAGCAATTGTATTTTACGTGCATAAGAACTCTTTGTGATCAACAAAAGCAAATTTTATGACCGAGGAATTCGCTGACATACTGACTGCCACTTTAGTCCACTAGCTGCAGGATATGTGCTTGTCTCTTCTTTACGCTCTACGCTACACTCACTGAGGCATAACCATTGACTGTTAATATAGACGGCATAACGTTATATGGATGGATGAGCGCCAACGGCTGTCGCAAAAAAAAATCCATGCATGTGATTGGTTGCATTTGATTTGAAGGGCACAAAATATTAATGTTGCATTATCAAACGTTGTGTTGTCGTGGATACCAAAGATTCTAGAGCGTGTAGGTTTTTTTTTTTTTGAGCGTGTAGTACTGCTAAACCCCGACTATTATGACGGTCTGAGACAGTGAGACCTTGACAAGACCGAGAGGTCCGAGACCAAGACAAGACCAAGACCAAAGACCGTCAAGGCCGTGACAAGACCGAGACCACGTAAAAGACCGGTCTCGAGACATACATCACTAGTTGATATGCAGTTGTTATCTTGTTCTGAACAGTTTTAGAGTGTTGCTATGTGGTTGCTGCGCTGTTATGAAGGGTTTTAGATAGTCGCTATGTGGTTGCTGGGCTGTTGTGAGGGGTTTTAGATTGTTACTATGTGGTTGCTGGGTTATCCTGAGTGTTTAAGGTTGTTGCTATGTGGTTGCTGAGTGTTGCTATGCGGTTGCTGTGCTGTTCTGAAGGGTTTTAGAGTGTTGCTATGTGGTTTTTGAGTGTTGCTATGCAGTTGTTACCTTGTTCTGAACAGTTTTAGAGTGTTGATATGCGGTTGCTGGGCTGTTATGAAGGGTTTTAGATTGTTACTATGTGGTTGCTGGGTTATCCTGAGTGTTTAAGGTTGTTGCTATGTGGTTGCTGGGCTGTTGTGAGGGGTTTTAGATTGTTACTATGTGGTTGCTGGGTTATCCTGAGTGTTTAAGGTTGTTGCTATGTGGTTGCTGGGTGTTGCTATGCGGTTGCTGTGCTGTTCTGAGGAGTTTTAGAGTGTTGCTATGCGGTTTCTGGGCATTTCTATGCAGTTGCTGGGTTGTTTTGAAGAGTTTTGGAGTGTTATGCAGTTGTTTCCTTGTTCTGAACAGTTTTGGAGGGCTGATATGTGGTTGCTGGGCTGTTTTGAGGGGTTTTAGAGAATTGCTAAGCAGTTGCTGGGCTGTTCTGAGGGTTTTAAAGTGTTGCTATGTGGTTTTTGGTTGTTGCTATGCAGTTGCTGGGCTGTTCTGAAGGGTTTTAGAGTGTTGCTATGTGGTTTTTGAGTGTTGCTATGCAGTTGTTACCTTGTTCTGAACAGTTTTAGAGTGTTGATATGCGGTTGCTGGGCTGTTATGAAGGGTTTTAGATAGTTGCTATGTGGTTGCTGGGCTGTTGTGAGGGGTTTTAGATTGTTACTATGTGGTTGCTGGGTTATCCTGAGTGTTTAAGGTTGTTGCTATGTGGTTGCTGAGTGTTGCTATGCGGTTGCTGTGCTGTTCTGAGGAGTTTTAGAGTGTTGCTATGCGGTTTCTGGGCATTTCTATGCAGTTGCTGGGTTGTTTTGAAGAGTTTTGGAGTGTTATGCAGTTGTTTCCTTGTTCTGAACAGTTTTGGAGGGCTGATATGTGGTTGCTGGGCTGTTTTGAGGGGTTTTAGAGAATTGCTAAGCAGTTGCTGGGCTGTTCTGAGGGTTTTAAAGTGTTGCTATGTGGTTTTTGGTTGTTGCTATGCAGTTGCTGGGCTGTTCTGAAGGGTTTTAGAGTGTTGCTATGTGGTTTTTGAGTGTTGCTATGCAGTTGTTACTAGGGATGCACCGATACGAATCGGCCGATCATGCTTGCGCGTTTTGTCAGTAAAGCCGGTTCTGTAATCAGCGGTAAATGCCATCAGGTGCGTGATTTCACGTTGAGCCGTATATAATACACACAGCCGTTGTTTACCGACGAGCTGCGCAAATCAATGTTCATTATCAGTGTGAAAGTGCGCAGCTCGTCAGTGAACAACGGCTGTGTGTAGTATATACGGCTCAACGTGAAATCACGCACCTGATGGCATTTACCGCTGATTACAGAACCGGCTTTACTGACAAAACGCGCAAGTGATCGGCCGACACGGATCGGTGCATCCCTAGTTGTTACCTTGTTCTGAACAGTTTTAGAGTGTTGCTATACGGTTGCTGGGCTGTTATGAAGGGTTTTAGATAGTCGCTATGTGGTTGCTGGGCTGTTGTGAGGGGTTTTAGATTGTTACTATGTGATGTGGTTGCTGGGTTATCCTGAGTGTTTAAGGTTGTTGCTATGTGGTTGCTGGGTGTTGCTATGCGGTTGCTGTGCTGTTCTGAGGAGTTTTAGAGTGTTGCTATGCGGTTTCTGGGCATTTCTATGCAGTTGCTGGGTTGTTTTGAAGAGTTTTGGAGTGTTATGCAGTTGTTTCCTTGTTCTGAACAGTTTTGGAGGGCTGATATGTGGTTGCTGGGCTGTTTTGAGGGGTTTTAGAGAATTGCTAAGCAGTTGCTGGGCTGTTCTGAGGGTTTTAAAGTGTTGCTATGTGGTTTTTGGTTGTTGCTATGCGGTTGCTGGGCTGTTCTGAAGGGTTTTAGAGTGTTGCTATGTGGTTTTTGAGTGTTGCTATGCGGTTGCTGGGCAGTTCTGAAGGGTTTTAGAGTGTTGCTATGTGGTTTTTGAGTGTTGCTATGCGGTTGCTGGGATGTTCTGAAGGGTTTTAGAGTGTTGCTATGTGGTTTTTGAGTGTTGCTATGCAGTTGTTACCTTGTTCTGAACAGTTATAGAGTGTTGCTATGCGGTTGCTGGGCTGTTATGAAGGGTTTTAGATAGTTGCTATGTGGTTGCTGGGCTGTTGTGAGGGGTTTTAGATTGTTACTATGTGGTTGCTGGGTTATCCTGAGTGTTTAAGGTTGTTGCTATGTGGTTGCTGGGTGTTGCTATGCGGTTGCTGTGCTGTTCTGAGGAGTTTTAGAGTGTTGCTATGCGGTTTCTGGGCATTTCTATGCAGTTGCTGGGTTGTTTTGAAGAGTTTTGGAGTGTTATGCAGTTGTTTCCTTGTTCTGGAGGGCTGATATGTGGTTGCTGGGTTGTTCTGAGGGTTTTAAAGTGTTGCTATGTGGTTTTTGGTTGTTGCTATGCGGTTGCTGGGCTGTTCTGAAGGGTTTCAGAGTGTTGCTATGTGGTTTTTGAGTGTTGCTATGCAGTTGTTACCTTGTTCTGAACAGTTTTAGAGTGTTGCTATGCAGTTGTTACCTTGTTCTGAACAGTTTTAGAGTGTTGCTATGCAGTTGCTGGGCTGTTATGAAGGGTTTTAGATAGTTGCTATGTGGTTGCTGGGCTGTTGTGAGGGGTTTTAGATTGTTACTATGTGGTTGCTGGGTTATCCTGAGTGTTTAAGGTTGTTGCTATGTGGTTGCTGGGTGTTGCTATGCGGTTGCTGTGCTGTTCTGAGGGGTTTTAGAGTGTTGCTATGTGGTTTTTGAGTATTGCTATGCAGTTGTTACCTTGTTCTGAACAGTTAAAGAGTGTTGCTATGCGGTTGCTGGGCTGTTATGAAGGGTTTTGGATAGTTGTTATGTGGTTTCTGGGTTATCCTGAGTGTTTAAGGTTGTTGCTATGTGGTTGCTGGGTTATCCTGAGTGTTTAAGGTTGTTGCTATGTGGTTGCTGGGTGTTGCTATGCGGTTGCTGTGCTATTCTGAGGAGTTTTAGAGTGTTGCTATGAGGTTCTGGGTATTTCTATGCAGTTGCTGGGTTGTTTTGAAGAGTTTTGGAGTGTTAGGGGCCGTTCACATGAAGCGTCTTTTGCGCGCGCAAGTTCGTTATTTCAAATGGCTTGCGCGCGCATATTGGAAGCGACGCGGTCGCGACGCGCACGCGGTGCGACGCGCTCGTTTTTTCCAGGCGCGTCCGCGCCGCATCGAGATAAAAACATCTCAACTTTCAGAATGCAGCAAGCGCACCGCAGCTTGGAGCTAGAGCGCAGCTGATGGTTGCTTAGAAACGGCAGACGCTTCCGGAGCGCAAGCGCCCGAGCGCTTTGTTGACAAGGAAGAAAGCAGCGCGCCTAGCGTTTTCCTCGCGTTTTTAGGCGCGACATGTGAACGGCCCCTTATGCAGTTGCTTCCTTGTTCTGGAGGGCTGATATGTGGTTGCTGGGTTGTTCTGAGGGTTTTAAAGTGTTGCTATGTGGTTTTTGGTTGTTGCTATGTGGTTGCTTGTTTTGTTTTTTGAAGAGTTTTAGAGTGTTATGTGATTGTTCCCTTGTTCTAAACAGTTTTAGAGTGTTGTTATGTGGTTGCTGGGCTGTTATGAAGGGTTTGAGTGTGTTGCTATGTGGTTTCTGGGTTGTTCTGAAGGGTTTTAAAGTGTTGCTATGCGATTGCTGGGCTGGTCTGGGGGTTTTAGAGTGTTGTTATGCATTTTTTGGGTGTTGCTATGCAGTTGCTTGTTTTTTTTTTTTGAAGAGTTTTAGAGTGATATGTGATTGTTCCCTTGTTCTAAACAGTTTTAGAGTGTTGCTATCTGGTTGCTGGGCTGTTATGAAGGGTTTTATAGTGTTGCTATGCGGTTGCTGGGTTATCCTGATTGTTTTAAATTGTTGCTATGTGGTTGCTAGTTTGTTCTGAAGTGTTTTAGAGTGTTGCTATGGGTTGCTGGGTTGTTTTGAAGGGTTTTAGAGTGTTGCTATGCGGTTGCTGGATTGTTCTGGAGGGTTTTAAAGTGTTTTTATGCATTTTTCGGGCGTTGCTATGCAGTTGCTTGTTTTCTTTTTAAAGAGTTTTAGAGTTTTATGCGGTTGTTTCCTGGTTATGAACAGTTTTAGAGTGTTGCTATTCGGTTGCTGGGCTGTTCTGAGGGTTTTAGAGTGTTTTTATGCATTTTCGGGCGTTGCTATGCAGTTGCTTGTTTTCTTTTTAAAGAGTTTTATGTGGTTGTTTCCTGGTTATGAACAGTTTTAGAGTGTTGCTATGTGGTTGCTGGGCTGTTCTGAGGGGTTTTCTAGTGTTGCTATGTGGTCGCTGGGTTATTCTGAGTGTGTTAAGGGTGTTGCGGCTGCTGGTTGTTCTGTGGGGGTTTTACAGTGTTGCTATTTGTTTTCTAGATTATTCAGATATCTGTGTCAGGTCATAATCTAACAAATTAGATTGAGTGAATTTACGTGGTGTCATCTTTAGTGTCCACGATCTCCACCCTGTCCAGGTACCAGGCTGACTGATGGCTGTTATCATGACGGATCCTCAGTTTCTTCAAAGGACCCAGTTCCACAGCTGTGATGGAGAATATGTCCTCCTGTAAGTTGAAGCAACACATAACCCTGAATCTACTTCCACAAACATGATGAAAATGCTTGGGTCTGTCAAGGTGGCCTCGATTAAGAGGAGCATATTCAATGTGTGTGGTAAATAATTGATCGGCTCACATTAACACATGAGTAAGACTATACGACAACATCTACTGTGAATAACATGAGGGATCGTGTCAGATTGCTTGCCTTCCATGACTGGACATTTACAGCTCATTCATCTCACCTGTCCACGTTCAAATTTGTTGAGATGATTGGACTTTCTCAGTGGTCGTTCTCCAGTATCTCCGTTCTCTCCATAGATGTTGATAAACACATTGGCATCAGATCCAGCCCCCATCATGTTTCCCGTAAAGATGTGGAGCTCATATGTGTTTTCTGAATCGGAACAGATTATGAATTATTAAAGCAAGGAAGGATTTAAAAGGATTTGATCAATGATACTACAGCTGTAATCTTCTGTGATTTGAGCACCGTGACACACTAGTATTGATGTCACACTGATTGACATAATTAAACATGTCAACAGAACATGATAAAACATTGGTAGGTGTTCATACCCTCCAGCTCCTCGCTGTCCTCAGGCAGAAGTTCCACCACCATCTCTCCATCGTCCTCATCAGAAGCCAGCCAGCGATCACAGGGAAATAAGTATGTCATTGGCACCTCACGCATCTCCTCACCTCCGTCCTCATCCTCATCCTCCTCACTCTTCTTTTTTTTATTCTTCTTCTTCTTTTTATCTTCTTTCTTCTCTTTGGGCACCATGGCCATGACCAGATGCTTGATCTCTACCCGTTCCAGGTACCATCCGGCTCCTATGCCCGTGTCATCATTGCTTATGCGGATCTTAAAGATCTTCCCCACATCTTTAGCCTCAATCTGTTGCACAGACCACAGATGTGTTTGACACTGAGTTGAGTGTGAGGACGATGATGGTTAGACATTGATATTACCTTGAATATGTCTGTTGCTCCTCTTTCAAAGTTATTTGACCTGCAGCTGAGTTGAAGCACCTCTGTCTTTCCTTGATCTCCATATATTTGGATAAAAACATTGGCATTTGTCCCTCCACAAAAGACGTCCCCCGTCATAACCGAGATCTCATAGTTCATCACTACAGGACAGTGGCACAACAACACAATAATACTTCAAGTTTCAAAAAACAAGGATGTGCACAAAATCATTCCAATACTACAATAAATAAATAATAATCATAGCTGGTAGTATGCAGTTGCTTGGTTGTTCTGAAGGGTTTTAGAGTGTTGCTATATGGTCGCTGGGTTATTCCGAGTGTTTCAGTGTTGCTATGTGGTTGCTGGGGTTTTCTAAGGCACTTTAGAGTGTTGCTATGCGGTTGCTGGGTTATCCTGAGTGTTTTAGAGTGTTGTTATATGGTTTCTGGGGGTTGCTGGGATGTTCCGTAGGGGTTTTAGAGTGCTGTTATGCGGTTGTTGGGTTATCCTAAATGTGTTTTAGAGTGTTGCTATGTGGTTACTGGGGTGTTCTAAGGCACTTTAGAGTGTTGCTATGCGGTTGCTGGGTTTTCCTGAGGGTTTTTAAAGTGTTATGCGTTGCTGGGTTATCCTGAGTGTTTTAAAGAGTTGTTATGTGCTTTCTGGGTGTTGTTGTGCAGTTGCTGGATTGTTTTGAAGGGTTTCAGAGTGTTGCTGTATGTTTGCTGGGGTGTTCTAAGGGGATTTAGAGTGTTGCTGTGCGGTTGCTGGGTTATCCTAAGTGTTTTAGAGTGTTGATATGTGGTTTCTGGATGTTGCTATGTGGTTGCTGGGTTGTTCTAAAGGGGTTTTGAGTGTTGCTATGCGGTTGCTGGACTGTTATTAATGGTTTTAGAGTGTTGCTATGCAGTTGCTGGGGTGTTCTAAGGGGTTTTAGACTGTTGCTATGCAGTTGTTGGATTATCCTGAGTGTTTACGAGCATTGTTATGTAGTTTCTGGCTGTTGCTATGCAGTTGCTGGGGTGTTCTAAGGGGTTTCTGATTGTTGCTATGCAGTTGCTGGGTTATTCTGAGAGTTAAGGGTATTGTTATGTGGTTTCTGGGAGTTGCTATATGTTTGCTGGGTTGTTCTGAAGGGTTTTAGAGTGTTGCTATGCGGTTGCTGGGGTGTTCTAAGGGGTTTATGACTGTTGCTATGCAGTTGCTGGGTTATTCTGAGAATTTAGGGTATTGTTATGTGGTTTCTGGGAGTTGCTATGTGTTTGCTGGGTTGTTCTGAAGGGTTTTAGAGTGTTGCTATGCAGTTGCTGGGTTGTTATGAAGGGTTTTAGAGTGTTGCTATGTGGTTTCTGGGGCTTGCTATGCGGTTGTTGGGGTGTCCTAGGTTTTTTTTAAATTGTTGCTATGCAGTTGCTGGGTTATCCTGAGAGTTTTAGAGTTTTGTTATGTGGTTTCTGGGGCTTGTCATGCGGTTGCTGAATCGTTCTGAAGGGTTTTAGAGTGTTGCTATGTGGTTTCTGGTGCTTGCTTTGCGGTTGCTGGGTTATCCTGAGCGATTAAGAGTATTGTTATGTGGTTTCTGGGTGTTGCTATGCAGTTGTTGGGGTGTTCTAAGGGGTTTAAGATTGTTGCTATGTGTTTGCTGGGTTGTTCTGAAGGGTTTTAGAGTGTTGCTATGTGTTTGCTGGGTTGTTCTGAAGGGTTTTAGAGTGTTGCTATGCAGTTGCTGGGTTGTTATGAAGGGTTTTAGAGTGTTGCTATGTGGTTTCTGGGGCTTGCTATGCGGTTTTTGGGGTGTCCTAGGTTTTTTTAATTGTTGCTATGCAGTTGCTGGGTTATCCTGAGAGTTTTAGAGTATTTTTATGTGGTTTCTGGGTGTTGCTATGCGGTTGTTGGGGTGTCCTAGGGTTTTTTAACTTGTTGCTATGCAGTTGCTGGGTTATCCTGAGAGTTTTAGAGTGTTGCTATGTGGTTTCTGGGTGTTGCTATGCGGTTGTTGGGGTGTCCTAGGGTTTTTTAACTTGTTGCTATGCAGTTGCTGGGTTATCCTGAGAGTTTTAGAGTTTTGTTATGTGGTTTCTGGGGCTTGCTATGCGGTTGCTGGGTTATCCTGAGCGATTAAGAGTATTGTTATGTGGTTTCTGGGTGTTGCTATGCGGTTGTTGGGGTGTCCTAGGGTTTTTTAACTTGTTGCTATGCAGTTGCTGGGTTATCCTGAGAGTTTTAGAGTGTTGCTATGTGGTTTCTGGGTGTTGCTATGCGGTTGTTGGGGTGTCCTAGGGTTTTTTAACTTGTTGCTATGCAGTTGCTGGGTTATCCTGAGAGTTTTAGAGTTTTGTTATGTGGTTTCTGGGGCTTGCTATGCGGTTGCTGGGTTATCCTGAGCGATTAAGAGTATTGTTATGTGGTTTCTGGGTGTTGCTATGCAGTTGTTGGGGTGTTCTAAGGGGTTTAAGATTGTTGCTATGCATTTGCCGGTTTATCCTGAGAGTTTTAGAGTATTGTTATGTGGTTTCTGGGGGTTGCTATGCGATTGCTGGGTCATCCTGAGCGATTAAGAGTATCGTTATGTGGTTTCTGGGTGTTGCTATGCAGTTGTTTGAGTGTTCTAAGGGGTTTAAAATTGTTGCTATGCAGTTGCTGGGTTATCCTGAGTGTTTTAGAGTGTTATGTGGCTTCTGAGGGTTGCTATGCAGTTGCTGGGTTGTTCTGAAGGGTTTTAGATAGAGGCCGACTGATATATCAATTTACTGATATTTTTCCAGATTTTTAACCATTCCACCATTATCGTATATTGGATTTGTTATATATATATCTATAGATATAGATATATAGTCTTACCTCAAGACACTTACTTGAAAAGCATATTAAGTCTTGTTTTCTAAAAAAATTATAGAATTTTTATTTAAAACCAGAAACAAAAAATATTGTTCATTGGGATCAGAAAAATAAATTTCATTTGTTATGAGTGTGTTGCTATGTGGTCTTAAGTAATTTTGCTTCTCAAGTAAATGTAGTTTGATTTAAGAATGGAAAACAAGGCGAAAATAGTATTATTTTTTTTTTGCAGTGTGTTTTCAGTGGGCATTCGCTACATAATATGTTAGCATGTTTACATTGTTCAACTTCCAGTATTTCACTCGGGTAAATTTCCACCTCCGTCTTCCCATCAGCCTCGTCTCTGCACAGCCAGCGGTGACTGGGGAACATGTAGTGTTTGCCGTGATTCGGCACCATGATCTGAACGCTGTCCAGAAACCAACCGGCACGCATCCCTTCATTAGTGTGACCTATCAGGAGTCGGTTGATCTAGATTTAAGAAAAGCATCTTCATAAGTTTAAGAAAACTTATACGTGTCTGTTAGGAACACATGAAAGCACATGTACCTGCCCGATGTCAGCGGTGTCGACGGTGAAAACATCCACCCGTCCTGCCTCGAAGTAATTGCGCAGGTTGTTGTCAGAGACCGCGAGTATCATTCTGCTGGTGTCTCCCTTCTCGCCGTAGAACTTCACAAACACTTTAGAGTCTGAACTTCCTCCGCTGACGTTACCCGTCTTCACTGCGATGTGATAGCTGACGTCTGAAAAAAAATTATCATGTGTTCTAAGAACTGAAAAAGTGAATTTGATCTTTGCGCTAAATACTGAAATCTGGTTTTACACTCCAATGCAGGATTTTGGTGAAACTACAGTGAGTTGTGAGGTTACTTATGAAAAATAAAACACTTACTAAACATTCATTACATCACAAAAATGCAAAATATTTTTAACAACAATCAAAATAAAAAATTAAATCCTAATCAAAAAAATTTAGAATTTAAATGAATAATTTAAGATTAAATAAATCATGAATTAAAATAAAACCATTACTAAAAATTAATGAAATCATAAAAAATAAAAAATAAAAATAAAAATAAAAACTATAAAATAAAACAAAAATTATGAAATCATAAAAATGTATGATTAAAATAAATAATTTAAAATTAAATTCATCAAAATACACAGTAATTGTGACCCTCGACCACAAAACCAGTCTTAGCACGAGTACAGTATATTTGTAGCAATAGCCAAAAATACATTGTATGGGTCAAAATAATTGATGTTTCGTTTATGCCAAAAATCAATAGGATATTAAGTAAAAATCATGTTCCAAGAAGTTTTGTAAATTTCCTACCATAAAAATATCAAAACTTAATTTTTTATTAGTAATATGCATTGCATTTTAAATATATATCTAGTGTTTTTTAGAAAACTTTACTTCACCACATTCTAAAGCATAATGTAATACTTTTAACTCCACTAAATTTCATAAATAAAAGTTGTTTGTTTTACCTTTAATACTTACATTATAGTTAAAAATGTACTACTTTCTTGTACTCGAGTAAATTTCTTTTATTACTTTTACTTGAGTAAAAGTAAAAATGTAATATATTTCTAATGTAATGAAGTAATAAATATTATTTAATATGAAAGGTTGTGCAGTAAAAAGTACAATATTATGCTTTGGAAAGTTGTGAAGTAAAGTTTTCTAAAGAAAAACGCTTATAAGATACTTAAAAATAGTACTTTTACTACATTCTGCCTGTGCTAAGAGCTTCATTAGGACCACTTTAAAGTATTTAGATTTTTTTTTGCACCCTTAGATTCCAGATTTTCACATAGTTGTATCTCGGACAAATATTGTCCCTTATGACTGGTTTTGTGGCCATTGGTCACAATAATAAAAAAAAAATAAGTAACATTAAAATGAATAACTTTAAAATACTGAACAATCATAATGAAATATTACATTAACTAAAAAATAAAAGCATAGCATTTAAATGAATAAACACAACAAAAATAAAATATTCATTAAAAATGAATGAAATCATAAAATATATATATAAAACTTAAAGGAAAACGTTTGAGATGATTGTATATGATATATATGATAGCAAACTCACTATAAAGTCTTTGTCCTTCTGCAAGTGGCACCAACTCGCGAACAATCTGCCCATCATCTTCATTGCGGTCGAACCATCTGAACAAATGAAGGAAGATATTTAAAAAAAACCCGTAAAGTTTAAGTTTTTAAGTTAATGGATTGACGGTAACCTGTTGCATGGGAACTCGACGGCCTGTGATTCAGCCTGGCCTTCCTCTCTGACGATCACTTTATCCACAAACCATCCACAGCCTCCGCCGCGACCGTCGTGACCGAGACGCACCCTTCGCACCCGCCCGATGGACACAGCCTCAATAATGAACTCATCCGCCTGTGGGAAACACATGGAAGACACAGCTAACATTTTTGGTTCCCAGAATGTTCTATTTTAAGATTTTGGGTAGCCAGGAAAGTTTTCATAACTGAACTTGTTCAGTATATCACTGCTAAGTGGTTCTTTGGTTTGTGATCACATGGGGAACCAATTTAAATGCTATATAGCACCTATAAAGATGTTCTTCAGCAGTTCTTCAAGGTGGTTAAGGTGCTATATAGCACCATCTTTAAAGATAAAGTTGCTGTAGCACTTGAAGTGGTTCCATCATGATTAGAGTGTAGTTTTTGCTTTGTAGTACGTTACTCTAACATTTCTGCACAGTTTAGCATAAACAGTATGAAAGATGGATTCTTATAATCAGTGTTATACAAACCATATCTTCTCTTTATTTATTATTTAATTAATAAAATAATCTGAGCACATTAGATTTCAAATAGAAGATTAAATAAGATTATATTTATTAATTATGTAAGATTTACTAGATTTCACACAGATTTTTACATTTGTTCAGCATCAAATAACAATAACATAAATATGTGACCCTGGACCACAAAACCAGTCATAAGGTTAAATTTTACAAAACTGAGATGTTTACATCATATGGAAGCTCAATAAATAAGCTTTCTTTTGATGTATGGTTTGTTAGGATAGGACAATATTGGCCGAGATACATCTATTTGAATATCTGGAATCTGAGGGTGCAAAAAAATCAAAATACTGAGAAAATCACCTTTAAAGTTGTCCAAATTAAGTTCTTAACAATGCATTTTACTAATCAAAAATTACATTTTGATATATTTACAGCAAGTATTTTAAAAAAACCTTCATGGAACATGATCTTTACTTAATTTCCTAATGATTTTTGGCATAAAAGAAAATCATTTTGACCCATACAATGTATTTTTGGCTATTGCTACAAATATACCCCAGCGACTTAAGACTGGTTTTGTGGTCCAAGGTCACATATGATCTATGGTTTTTAAAATATGAAATTTATTCGCAGATGAAAAGATGGATAAAAATTATTTAACCTAAATAAGATCAATGTTGGAGAAAGTTACTTTTAAAAGTAATGCATTACAATATTGAGTTACTCCCTAAAAAAGTAACTATTACGTTACTTAGTTACTTTTTATGGAAAGTAATATGTTAGTTATTTTTAGGTTTTTAAAAAAAAAAAATTCCCTGCAACATTCTAGAAACATTATTATTTGGTTCTCAAAAACAACCAAACAACAACCAAATACTAACATTAGGGGAACGTTCTGTGTAAGTTATTTTTAGTTTTTTTTTTTAATTACTTCCCTGCAACATTCTGGGAACGTTATTATTTGGTTCTCAAAAACAACCAAACAACCAAATACTAACATTAGGGGAACGTTCTGTGTAAGTTATTTTTAGTTTTTTTTTTAATTACTTCCCTGCAACATTCTAGAAACGTTATTATTTGGTTCTCAAATATAACCAAATGAGAACCAAATACTAACGTTAGGGGAACGTTCTGTTTTTCTGGGTAAAGCATCAGAGAAACAGATATACAAACACAAGCACTTCATAGAAGCTCTACAAAAACGGCACTAACGTTGCCTTTCTCAAACTTGTTGACATTGTTCTTGCAGTTGATCAAACTGCGGTCGCCCGTGTCGCCCTGATCTCCAATCAGACACAGAAACACATGGGCGTCTGTTCCTCCGCCGCTCACGTTCCCTGTGTAGACTGTGATGCGATATTTGATCGCTGGAGAAACAAAAATATCCATTAGAAAGCAAGATGTGATGTTGTAGATTAATGTTAATGATAATAATAATGCATAATGATGTACGTGTCAGAGGTTCAGGGATCAGATCTCCAGTGGCTGGAAGCTCTCGCACCACCTCGTTATCGTCCTCATTAGCATCCAGCCAGCGCTCACATGGGAATTTAAATGTTTCCTTTGTTAAAGTTTTCATTATGGACATCTTCGGAAACAAGAAGACGACTGTTATATACATATAAAGTGAGAAACATTAAATGCAGCCACATCTTAAGCTCTTACTCGACTTAAATGCCAGCCGGCAAAGGGATTTCTTCTTTCATGCCAGATTCTCAGTTTAGTCAGCTTCCCGAGATCTGGTAGTTCAACCTGACAAAGGGATGATAAATTAATCGTATTCAGTGCAGATTAGATGGTTAGAACTGCTGAAATGCATAAACAATGACAATCCGTACAGCAACAAAAAAAAAATTGTAATAAAATACTATTACAAGAAATTCATTGTTTCAAGAAATATATTATAATATATAATACATAAAATAGACGTTATGTCTTTAGAGACCTATCACCTCTGAACTAAAGAGAAAAGGCCAATGAATATTGGCATGCCAAGCCACTCCCCGTACATACGGGCATATAAGATGGCAGCGTGCCTTCACTCATTCAGGTTTCTGCTGAGGAGCCGAGCCTTAATCCGGCAGTCAGCACAGTTCAGGATTGTGGCAGGGAACGTCTCCGTTCCCTCCTTCAGGAACAGGGGTTACAGATGTAACCTAGACGTTCCCTCTCACTCGTTCACTCATTTGGGATCTACCCATGGAAATTGCCACAGTCCTGAACAACGTTACGTAGTTGAGGCACAAATGCTGACAGGCAAGTGTGTCATGACAAATGGACTCAATACGTATCCCACCCAACACCCTGGAAGACAGATACATGGGCCCACCAGGTGTGCCATATGTACCGTAGCAACCGTGGGGGGGCGGAGACATGATGAAACTTACGTCATGTGGAACAGAGGGAAAGAATATACAATCAGGTCCATATATATTTGGACACTGACACACTTTTCATAATTTCGGCTCTGTATGGCACTAGAATAGTTTTAAAATGATACAATCAAGATGAAATTGAAGTGCAGACTTTAAGCTTTAATTCAAGGGGTTGAACAAAAATATAACATAAAATGCTAAGGAATTACAACCATTTTTATACACAGACCCCCCATTTTGAGGGGCTCAAAAGTAATTGGACAAATAAATATAATCATAAATAAAATGTTCATTTTTAATATTTTTGTTGTTGAGAATCCTTTGCAGGCAATGACTGTCTTAAGTCTGGAACTCATGGACATCACCATAGACTGGGTTTCCTCCTTTGGGGTGCTTTGCCAGGCCTTTACTGCAGCTGACTTCAGTTGTTGTTGGTTTGTGGGTCTTTCTGCCTTTAGTTTTGTCTTCAGCAAGTGAAATGCATGCTCAATCAATTTGAAATCAGAAGATTAACTTGGCCATTGCAGAATATTCCACTTTTTTTACCTTTAAAAACTCTTGGGTTGCTTTTGCTGTCTGTTTTAGGTCATCGTCCATTTGTACTATGAAGAGCCGCCCAAACAACTTTGCTCCATTTAACTGAATCTGGGCAGACAGTATATCCCTATACACTTCAGAATTCTTCCGGCTGCTTCGGTCTTCTGTCACATCATCACTAAACACCGGTAACCCAGTGCCACTGGAAGCCATGCATGCTCATGCCATTACACTGCTCCACCATGTTCACAGAGCTGTTCCAAGCCTTCTACATACTTTTTTCTTCCCGTCATTCTAGTACACGTTGATTTTAATTTCAGCAGTCCAAAAAATGTTTTTCCAGAAGTGGTCTGGCTTTTTTAAATATGTTTTGACAAAGTCTAATCTGGCCTTGTTTGTGCCTTATAGTAAACCCTCTCTATTTTGCTCTGGTGAAGTCTTCTCTTGATTGTAGACTTTGACAGTGACACGGCTAACTCCTGGAGAGTATTCTTCACCTGGCTGGATGTTGTAAAATGTTTTATTACCGTGCAGAGGATCATCCAATCATCCACCATACTGTCATCTTTTGTGAACATCCAGGCCTTTTTATGTTGCTGAGCTCACCAGTGTGTTCTTTTTCTTCTCAGAATTCACCAAACTGTTGATTTGGCCACTCTTAATGTTCCTGCTATCTCTCTGATGCATTTCTTTGGTTTTTGAAGCCTAACAATTGTCTGTTTTACTTGCATGCAGAGCTCCTTTGACCGCATGATGGGTTCAGAGCAACAGCTTCCAAATACAAATTGGCACACTTAGAATCAACTCCAAACCTTTTACCTGGTTAATTGATGTAGAAAAAATTAAGGAATAGCCCACAACTGTCCATGAAACAGCTTTTAAGTCAACTGTCCAATTACTTACGGTCCCTTGAAAAAGGGGGAGGTACATATTAAAGAGCTGTAATTCCTTAACCTTTCTACCAATTTGATGAGACTGCCTTAAAAATTAAAGCTCAGAGTGTGCACTTTAAGCTAGGGCTGTAGTACTCGAGTCCGGTCTTGGACTCGAGTCCGGTCTTGAGACCGTTTTTTTATGGTCTCGGACTTGTCTCGGACTCGCTGGTATTCGGACTCGGACTTGTCTCGGTCTCGGCCACTGGTCTTGCCAAATATGGCTTTTGGTCTCGACCGAGTCCAGGTGTCTTTATTATGTTCCCAGTAAGCACACATTTTAAACTTTTTTTCATTTTAATTTTTTCATTTCACCCGCCCGAATTTAATTAAAATATTATTTTTCGTCACGTCATCTGCCCGAACGACCCATCACTACCAATAACCAATCACAAAAACAAAAAAATAAAAAACAAAAAAAAGTAATAACCAATCACACACTAGATTATATTTGCACGGCACGCTCTGCATCTGCGTGCCCTGCTAACGTTAATTTTCATTGATTCACACACACTCTAACAAACGAAAATGTCCGCCAATTCTGCCATTATCAAGTTTGCTTATAGAAATCACCAGGAATTTATCAGCGCTGCACTTAAAAAGAAACACAGGGCAGACTGCAAATTCTGCAAAGCAACAATTTCGGAAACCTGTGGGACAACGTCAAACTTCGTCAGACACCTGCAGAGGAATTATACATCGCGGTAAGTTAACTGCAGAGCTGGAGCTGCTAAGCCTTGACTATGTGTTAATGTTAACATTAGCTAACATAGCAGAAGATAAAGGTAATGTTCTTGGACATAAATTTATAATAATTCACAAATTAGTGTACCCCCTCTGTAATACTGGTCACTTCTTTTCTACACTACTGTACATCTGCAGTGAAGCTATATTGTAATTTAGTTGCTTAAATGCTCAGTACTAGTACCAAGCATTGGTAATAGTAGTGGGTTGGTGTTTGTATATCAGTTCTAACACTGCTATTATGAGGTATCACCATATGTCATCATTCTGTTTTCTTTAGATTAATAGATTATATGATATCAAGGGGAATGTCTATACTTAAAAATCATGGGTGTTGTGACACTGTTTTTGCTTTTAGATCAACAAATAATAACCCAAAATGATTGTCTTGATGATGTCATGCATAAGACTTTTTTTTACCTGTCCTGGACTCGGTCTTGACTCGGACTCGAACTTTTTTGGACTCGGTCTTGTCTTGGACTCGAACCTCTTTGGACTCGGTCTTGACTTGGACTCGACTAGTCCTGGTCTTGGACTTGTCTTGGACTCGACTAAGGTGGTCTTGACTACAGCCCTACTTTAAGCCCATATTCATTGTATAACTGTAACTTGAATATGTTTTGGTCAACAGCTAAAATAATAAAATTGTGTCAGTGTCCAAAAATATATGGACCTGACTGTAACTAAGTCATAGATATATGAAGGGGAAGCACGGTGAGTAACCATGGAAAAATACCGAACATGATGCCACAACCAGAGGGAATGAAGAGCACGGTCACGGACTAGTCCGTCCTAGTCCAGGCTGCAGGGCATGGAGGACCCAGAGTTCACATAAGAGGAACAACTGGGGGAACAGTGCATGGATTCGTAAGGAATGGCACAGCAAGCCGACACCAAGCCAGCCTCCAGCAAATTACCTGATGTTACCTTAGCACACAGGAGGACACAGGCTCAATGCAAAGATATAGAATCTCATGAAAGTATTGGGTGTCTCCACACCCGCAGCACTGCATATGTCTGCCAGAGAGGCACTGTTACCCACTGTGTTGGAGGAGGCTACACTCTGGGTGGAGTGAGCTCGAACTCCTAGGGGAGCACTGGCTCACCATGGAACTCATACGCCAAGATGATGGCATCTACCACCCAATGGGCCAACCTCTGTTTGGAGACAGCATTCCCCTTCAGCTGTCCCCCAACCAGAAAAAGAGGGCCTGAAGCTCCGGGGGCAGTCCTAGTAAACGCGCAGGGCGTGAACGGGACACAGCAACACTAAGGCCGGGTCTGACTCCTCCGGGGGCAGAGCTTGCAGGTTCACCACCTGATCCCGAAAGGGAGTGGTGGGAACCTTGTGCACATAACCAGACCTGGGTCTCAAGGTCATGTGAGAATCAGCCGGGCCGAATTCAAGGCACGTCTCATTGACTGAGAATGCTTGCAGGTCTCCCACCCTCATTATGAAAGTGAGCACGGTCAGTAGCAAGGTCTTAAGCAACATTTATTTTGGCCTCGGTCAGAGAGTATTAGAGCTGGCAGTGGAAAGATTACTGAGAGGTAAACAGATCTATCTGAGGCTTCCCGGATTGACTCCAGATAAGCTGGTCCGCCTGAGGATGGAGTCACCATTCTCTGCTCATTGGCTGCACGATCCAGCTCTCCTGGAACATGAACAATGCACAGCGATTTGAGCCGCGCCTGACTCCAGAGGAGGAGATGGCAGGCAAGTAGCGACATGCAATAGGAGCATAACCTCCCTGGCTGTTGACTAGCACGTGTTTGGCCCGCAGCTTTGGAAGGGACTGGCACAGAGCGAGGAGCACTGCTAGCAACTTGAGGCAATTGATATGCCACTGCAGTCGAGGTCTTGTCCAGGAGCCCGAGGCTGCCTGCCTGTTGCATACGGCACACTAGCTAGTCATAGAGGCATCTGTGTTGACCACTGAGGTGGCAACATACCGGGGTAATGCCAACCCCGGAGTGTGCCACGATGCCATGCTCATCTCAGTATTCGGTAATGTAGCCAGCACTGAAGTGGTCTCATATAGAGCAAACCGAGCGATGTGACTGCAACTGTTGCTGCTATATGCACCAGGAGCTTCTGATAGATTTTGTGAGGGACCGCTGTGTTGTGCTTGAGGAATTTCAGGCAGTTCAGCACAGACTGTGCATGCTCATTTGTAAGCCCCAGATGGCCAAGGTGGCTGAAGAAACGGTCTGTGTCAAGGCAAAATCGAGACGTGAAAGTACGAGTCCTTCAGGTCGATGGCTGCAAACTAATCCTGGTGACCTACGCATGAAAGGATGCATTTTCAGGTGAGCATCTTGAATGGTAGCCTGTGCAGGGACTGATTCAGAACTCAAAGGTCCAGGATAGGTCATAACCCACCGCTCTTCTTGGGTACAATGAAATAGGGACTGTAGAATCCCGATTTCATATGGGCTGGAGGGACCGGCTCGATTGCATCCTTCACCAGGAGAACTGCAATCTCCACACACAGGACAGAGGCATTTCTGTCCGTAGATGTGAAAAGGACACCTGAGTGAGCACCTCGCGAATTGATTTGCGTAGGAGTCCTACCGTCCAGATCAACCAGCGAGATGGACTGGGGAGCACTAGCCAGGCTGCGTATAAGCCTCAACTGATCTATATTTAAAACTATTATATTATCTTAGAGATACTAAAATATAAGAAATATTTTCAAACCACATAATACATTTTAGATTTAAATGCAGTTTTGTGGTATGAAAATAAACTCAATTTTTAATTACATGTATCCATCTTTAATTGCTAATTACCATGAACTTGTCCAGCTGGCCCTGCTCAAAGTTGTCGGTTTTGTTGTCGAGTCTTATCTCGTCCGACTTGCCCTTCTCGCCGTATATCTGGAATAAGATGGCCGCATCTGTTCCTGCTCCTGGAAGATCTGACGTCCAGATCCAGAGAGACCACGGATGCTCTGAGGAGCAGAAGATCCGTTTAATCTCAAAAAACCTACAACCTGTTTCTCTCTCACATTACAAGCATTACTCACTTTTTTGCCTCTTCTGCCTGAGCGACACCATTTCATACAGTTCTCTCTCGATGAGACCGTCGCCCTCATCCTCGTCCAACCATTTAGAGCAGGGGAACGTCTGCTCAATGCCAGTGAATGGACAGAAAACGACCACCTACAACACACACACAAAAAAAAAAAACACAGACAAGTGAAACATTTAAAGAAGCAGCATTTTCAGCTTAGGACAGCATAGGTGAATAAAGAAAACTATTTTAAATATTAGAATTTATATAATAATATAATTAAATATAACTTTATTTAGCAATTTTTGTGAGATATATACTCAGAATTGTGGGAGGGAAAAAGTCTCAATTATGAGATAAAAAGACACAATTGCTTGTTTTTATTTTGATCCTGTGCATGTATCGCGAATCATTTGATTCAGAATTGGAATTCAAAGCACATATAGTGAATCATTTGATTCAGAATTGGAATTCAAAGCGCGTAATGCAAATCATTTGATTCAGAATAGGAATTCAAAGCACATATAGTGAATCATTTGATTCAGAACGGGAATTCAAAGTGTCTATCGCAAATCTTTTAATTCAGAACGGAAATTAAAAGCACGTATTGCAAAACTTTTAATTCAGAACGTGAATACAAAGCATGTATCACAAATCATTTGATTCAGAACGGGACTACAAAGCAAGAACATGAATCATTTGATTCAGAATGACAATTCAAAGTGTCTATCGTGAATCTTTTGATTCAGAATGAGAATATGAAGCACGTATCACAAATATTTTCATTGAGAATGGGAATTCAAAGCACGTATCACAAATCTTTTGATTCAGAACGCAAATTTAAAATGTCTATCGCAAATCTTTTGATTCAGAATGGAAATTCAAAGTGTCTTTTGCAAATCTTTTAATTCAGAATGGAAATTAAAAGCACGTATTGCAAAACTTTTGATTCAGAACGGGAATACAAAGCATGTATCACAAATCTTTTGATTCAGAACTGGACTACAAAGCACGTAACATGAATCATTTGATTCAGAACGACAATTCAAAGTGTCTATCGTGAATCTTTTGATTCAGAACGCGAATTTAAAATGTCTATCGCAAATCTTTTGATTCAGAATGGGAATATGAAGCATGTATCATGAATCTTTTGATTCAGAATGGAAATTCAAAGCGCTTAATGCAAATCATTTGATTCAGAATGGGAATATGAAGCATGTATCATGAATCTTTTGATTCAGAATGGGAATTCAAAGCATGTATCGCAAATCATTTGATTCAGAACGCAAATTTAAAATGTCTATCGCAAATCTTTTGATTCAGAATGGAAATTCAAAGCGCGTAATGCAAATCATTTGATTCAGAATGGAAATTTAAAATGTCTATCGCAAATCTTTTGATTCAGAATGGAAATTTAAAATGTCTATCGCAAATCTTTTGATTCAGAATGGAAATTCAAAGCGCGTAATGCAAATCTTTTAATTCAGAATGGAAATTAAAAGCATGTATTGCAAAACTTTTGATTCAGAACGGGAATACAAAGCATGTATCACAAATCTTTTGATTCAGAACTGGACTACAAAGCACGTAACATGAATCATTTGATTCAGAACGACAATTCAAAGTGTCTATCGTGAATCTTTTGATTCAGAACGCGAATTTAAAATGTCTATCGCAAATCTTTTGATTCAGAATGGGAATATGAAGCATGTATCACAAATCTTTTGATTCAGAATGGAAATTCAAAGTGTCTATTGCGAATCTTTTAATTCAGAATGGAAATTAAAAGCACGTATTGCAAAACTTTTGATTCAGAACGGGACTACAAAGCACGTAACATGAATCATTTGATTCAGAACAACAATTCAAAGTGTCTATCGTGAATCTTTTGATTCAGAATGGGAATATGAAGCATGTATCACAAATCTTTTGATTCAGAATCAATGGTAAAGTTGAAGCGAAGATGAGGCATGAAATGATGATGGAGGACAGAGACTTGACCTTGTCACAGTACCAGCCGGGACTAACGCCTCCGTTATCATGACCGATGGTGACTCGGCTGAGCGGACTGAGCAGTGCTGCAATCTCCACGTTAAAGATGTCAGTCAGGCCGCGCTCAAACTTCCCTCCCTCCAGGAAGATCTTGCCGCTGTTCTTCAGGCCTTTGGAGCCGTGCATGATCATGTGGATTTTGGAGTTGGTACCTGCACCTCTGATCTTCCCAGTCACCACCTGAACATTGTACACGATGCCTACAAAAACAATCGTTTGATCAAAAATGCAGTAAAAATGTAAAATATTTTTTTAATTTAAAATAGCTGTTTTCTATGAGAAAATCTGTTTAAATGTCATTTATTTCTGTGATCAAAACTGAATTTTTAGCATCATTACTTCAGTCTTAAGTGTCACATGATTTATCAGAAATCATTCTAATATGCTGATTTTCTACTTAAGAAACCTCTTTGATTATTATTAATGTTGAAAACAGTTGTGCTGCCAAAAATATTTTTGTGGAAACCGTCATACATTTTATTTTTCAGATGAACAGAAAGTTTAAAATAACAGTATTTATTTGAAATAGAAATATTTTGGAACATTATAAATGTTTTTACTGTCACTTTTCATCAATTTAATGCATGATGCCGATGTTGGTTTTTCTGAAGGTTGTATGCTTTTGCCAGTGTTTACCGGTGGGTTGACTGCCTCCAACCAGAACATCTCTCTGTATCTTCCCATCGTCCTCATCGATGGCAAACCAGCGACTGATGGGAAACTCGTACACGGCCTTGTTTCCCAAATCATCCACTATGACCTGAAATAAAAGCAGACAGCTAGAGGTGAACGCTGGGTTTCATTGGTGTCCGTGTGAACAATCTATGCGCATATCTATCTGAGGCGGCGGCTCTCATCAGCAGGAAAACCAATCCTGTAGAGTAGTGCGGTGTTTCCTTTCAGTGTGGATAAGGTGACGAGGATGACCTCATCCTCAGAGATGTGATGTGAGGCGGAGTGCGGCTCTCCAACAGGATGAAAAAGTTCAAGACAAACTGTGGTGTCACCAGCCTGAAATCAATGATTTGCGAATCTGGATTTCAAAGCGCGGATCTAGAAAGCTGCTCTAAATCAAATGACTCGTGAACCATCGGTCATTTCAGATCAGGACTTTGGAGCGTGGATCATGAATCGTTCAAGTTGCTAAATGATTCGCAAACCGGCTCCAAAGTTCCAATCTAAATCAAATCATTCACAAACCCGCTATGAAGTCCCGAATAATGATTTGCGAACAATCATTTTAGATCGGGAGTTCGGAGTGCGAATCGCGAATCGAATGAAGTTCGGATCTGAATCAAATGATTCGCAAACCCGCTCTAAAGTTGTGAACTAAATCAAAGGATTCGCGGACAGGCTCTAAAGTTCCTAACTAAATCCCACTCTGAAGTTTGATCTAAATCAAATGATTCGCGAACACGTTGTGAACCTCCGAACTAAATCGAATGATTCATGAACCCGCTCCGAAGTTCGGATCTGAATCAAAAGTTTCAAGAACCTGCTTTAAAGATACGATATAACTCAAAAGATTCGCGAACCCGCTCTGAAGTTCCGAACTCCATCAATTTGCGAACATTATCTGAAATTCCAGTCTAAATCCAGGGTTCTTACACCTTTTCCTAAGTAAAATTCAAGCACTTTTCAAGCACTTTCAAGGTGCATTTTTAAGATTTTCCAGCACTGTGTTCAATTACATGTTCACATACATGAGTTCTTAATTTTAAATCAGATGTTATTGTGCTATTAAAAAACAACTGTCTGGATTGCATATAGCATTGCCTAATATACATAGCCAACATAGAGTATACAAATTATATCATTTAAAATATTTAGGTAATATAATTTACAGAGTGTCTGCAGTATTTTTTAAATAAAATTTAAAGGCTTTTTAAGACACAAATAAAAGTAATACTGTATGAGTGGAGCAGGGCAATGTCTATGTTAACATATTTATGACTAGTATAAAATGACTAAGGAAAACCATGATACTAAACTAAAATTCTAAAACTTGCAGTTCAAAAACAAGTTTTTCACAAATACATTTCACATTTCAGCCTAAAAGTACTAAAAGGTAGTCAAAAAGAAGCTATAAAATTAATAATAAAATTAATTTAACTAGCCCCACTGTTTACAGTCTATCCGCAGAAGTTTTAAATACCAATTTTAAGCAAATTATGACCCTTTTTAAGAGCTGCACAAGTAAAATGAACAGTATGAGTAGGGTTGGACAATGTACGGTAACATATTTAGCCATAAAATGACATGATTTATAATTCAGATTTTCTCAAAAACAAAACATCTTATACAATCGTATTTCAGCCTTTATACCAAAGAGGAATAAATCAAGTATACAATTTATTATACTTATTTAAAACATATACTGTCTTAATTGTTTAGATTTTGAGAAAGCACATTAACCTTTCACATTTACAACTCTATGTGTTGCTGCATAAAAACATCGGTCTATATTTGCAATAATCTGGCTATAAACAGCTGAAAATTTGCAAATTCATTCTCTGTCACGAGGGGGCGCTATAAGAGCGCTGAAATATTACGGTTTCCATAGTAACAGCTGTACACAAAGCAGCATTAACGCAGTTTATCAGGCATGAAATAAAAATGCCAACAATACGTTTCTGAGGACAGTCGGTTCCCTTCAGATACATTCATATAAAGGCATACGTGCTGCGTTTTGACTTTGAAATGTAATTGAATTTGATACAACTAAATTGAGAAGTTATTAAGGACCCGCAGGAGCCCTCTACTTTCTGCCCGTCGAGCAGACCAGTGAAACATTCTGGTAGCCCGACTCTAAAACACAATAGCCCCGGGACATCGGGCTGGCGATTTTTTTGAGCCCCGAGTTGTCGTTTTCAAGCCATCGTGGACTGATGCATGTTTTATCTCACGCTCTATTCCATCAGAGGGCGCACTTCAAGAAAGACCGGGCTCACACTACAGCCACATGTGCAGACTGCAGCGGGGGTGTTTGTTTTTGTTAATTTTTTTTTTTTAAATATCATAAGACTAACAAAAAATAGCTATTAAGTTTGAAAGCGAATTAATATGAAACCAACGCAACTGCATATTCAAGCACTTTCAAGCAGTTTATCCCAAATCCAAGCATTTTTCAAACCTTGAAAACGAACAAACCCTGTAAATCAAATGATTCACGAACACGGTCTTAAGTTTTAATCTAAATCAAATTCACGAACACCCTCTAAAGTCCCGAAATAAATGAAATGATTCGCTGACTCCCTCCAACATCCCGAAATTAATCAAATGATTCGCAAACTCCCTTCGACGTCCTGAACTGAATCAAATGATTCGCGAACTCCCTTCGACGTCCCGAACTAAATCAAATGATTTGCAAACTCCCTTCGACGTCCTGAACTGAATCAAATGATTCGCAAACTCCCTCCGACGTCCCGAACTAAATCAAATGATTCGCAAACTCCCTCCGACGTCCCGAACTAAATCAAATGATTTGCAAACTCCCTTCGACGTCCTGAACTGAATCAAATGATTCGCAAACTCCCTCCGACGTCCCGAACTAAATCAAATGATTCGCAAACTCCCTCCGACGTCCCGAACTAAATCAAATGATTCTCAAACTCCCTCCGACGTCCCGAACTAAATCAAATGATTTGCGAACTCCCTTCGACGTCCTGAACTGAATCAAATGATTCGCAAACTCCCTTCGACGTCCCGAACTAAATCAAATGATTTGCAAACTCCCTCCGACGTCCTGAACTGAATCAAATGATTTGCAAACTCCCTCCGACGTCCCGAACTAAATCAAATGATTCGCGAACTCCCTTCGACGTCCTGAACTGAATCAAATGATTTGCAAACTCCCTCCGACGTCCTGAACTGAATCAAATGATTTGCAAACTCCCTCCGACGTCCCGAACTAAATCAAATGATTTGCAAACTCCCTCCGACGTCCCGAACTGAATCAAATGATTTGCAAACTCCCTCCGACGTCCCGAACTAAATCAAATGATTTGCAAACTCCCTCCGACGTCCCAAACTGAATCAAATGATTTGCAAACTCCCTCCGACGTCCCGAACTAAATCAAATGATTCGCGAACTCCCTTCGACGTCCCGAACTAAATCAAATGATTCGCAAACTCCCTCCGACGTCCCGAACTAAATCAAATGATTCGCGAACTCCCTTCGACGTCCTGAACTGAATCAAATGATTTGCGAACTCCCTTTAAAGTCCCGGACTGAATCAAATGATTCGCGAACTCCCTTTAAAGTCCCGAACTAAATCAAATGATTCGCGAACTCCCTCCGACGTTCTGAACTGAATCAAATGATTCGCGAACTCCCTTTAAAGTCCCGAACTAAATCAAATGATTCGCGAACTCCCTTTAAAGTCCCGAACTAAATCAAATGATTCGCGAACTCCCTTTAAAGTCCCGAACTAAATCAAATGATTCGCGAACTCCCTCCGACGTTCCGAACTGAATCAAATGATTCGCGAACTCCCTTTAAAGTCCCGAACTAAATCAAATGATTCGCGAACTCCCTCCGACGTCCCGAACTGAATCAAATGATTCGCGAACTCCCTCCGACGTCCCGAACTAAATCAAATGATTCGCGAACTCCCTTTAAAGTCCCGAACTAAATCAAATGATTCGCGAACTCCCTCCGACGTCCTGAACTGAATCAAATGATTCGCGAACTCCCTTCGACGTCCCGAACTGAATCAAATGATTCGCGAACTCCCTTCGACGTCCCGAACTAAATCAAATGATTCGCGAACTCCCTTTAAAGTCCCGAACTAAATCAAATGATTTGCGAACTCCCTCCGACGTCCTGAACTGAATCAAATGATTCGCGAACTCCCTTTGACGTCCCGAACTAAATCAAATGATTCGCGAACTCCCTTCGATGTCCCGAACTGAATCAAATGATTCGCGAACTCCCTTCGACGTCCCGAACTAAATCAAATGATTTGCGAACTCCCTTCGACGTCCCGAACTGAATCAAATGATTCGCGAACTC
Source organism: Garra rufa (assembly GCF_049309525.1). NCBI lineage: Eukaryota > Metazoa > Chordata > Actinopteri > Cypriniformes > Cyprinidae > Garra > Garra rufa. The sequence goes on from NC_133375.1 coordinate 43,772,779, forward strand.
CCTTCGACGTCCCGAACTAAATCAAATGATTCGCGAACTCCCTCCGACCTCCTGAACTGAATCAAATGATTCGCGAACTCCCTCCGACGTCCCGAACTGAATCAAATGATTTGCGAACTCCCTTCGACGTCCTGAACTGAATCAAATGATTTGCGAACTCCCTTCGACGTCCCGAACTGAATCAAATGATTTGCGAACTCCCTTTAAAGTCCCGAACTGAATCAAATGATTCGCAAACTCCCTTCGACGTCCCGAACTAAATCAAATGATTTGCAAACTCCCTCCGACGTCCCGAACTAAATCAAATGATTTGCGAACTCCCTTTAAAGTCCCGAACTGAATCAAATGATTCGCGAACTCCCTTCGACGTCCCGAACTAAATCAAATGATTTGCAAACTCCCTTCGACGTCCTGAACTGAATCAAATGATTCGCGAATTCCCTTCGACGTCCCGAACTAAATCAAATGATTTGCGAACTCCCTTCGACGTCCTGAACTGAATCAAATGATTCGCGAACTCCCTTCGACGTCCCGAACTAAATCAAATGATTCGCGAACTCCCTCCGACGTCCCGAACTGAATCAAATGATTCGCAAACTCCCTTTAAAGTCCCGAACTAAATCAAATGATTCGCGAACTCCCTCCGACGTCCCGAACTGAATCAAATGATTCGCAAACTCCCTTCGACGTCCCGAACTGAATCAAATGATTCGCGAACTCCCTCCGACCTCCTGAACTGAATCAAATGATTCGCGAACTCCCTCCGACGTCCCGAACTGAATCAAATGATTTGCGAACTCCCTTCGACGTCCTGAACTGAATCAAATGATTTGCGAACTCCCTTCGACGTCCCGAACTGAATCAAATGATTTGCGAACTCCCTTTAAAGTCCCGAACTGAATCAAATGATTCGCAAACTCCCTTCGACGTCCCGAACTAAATCAAATGATTTGCAAACTCCCTTCGACGTCCTGAACTGAATCAAATGATTCGCAAACTCCCTCCGACGTCCCGAACTAAATCAAATGATTTGCGAACTCCCTTTAAAGTCCCGAACTGAATCAAATGATTCGCGAACTCCCTTCGACGTCCCGAACTAAATCAAATGATTTGCAAACTCCCTTCGACGTCCTGAACTGAATCAAATGATTCGCGAACTCCCTTCGACGTCCCGAACTAAATCAAATGATTTGCGAACTCCCTTCGACGTCCTGAACTGAATCAAATGATTCGCGAACTCCCTTCGACGTCCCGAACTAAATCAAATGATTCGCGAACTCCCTCCGACGTCCCGAACTGAATCAAATGATTCGCAAACTCCCTTTAAAGTCCCGAACTAAATCAAATGATTCGCGAACTCCCTCCGACGTCCCGAACTGAATCAAATGATTCGCGAACTCCCTCCGACGTCCCGAACTGAATCAAATGATTCGCGAACTCCCTCCGACGTCCCGAACTGAATCAAATGATTCGCGAACTCCCTCCGACGTCCCGAACTGAATCAAATGATTCGCGAACTCCCTTCGACGTCCCGAACTAAATCAAATGATTCGCGAACTCCCTTTAAAGTCCCGAACTAAATCAAATGATTCGCGAACTCCCTCCGATGTCCTGAACTGAATCAAATGATTCGCGAACTCCCTTCGACGTCCCGAACTAAATCAAATGATTCGCGAACTCCCTTCGACGTCCTGAACTGAATCAAATGATTTGCGAACTCCCTTCGACGTCCTGAACTGAATCAAATGATTCGCAAACTCCCTCCGACGTCCCGAACTAAATCAAATGATTTGCAAACTCCCTTCGACGTCCTGAACTGAATCAAATGATTCGCGAACTCCCTTCGACGTCCCGAACTAAATCAAATGATTTGCGAACTCCCTTCGACGTCCTGAACTGAATCAAATGATTCGCGAACTCCCTTCGACGTCCCGAACTAAATCAAATGATTCGCGAACTCCCTCCGACGTCCCGAACTGAATCAAATGATTCGCAAACTCCCTTTAAAGTCCCGAACTAAATCAAATGATTCGCGAACTCCCTCCGACGTCCCGAACTGAATCAAATGATTCGCGAACTCCCTCCGACGTCCCGAACTGAATCAAATGATTCGCGAACTCCCTCCGACGTCCCGAACTGAATCAAATGATTCGCGAACTCCCTCCGACGTCCCGAACTGAATCAAATGATTCGCGAACTCCCTTCGACGTCCCGAACTAAATCAAATGATTCGCGAACTCCCTTTAAAGTCCCGAACTAAATCAAATGATTCGCGAACTCCCTCCGATGTCCTGAACTGAATCAAATGATTCGCGAACTCCCTTCGACGTCCCGAACTAAATCAAATGATTCGCGAACTCCCTTCGACGTCCCGAACTAAATCAAATGATTTGCGAACTCCCTTCGACGTCCCGAACTGAATCAAATGATTTGCGAACTCCCTCCGACGTCCTGAACTGAATCAAATGATTTGCGAACTCCCTTCGACGTCCCGAACTGAATCAAATGATTTGCGAACTCCCTCCGACGTCCTGAACTAAATCAAATGATTTGCGAACTCCCTTTAAAGTCCCGAACTGAATCGAATGATTGGCGAACTCCCTTTAAAGTCCCGAACTGAATCGAATGATTCGCAAACTCCCTTTAAAGTCCCGGACTGAATCAAATGATTCGTGAACTCCCTTTAAAGTCCCGAACTGAATCGAATGATTGGCGAACTCCCTTTAAAGTCCCGGACTGAATCGAATGATTCGCAAACTCCCTTTAAAGTCCCGAACTGAATCGAATGATTGGCGAACTCCCTTTAAAGTCATTTAAAAATGCAGTCAAAAACCTTGTGACTGAGATTGCACCTTTTCCACAAACCATCCAGCCGAAGAGCCCCTGTTGTTGTGTCCGATGGTGATTTTCCTCACTCTGCCCAGGTTTGGAGCCTCTATGGTGAACTTGTCTTCGGTTCCCCTCTCAAAGTTGTTTTTATCATTGTCTAGCCTTCTCTCTCCTTTGGGAAATAAAAACATCATATATTAACGTAACTGGATATTGAATGCAAAATACATCAAAGATAAAGTGATGGCATTTGGGGTCAGAAACCCAGCGGCTGTAATCCCACATGTGATATCAGGTTGAGTGTGTCGCTGAGGACACGCTTAAAGAGCTAATTAACCCTTGTGAAAAAGAAGAAGACTTTACCACACTTATACTACTGAATGTAATGTTTTTGGACCCTAACTGCATATTATTTACAATTATATGAAAATATATTAATAGTTTAAATGTATATTAAATGCAGTTAGCTGAATTTAAGAGTGCTTTTGACCAACTTAAGTGTGTTTATATGCAAGTTCACAATTATTTGTATTGTCCTTTAAATATGGTTAAAATACTGACAAGCATTTATGCTAAACTAAAATATATTACTGTTGACAATTGGTTGTTGGGTTTA